>NC_140229.1:29815454-30070454 GCF_951802725.1 Rutilus rutilus | reverse complement strand
CGCGTCTTTGTGTGGAAATATAAAACGAGTTTACCCCCCAACCACCGCCGGTAGTTGGTCCACAGCGGTGGTAAAAAAAACTGCCACCGTCACAGCCCTAAATATAATAAGATAACCTTGTTTGAAATACTAGATTGACTGGGTTAAATAGAATTGCATTACTAAAAAGTAATGCATTTCATTGACTAAAACTAGACTAAAATGTCATCAGTTTTCGTCGACTAAAACTAGACTAAATGTCATCAGTTTTCGTCGACTAAAACTAGACTAAAATGTCATCAGTTTTCGTCGACTAAAACTTGACTAGACTAAAAAGAGTATGAACGTGACTAAAACTAATAAAAACTAAAACGACAGCTTGACACAAAGACTAAAACTAAAATTAAAACAGGCCGCCAAAAACAACACTACAGACAAGCTGGCAACAGAACTCACTCTGCTGGCGTCTCCCTCCCCGCACTGTTTGATGAACTCAAGCACGTCTTGTCTGCGAGGTCTGAACCCGCTGGCTCCGGGATCTTGGCTGTCGATGGAGACGGCGCCCCCTGCTGCCTCCTGGAGGATCTGCGGGAACAGCAACACACACACACGCCGTGAGAACATTTACTAAATATCTTCATGGATCATGATCTTTACTTAATATCCTCATGATTTTTGTGGCATAGAAGAAAAATCGCTAATTTTGACCCATAACATGTATTGTTGGCTATTGCCACAGATATACCCGTGCGACTCGTGACTGCTTCTGTGGTCCAGGGTCACATATGAGTAAATATAAGGCAGAGACATATTGTTTCTTTGAAATAACGCTCTTATGGATACGTTTTGTGAGTTAAGGTGCATTTGTATTAAGTAATTTGGTGAGGTTAATTTGTAAAGAAAGACTGCACACATTTATATTCAAACGCGCATATACAGTACCAGTCAAAAGTTTGGAAACATTACTATTTTTAATGTTTTTGAAAAACGTCTCTTATGCTCATCAAGCCTGCAGTAAAAAAAAAAAAAAAAAAACAGTAATATTATGAAATATTATTACAATTTAAAATAATGGTTCTCTTTTTTAATATATTTTAAAATGTAATTTATTTTTGTGATGCAAAGCTGAATTTTCATCAGCAAGTACTGCAGTCTTTGGTGTCTTATGATCCTTCAGAAATCATTCTAATATGATGATTTGATACTCAGTTATTATCAATGATGGAAACAGTTGTGCTGTTTAATATATTTTTTTGGAATACTTTTTTCAGGATTCATTGATGAGTAAAACGTTAACAGCATTTATTCATAAAAACAGCATTTATTCAAAATAAAAACATTTCTAACAATATAAATCGTTACCATCACCTTTTATCAATTTAACGCATCCTTGTTGAATTAAAGTACTAATTTCTTTAAAAAAAAAAAAAAGTTATTGTTCCCAAACTTTTGAACGGTAGTGTATATTGTTACAAAAGATTTCTATTCTAAATAAATACAGTTCTTTTTAACTTTTTATTCATCAAATAATCCTGAAAAAAGTATCTCAGGTTATAAAAAAAATATTAAGCAGCACAACTGTTTCCAACATTGATCATAAATCATCATATTAGAATGATTTCTGAAGGATCATAAGACACCAAAGACTGGAGTACTTGCTGATGAAAATTCAGCTTTGCATCACAAAAATAAATTACATTTTAAAATATATTAAAAAAGAGAACCATTATTTTAAATTGTAATAATATTTCATAATATTACTGTTTTTTTTTCTTTTCTTTTTTCTAACTGCAGGCTTGATGAGCATAAGAGACTTCTTTCAAAAACATTAAAAATAGTAACGTTTCCAAACTTCTGACTGGTACTGTATCTGTAGACTAAAACCCATGATACGCATGTGCACGATTCACCGATTTCACAGATTCACGTTTTTGAAGTTTATGTGGAGATGATAACGTTTAAAAAAAAAAAATCAAAACTTGTGCCTTGGAACCAGTTTCAAAGTTTGCGTTCGCGAGCCACCGAACACTGTTGTCGTGCAAACGAACGGCCAGAACACATTAAACGTTTTCAGTTAAAGCGGTGTCTTGTAAGCGGCCGCTAAATTAATAATAATAATAATAATAATAATAATACATTTTATTTATAGGTGGCTTATGTGACACTCAAGGACACCTTACATGCAGATAAAACGCATAAAACAATTTGCAAAAAATAAAAATAAAATAATTGATGATCTTTGCAATGGAAGTGAATCAATCAAAACTTTATCTGGACAATAACTTCATTCTAGATCTGCTGTAAAGCCTAAACAATCTCTGTTACTGTAATCTCCTGTCATCACTGTAAAGCTGCTGTGAAACATCTATATTGGTAAAGCGCTGTATAAATGAAGGAGACTTGACTTGACTTGGAAGTGAAGCAGAAACACACACCTCTTTGTTTTTGATAATGAAGTCCAGGTAAGTTCCCTGCTGCAGCTGACTGAAGTCTGTGAATCTGAAGTGCTCTGCCATCTTCTTCTCCAGCGTGCGCAGCTGCGCTAGGCTAGGTGTGCTAGTGAAGCTGGCGACATGATCCTGGAAATAGCTCTTCACGTCAGCTATGCAAAACAGGACCACATCATTAGGCAGGAAAGTATATAAATCAAGTACGAACATTTGATTCATCAAACATTGATGCTGATTATACACACTCCCCATAGTCATCGTCATCCTAGGAAAAGGAGAACCGTAATAATAAGGGAATCTATAGATTTGCATCAGAACGATGCAACAAATCAATGCAATCTTTCTTAACAAAATTCAAGCACCTGAGCAAAAGTAATTTAGAAGTTAGACTGTCAGCTGACTAAAATTTTACTGAATTAATTGGTAACAATTCACAATAAGGGTCCTTTTTTTAAAACAACTAACAATTAAAAATCCTGTAGTCAATAATTGTATCTCTTAAAACTCATCTTTGTCACTAAACTGACATATTTAAACGTTTTTTCATCTTCATGCCTTAAAATATCTTGAAAGTAACTCGATGCCCTTGCCTCATTTAGTATTTGCGGTTCTATTAATATGCAAAATGAGCCCCGCCTCCACTCACTCACTCAGCTCAGAGATCCACTCGTTGACAATTTTGACTAAGTTTTTCAATCATTAAAAAACAAAAGTTGCATCTGTTAATATTATTTAATGAACCAGAGCTGACAATGAGCAGTTGTTATTTTTAATAATAACTAAGATTAATCATCAACACTTTAACAGACGTCTTGCATATTGTTAGTTAAAGGTGCTGTATGTAACTTTTTTTATAAAATGATCCTTTTTTTATTGCCCGTCTGTGAAGGGGTTGTAATCACACATTACAATGATCCACTTTTCGCGTTTTGCTATTACCTCTGAAGGCCAGTATTCCTATTTTTATGTGAAGTCTCCGGGTCAGATTTTCTGCGAAATCCACCGGATGTGACGTGCATGCGCGCTCCCGAGCCTCTCCGTTTTATATATACAGTCTATTGCGACGGCACTGCAGCTAACGACATGGAGTCTGATAACACCAAAAAACGACCTGCCTCCAGCACAACACAGACTCCAACACAAACTCAAAAAAAAAGCAAAAAAACAAACAATTTTTTATCTGCTGAAGCTCGTCAGGCCAAACGTCAATCGGATCGACTCAGGACGAAAACACGGATCAACATTGGCAGAGCGTTTGAATTATGGAGAGACCTCCGCTTTGTTTTAGGTATAAAAACAGACCCTGAGTTGGCTTTCATCCTTTTGGACAGGTAAGCTAACAATACTTCAAAGCATGTAAAATATATTGTGATTTTGTGCTTTAGTTGGCTCAAGTTAGACATCATTAGTTCGCCAGCTAACGCCGACCATTTGCTAATGTTATCTGATGTGAAAGACTACAGTTGTAACTTTATTGCTTTTCACGAGCACGAGCGCTGTTGTTGCAATCTGAAACATCACCGCTAGAGGCCGCTGGATCCTACATACAGCACCTTTAATGCATTAACAGGGATTAAAGTGAAAAAAATTCTTCTGACTGAATTTTTTTTTAGGCCAAGTCATATTCCTTTAACTTTTTAAATAGTCGAGACCAATAGCGTTTTAAGGGGAAACGTTTTAAACCACTTTAATATTGCCAGTAGGCGTATTTTAGAAGCTATTTTAATCTATGAAAACCAGGCAGGGAGCATGTGTAGGCTACTGTAGAGCACAAACGGCAGCATTGTGACTAGCTTCTGATTGATGGCGACCTAGCACTTTTTTGCCTTTATTGCCATATTGAAGTCTCCTGTGACATACTGTGCAAAGACACATACCTGGCTGTTTGTTTTTTTTAGTCCACGAACTAAAAGGCTTGCCATTCTCCCCCCATTTCGCTAAGCCAAGCCCATCTCCATTTATTTTTAACACTTTTATCGATCTCCGATACATCGGAGCCTTCCTGCATTTAGGGCTGGGCGATATGGACCAAAAGTCATATCCCGATATATTTAGGCTGAATATCAATATACGATATATATCCCGATATTTTTTACGCAAAGTGAGAGCAAATGTTCAGTCAAAGTCAAAGCCAAATATGACATGTCACAAGTAGTTTTATTGAAACCAGCTATTTCAGTGAACAGTTGCAAAATCAAATTAACAAATAATAGCAGGAAACAGGTTTCTTCATCTAAGTTAGGGCTGCACGATTATGACAAAAATCATAATTGCCGATTATTCCCTTCGAATTGTAATTGTGATTTATTTATTATGATTATCAAAGTTTACATATATAAACAAATTTTGTGTAAACATGTTATAATTTGCATATATATATATATATATATGCAAATTATAACATGTTTACACAAAATTTGTTAACACACACAAGTACTTTTCCCCTTTACTTAACCCCCTGGGGTTATAAATTGTAAGAATATGACTAATAGTAAAGACTAGTACTAATAAATATACATTAGGCCTATGCTAAAGATATTAAATAGAAGTCCCCAACTAGTTTTTGTTAATACAGTGTTGGTATGAGCCACTACAGTCATTTAAAAATATAAAAAATAACACAAAGAAAAATAGTGGCATTTTGGGGTTAATATGGAAACGACAGTTAGCCTACCATGGTGAATACACAATATTAACAATACTGTTTGTAACGGTCACCAGCTGGAGTGCCCTTGAGAGCCACCAGAGGGCACTCCACATAAGGCTATTATCACTCACAAACTACATTTCCCATAACTCACTGCCCAGACTCATCATCACTTATCACTGATCACATTCACCTGTACCTCATTCACTGATTGCATTCACCTGTGTCTCATCATCCTGTTAGTCTCAGTCTATTTATACCATGTTCATTCATTCATTCACTGTGAAGTCTTGTTTAAGTGTTACACTGCAATTCCGAGCGTTTTCCCTGGTTTCTTGTCTTTTGGTTTATTTGGATTTCTTGCCCTGTTCCATTTGGATTTCTTGCCCTGTTCCCTGGATTACTCTTTTGCCTCTGGGGCCCGTTCTTCGTACATCGCTAACTCAGTTAGCTGGATTTGATTGTTGACGATTTGGCATGATCTTGGATTGTTTGGTTCTTCGAAGCTCATCCTGGACTTGCTGTCATAGCAACAGGTGCGCAAGCTTAAACCTGCTCGGGAGCAGGCTTATTTCATGTAAACAGGATTAGACTGCGGCTTTATAAGCGGAGCTGATATGGGAAGTCCAGCGCAGCGCGATAGTGCACTTTCTGAGATGTATATTTTTTCTCGTGACTCGTGAGACTGTCATTTACATTATTAAATTGTTGGAAATGCACATTTATTTTCGACTTGTCGGAGTCTGGCTTTAACTACAGCACAATCTGTTTGCATTGCCCTAAGATTATTTGCGAGTGGTTCTTTCCTTTACACTATTGGAGATGCGGAGAACTTGATGGAAAGTGCTGTCTGTCGTGTCATTTGGAGTTTACCTGGCGCTTTTAGGTTTAAAAAAACAGTTTTAGTTTTTTTTGTGGCATTTCCAAGCCACTTAAGACCCAATGTTGTAAAGCATTTTTTTTTAAAGCTTTTTTTTTTTTTTTTTTTTTTTTTTTTGCTATCATAATTTTTTATGAAGATCATGCAATCATGACCATGCCGATTACAGTATGTGTCACTCAGGCTTCACTAACGTGATTGGTACCATAGACTATAGGCTACCATAGACTGCAATCAAGGCCTCAATGAAGGGGATTATGTGAACAGAAAGGGGGTTCACAATGTAAATGTGCAGCCCAGTTACTATTGGGATTCTTAATATTCCAGATTAATAATATTATATCAAATAAATAAAAAAAGGCAGTTGACTAAAATCTTCCATATCACAAATGTGAAAGCAAAATGGCCAGGATCTGTGCATGACTTAAGAATTTTCAGAGATTCACATTTATGCACATTATTTGAAAGTGGTAAGGAAAGTTCCACAATTAAATATCAAGCTCACTGTATTACATACACTTATGCTGATCCTAACAGAACTGCATTTTTTCATAGGTGATTATGACATGTTGCTGCAGACAGGTGTTTTATGACCCCATTCCCTGACCCAAACCAGTTACAATGCAGCTCTAGCCAGGACAAGGGCACACAATGAAATGAACTTTGGCTAACTAAAGGGAAGATGTCAGTGTCTGATAAGTCTGAGGGGTTGCACACCTGACAGGGCCTGTGACATTGTTGCATGTGCCATATTACACAACATTGGCAAAAAAAATAAAAAAAATAATAAAAAAAACCTTTCCTTAAATGTTTAATAAAAGACAAATATGCTTAGTTCCTTGAGTTTTATTTCAATTGTTCTTTGTAAAGAGAACAGTGGTCAAGTGCCTGCAACAAGTGATATTAGACACATGCCTCATGCAACAAATAAAAAGGAAAAGTTGGCTATACACTGCCCACCTGTAGGCCTATGTCTCCTCTGTCTGTGCAAACTCTTCTGTAGACCTTTCTGTAGATGTGGAATCCTGCAACTTATATTGCAGCCATAAAGCATACAAGTATAAATTAAGTAATTTATGTAAAAGTTATTTATGCACTTGCAGGTAGGCTAGTTCCTCCATATGACAGTTATCTGAGAGGGTTTATTCACTGTCCAGTGCAATGGAAACAAATGGACATTACAAAGTCTTATACTTTCTTTCCTTTGGAAAGTTAGAAAATGTCCACTTACTGCACATATTTCAGCTCCACTTTCTTGGGAACAGACACAAGTGTTGGTGTATTATGTAAAAGTGCACAAAAGAGGAAAACACAATGTCATTACAATGAACTACACTCGGGAAAATGTGATCAATAACTCATGGCAAAATATTTTTACATTAACATAAGTTTATCAGTTTTCACTTTCACAAGTCAAAGCAATTCTTCATTACTCAAGATTTAACAGTTGAAATGACTATACAGCCTTATTTTAATGCAGCAAAAATTATTTTACAGTGAAGGCTACTAAGATCTTTTCTTTTTTTTTTAGCCTTTTTTTTGGTTGCTTTTAAACGCAACCATTTATTTAACAGTGCCTTTTATAGAAGAGACTATAATATAACTAAAAAATTACCATTATGTAGAATATTTTTGTACTTCACTTTTATTTGTTCCCATGTTCTAGTGTGGTGACTCTGACATTACAATGAACAAAGTAATTATGCAATTATTAAAATACAAAAATATAGGCTAATACGTGATAAAAACATCTAACATGGCCACTTCTAACAGATTTAAATTGTCTGCTACTTTTTGCCAGCCCTCTCTCCTGGCTTTTGCAGACTTTGAGGTGTTCCCTGGCGTTTTGATTAAACATAAAAATTCCGAATAAACTTCGACTATTAGTTCTTGCTCTGCTGAGGAGAAAAACTGAGCGCGCTCTTTGGCCACGCTGAGCAGCCAATAGCAGTGTTGCTGATCAATGTTTCTACTATCGATACATATCCCCTTTTAAACCAGCGCATGAACGCGCAGTTATCTCAGATAACTCAATCCAGCGATACTAATCATAAACAACAGGTGTGTTCGAAGAACCCAATTAGCCGGATCATGATTAGCACAATGATATCATCTTGGATGTGTCATTTGATCTCGGATGTAATAAGCAACGTACGAAGAACGAGCCCCTGGTCCCTGCCTGTTTTGTTTGTTTCTTTGTTGGTTTGTTTGGACTGCCTACCTGTGTTTTGACCTTTTGCCTGTACACTGGATTACGCCTCTGGATTACCCACAATAAAGCTGCTTTTGGATCTTAACCCTCGTGTCTCTGAGCAGTTTCGTGACACTGTTAATGAAACATGGAAACTGCTCCTGGTGAATAGAATGAAAATCATACCTGCATTACTTTTATTTCGTGTAATTTACAACGTAACGGCGTTGCATGCTCGTAGTTTCTTTTGCACTTGATCAGTGAGGCAAGCGCGCGCTGCTGCATTTGCTTGTGCAATTGAGTGTGCGCTACGAGAACAGGATAACGGCTGACAGGACAAGAAAGTCAGTTTTTCTGAAGTGAAAAACTTTATTTCAGCGTACACTTATGTCACTGCCTGGTAGTTCCTATTGTGCTGGGTTTTCTGAAGTAGTCATGATTCGTCTCTCATAACATAACATGCTCTAAACACGCACGCAGAGTGGAAAAGGAGGAGCGGGGGAGCAAGGATCACAGCGCAAATTTGAACTATATCGATATATGCGATATGGTCTAATTCCATATCGCATTTCAAAAATATATCGATATATTTTTTATATATAGCTGTAGCCTGACATGCACTTTCCGTGAGCGGTAATTGAAAACCCGGAGTGGACCATGAGCGAAGTGATTACAGAATGCTTAGAGTGGAGAGAGGAACGTGCTTTTGCTCCACTCCAGGCTTTGATCACATCCCCCTCAGCAGGGTGAATACACCTCGTCTTTCCTTAATTTCAGACCTATTCAAACTAAAATTAAGACATTTATTACACTATTTGAGAAATGAAAGCCTATTTACAGCCTTAAAATTATGAAAAGTGAATTTAAGACATTAAGGACAGACTGGAACCCTGCAATTGACGGAAATCCGTCATAGACTTGCTGCAATTAACTGAAAATCCTCCTTGTCATTTCTGACTTGTAACAAAAAACAAAACGTCTAAAAGCTGCTATGTGACAAGGTGTACTGCAAACAAGCTAAAAAACCCAGAAATAAGTGTTTATAAGCTGTCGACCCCAAAAAAACAGCGTTTAAGGACACAAAAGTGGATACAGGCTGAAACAAATCGGTAATCCTGACACTCAGTATGCTCTAAAAATACTACATGGCCGTTGAATGCCTGAATCTGATTGGTTGATGAACGATCTAAGATGTGCATTATTTTCAGGGAAACGCACGGCTAAAGTAGTTCCAGGCAGGTCTTGACCGCATTACAGTTCCATATCACTTCACGTAGTTAAGTGTAAGTGTAAGTGCGCTTGATCTGCAATTTTCAATGTCTAGCTTCACAATCAATAGAAACATGCAGTTTAATTTTAATAAATAAAATATATAGTTCTATCTATAATCAATAGAAAATTAAACTGAATATAGGCTAAATAAATGGATAGTCCTGCAGCACGGATTTTTATAGCAGATAATATAACAAATAAATAATTATTGATAGGCCTACTTGTTAAAAGGGGTTTGAGTTTCATTTATTTGGCTATAGTCTACTGTCATCTGTCAATAATGAAAAAAAAAGAATGAACGAATTAATTAAAACAAATTGAATTAATAAATAAATAATAATATTGACGCACATGCTTTTCTGTCTCATTATTGCAACATCTCTCTCTAATAACTGCATTAATAACTGCATAATGAATGTAATTTGATACTTATGACTGATCATGCCCAAACGCGTGTTCAGCGCGTTCAGTCGGTGTTTAAAATCTGCTGCAGTTGATGAAAACAGTCAGAGAATGTGTCAGCTAGTCGTGTGTCCCCAGCATTAGTCTGCTATCAGTGGCTCAAACCTCCTTTACTAACTCTAAAATTACGTTTTGGAATTAGCAACGGAGGCATGGGATTAGATGCGTAAGAAATTAGTCCTACATACAAGAGCATTTTAATGACAAAAACTTTTCCAACGTCTTGAAATACATAATCTGAACAATGTTTCGAGGTGTGGTAACTGTAGTATAAGCGGAATAACTGACTCCAGGCCGTTGAATTATTAGAAAAATAATGCACAACCGAGGTGTAACGGCCACTCCACTTTGCGTCGTGACCGCATTACCACCTCGGGTGTGCATTATTTTTTTTATTTATTGATATACATCAATCGATCCTTTTAAGTGTGTATTATTTTTGTGTATACTCACAATAAAAACAAAGTGTTGTGCTTTTTGCCAAATAAAGAAAAATAAACATGATGCGAGTTCTGCTTTCTCTCTGTCAGTGAAGTCCATTCTGAAACGCGTCCGAAAATGAACTGTAACTCAGCGAATACTCAGTCAAACAGGCATACAGACACACAGGCATGAAGCTTGAATTCTCTTCTTTTAAATGAAGTAATTTATATAAAAAACAAATATTCTCAGTTTATGTAATACGTATGAAAAGAGAGAGATGTCAGTCGTTCTCAGCTCATTATGTTTTAATGTGACCCCGCCCACGGAGAGCGCGCGCTATTCAAACGCAAATAATCCGAGGCGATCCAGGCAAACCTGTGAACGCCCACATCAGCTGGATAACACACACCGCGAGTTCACTTTCAGACTCATGTACTTTACGACGCTGTGAGGAATAATACTATCTTAATAATAATCCTGGAAAGTTTCATTTCAAGGAGCAAAGGGATCCGGCTGAGGAATAGGTCAGTTCTATATCTGCTTTGTTCTAATCGCAAGTGTCTGTACACGCAAAAGACTGTTTTATGAATCGCGTTTCTGAGTGTGAATGAATGAACACACAGATGCGTGCTGTTGTGTAGCTACTACAGCTGGCAAAAATACTGTTTAAATATGAATCGTGTTTTTGTGTGTGAATGAATCAACAGCTTTTACCAAACTCTATTGCTAATACTGAGATGAGTAAAAATCGACTACAAAATCGGATAGATTATAAAGTTTTTACTGTAAAATACTGCCACATCAAATAAGCTTATAATGTTGCCAATTTCTGCTCATATGAACTGAATTATGTATAATAAAATGTATACTTTAGTTTTTACAAAGAAAGGTAATTGTATAACCTTTTTAATAAAATAGCAAAAAAAAAAAAAAAATATATATATATATATATATTAGGGGTGGGAATCGATTAAAAAAAAAAAACTAATTAATTGCACAATTTCTGTAATTAATTGCAATTAATTGCGTTTCCCCCAAGCTTGTAATCATCAATATTTAAAGGAATAGTTCACTTTAAAATGAAAATTCTGTCATCATATACTCACCCTCATGTTGTTTCAATGGGACCCAGACACTTCAAAGACAATGGGACCCAGAAACTGTCTGGTTACTGACATTCTTCTAAATATCTTCCTTTGTGTTCAGTAGAAGAAAGAAATTCATACAGGTTTGAAAACAACATGAGGGTGAGTATGATGACAGAATTTTCATTTTAAAGTGAACTATTCCTTTTAACTTAGAATCACCTAATTAAACAACACAGGGGGGAAAAGGAACAGAAAATAGCCCTATATTAAAATATAATCAATTTAACAGATTATTATTATTATTTATTTTTTTAACTAATTATCAAAATAAAATATAGTCCTACTATTATTAGCAGAGCATGTGATCAAAGCAGGTCATAATTTTACCATTGTTGCCCAGCATGGCTATACCAGCTCAGCAAACAGAAGTCTACTGAGAAATTTCACGTTATTTGAGCGGACTTTACTTTTCCAGTGCTCGGTACATGATTGAAGCGTTTGGGCCGTTAACGACAGAGCCGCCGACACACACACACACACACACGGAACTGAGAGCGCGCCGCTGGGCCGTTAACGACAGAGCCGCCGACACACACACACACACACACATACACAGAACTGAGAGCGCGCCGCTGGGCCGTTAACGACAGAGCGCGCTGACACACACACACGCGGAGTGGAAAAGACCCGCTCATGAAAGCTGCGCGAGAATGAAACCTGATTGCCGAACACGGAGAGGCGGGAGGGCATATTTCGGTCTTTTCAATAGCAGCCGCAACAGGAAATCATTAAAACGAGAAAAAAAAAAAAAAAAAGTGCTGCGTTAATTGCGTTATTTTTCTTTAACGCGTTAAACATTTCAAATTAATCGCAAAGATTAAAGGCAGGGTAGGTAGGATTTTATAAAAAAACTTTTTTCCAAATTTGTTTAAACTTTCTATATATATCAATACATAATTAAAATGTTAGTACTCTGAAAAAAAGAGTATAAAAATCAAGTGACTCTAGACCGTTTAATCTGCATTAAACACAGCTCATTATTTCCATTCGGGACGAAACAAAGGATTGGCTTAGGCGACTGTCACTCTCTCTCGCAACCATGGCAACCACCCTTTTGCCACGGGATCTGCCCACTTGCACGCGCACGTTTGATTTGAGGAATTCAAGAGGCACGGAACCTAGGAATAGCAAAACAATGGCAGAGAAAGAGCAATCAAAATTCACATTACCGGCATATGCAGTTAGCAAAGGCAAACAAGGCAAAAAAAAGAAGACAGTACAAGAAAAGGTAGCCTAATGAACAAAAAGTCTTTGGATAAACAAAGAAATAAAACGCGTGTCAATATCGGCGTGGCTTTCCAGCGACCACCCCGTCCTCGGCCTCTACTTCCTCGGACCCTAGTTGCACGCCACGGCCTCTTGCACGACCTCCTCTGCTTTGCCCTAAAATTATTTTTATTTTACAAAAGGACATTTTACAAACCTACGTTTTGCGCATGTGCTCCTGCACGCACTTTTCCAGTCACAACACAGCAATCAAAGGAGGACGCGCTGAAAACTATGCTGTTCTCTTCCTTCATAACTCATACTGAGAAGGTTTGAGTTGCAGAGGAATTTGTGACTGTTTCACCTGTTCAACCACATCAAAGTTTCGTAATTAGTAAGTCTGTGCTTTTTCTCTTTTTGTTCTTATGTGCTGAAGGCAGGGCCGCTGTGCCTTGGTGAAACGGTGTTTGTAGCCACGTGAAGAGCTCTTTTCCAAAACGCCATAAACCTAAAAAGCTGCCTCAAAGAACCAGCAAAAGTAATGATTATGAATATGTAAAATATTGCAATAAGACATTTTAATCGTTTATTAATTTCTGTGTCGGCTGCAAAGATGAAGTTGACGATAGGCTATTGACTCGCGATCTTAGCAGTAGGCTAGTGAACGCACCGGAGAAATGCACATTTATTAGGCTACATAGTTTTATTTTGTTTTGGATGGTTTTGTTTAGAACCAGATTTCTGTAAATATATTTCACATTTTTTAGGCCTGTGAGGCGAGGCTACGGTTCGGTTCACGATGATATAATCTCCAGTTCAAGCACCTTGTGTTGTGATTGATAGCCTATATTTAGGCTACTTTTATGTATTTAATCCAGGAATTGGTTAATGAAAAAAATATTAAAATTAAGATACAATTAATACAAAACGAAATTCGTTTTAAATAAAGGCTTTGTGCTTTCTGTTTTGAGGTCTCTGTGAAAGTTTGAAAGTCTTAGTGCCGCTTTCAGAGCGCTCGCGTCCATAATGGAGAACTGTCAAGTAATATTGTTTTTTCCTCATAAATGCAAACACGAAAAATAAAAGACAAAAGACTTTTTTTTAAAGACAAACCATACATTTTTGGGAAAAAAATTGATGGATTTATAACGTTTTGGGGAAAAATGGATGGATTTATATTTTATACCGTTTTGAAAATGTTTTTTTTTTTACTTTGAATTGATCATCAACAATATTGTTGTTTGATTTAATAATCACTGTTGCAAGAAGTGCCTAGTTAAGTTTTTTTTTTTTTTGTAAGTGGAAAAAGTAGGGGCTGCCACAGATTCTGTTTAGTTAGCTCCTTTATTGTTTTTTTCTATAGCCTACAATAATATAGGTCAAATGCAGCAAGTCAAAAGACCAACTGGACCTTCTTTGCCAGTTTGCACACATTTCTTTGAAGGATGGCAAAAATATCGCCTGAATATCGAAATCTAGATATTGGAAAAAAAATATCAAGATATTCATTTTTGTCAATATCTCCCACCCCTACATGCAGAACACCATATATGTTATGAATCTTACACGAAATTCATCTTCATCACAATGTAACTGATGGTAATGGAAAAACGTGTATCAATGCAACCTGTTTTTAGCTTATATAACTAGCTCGTTAGCGAATCAAAAAATATATATTTTAAATTTAAACTTTACCAAAATCAATATGCTAGCTTGATAGTGAGTACTAAAATACATCTTATTCGTTTATATTCATAAGCAATTAGCATTAGATTTTTTTTATTACATGTGATTCTGACATGATGTCACTACATGCAGTGGGCTCCTTCCTCTCCGCTCGTCTCAGGTAAATAATGCATCTTCAGCTCAGCGGTCGGAGTCGCGCGTTCATGTGTTTTGGGGGCGTGGCTTTGGAAGGAGCCCAGAAGGGAGGGGGTGGAGTGAATGGAAATAATGAGCTGTCTTTAAAACAGTCGTGAGAGGTCTACAGACACTCGATTTTTATACTTTCTTTTTCAGAGTACTTACATTTTAATTATGTATTGATGTATAAATAAAGTTTAAACAAATTTGGAAAATAAGTTTTTTAGACAAATCCTACCTACCCTACCTTTAACGCGTTAATTCCCCCAGCCCTAATATATATATATATATACAGTGAGGAAAATAAGTATTTGAACACCCTGCTATTTTGCAAGTTCTCCTACTTGGAAATCATGGAGGGGTCTGAAATTGTCATCGTAGGTGCATGTCCACTGTGAGAGACATAATGTAAAAAAAAAAAAAAAACAGAAATCACAATATATGATTTTTTAACTATTTATTTGTATGATACAGCTGCAAATAAGTATTTGAACACCTGTCTATCAGCTAGAATTCTGACCCTAAAAGACCTGTTAGTCTGCCTTTAAAATGTCCACCTCCACTCCATTTATTATCCTAAACAGTAAGAATCCAACTACTAACATGGCCAAGACCAAAGAGCTGTCCAAAGACACTAGAGACAAAATTGTACACCTCCACAAGGCTGGAAAGGGCTACGGGGAAATTGCTAAGCAGCTTGGTGAAAAAATCCACTGTTGGAGCAATCATTAGAAAATGGAAGAAGCTAAACATGACTGTCAATCTCCCTCGGACTGGGGCTCCATGCAAGATCTCACCTCGTGGGGTCTCAATGATCCTAAGAAAGGTGAGAAATCAGCCCAGAACTACACGGGAGGAGCTGGTCAATGACCTGAAAAGAGCTGGGACCACAGCTGTTGGTAATACACTAAGACGTCATGGTTTGAAATCATGCATGGCACGGAAGGTTCCCCTGCTTAAACCAGCACATGTCAAGGCCCGTCTTAAGTTTGCCAATGACCATTTGGATGATCCAGAGAAAGGGAGAAAGTCATGTGGTCAGATGAGACCAAAATAGAACTTTTTGGTCATAATTCCACTAAATGTTTTTGGAGGAAGAAGAATGATGAGTACCATCCCAAGAACACCATCCTTACTGTGAAGCATGGGGGTGGTAGCATCATGCTTTGGGGGTGTTTTTCTGCACATGGGACAGGGCGACTGCACTGTATTAAGGAGAGGATGACCGGGGCCATGTATTGCGAGATTTTGGGGAACAACCTCCTTCCCTCAGTTAGAGCATTGAAGATGGATCGAGGCTGGGTCTTCCAACATGACAATGACCCGAAGCACACAGCCAGGATAACCAAGGAGTGGCTCTGTAAGAAGCATATCAAGGTTCTGGCGTGGCCTAGCCAGTCTCCAGACCTAAACCCAATAGAGAATCTTTGGAGGGAGCTCAAACTCTGTGTTTCTCAGCGACAGCCCAGAAACCTGACTGATCTAGAGAAGATCTGTGTGGAGGAGTGGGCCAAAATCCCTCCTGCAGTGTGTGCAAACCTGGTGAAAAACTACAGGAAACGTTTGACCTCTGTAATTGCAAACAAAGGCTACTGTACCAAATATTAACATTGATTTTCTCAGGTGTTCAAATACTTATTTGCAGCTGTATCATACAAATAAATAGTTAAAAAATCATACATTGTGATTTTTGGATTTTTTTTTTTTTAGATTATGTCTCTCACAGTGGACATGCACCTACGATGACAATTTCAGACCCCTCCATGATTTCTAAGTGGGAGAACTTGCAAAATAGCAGGGTGTTCAAATACTTATTTTCCTCACTATATATATATATATATATATATATATATATATATATATATACAAGGATAGATGTAAACAAAATCTTAAAAGGTCAATATAAGCCTTCTCTTTAAATAATTTTATTGTGTTTTATTAGTGACACATTTGGGTAGAGAATATATTCCAAATCTGAAAATACAGTATGAGAACAATTAACTGCACAATTACTAGAAATGTTTACCTTGGATATTATACAATTTGCAAGCACAATTTGTGGAAAAAACAACAACAACTGTGACCCGTCACGTCATTGACCCATATATATATATATATATATATATATATATATATATGGGTCAATGACGTGACCGGTCATTTTTTTGCCCAAAGGCCTTAATAATAATAAAAACAAAACAAATATGTAACATCCAAAGTATGTAAGGTAGTACAACTTGATCTCTTTTACTGAATCCAAAAGGTTTTAATTATATTTTACTACATATAAAGGTATTTTAAAGATTTTGAAGTGTCAAAAGGTCATTCAGTTTAACCGTCCGAAGGCCAATACAGCAATTTCATTTGTGATTAAAATATCTTAAAAATGAATAAATTTATATATTTTTTATTCTGGCATGATTTTATAACATTATATATCAACATAGTGCAAAATGGTATTCAAATTATGTGTAGAAGTCGTTGCTTTGTTATGAGAAATATTTTCATTGATGTCATTCAGAGTAACCAATATAAAGGGCTCCATTTTGGTTCAAATCATGTGGTCAATATTATGTGACAGGATGTGACATCATTCAGACACCTTCAAAGGACCGTATGGTTGTGAAGCAAAGTATGTAACTCTCTCTTAACTATTAGAAAAATTCATGTTTTCACTTGCTCATACTCATGTCCCCAAATATCGGGTCATTCGGTACAACCGCTATAAAACATGGATAATGTTGTAATATTTTAAAAACTTTTACTAAATATAAAATGTTTGATTGTCCTTTTGGTAGCTAGCTAGCTAAGTAACAAGCTAGGCAGCTAGATATCAGCCTGTTAGCATTGAATGAAGATTTTGTCATTCTTTATAACCAAAAGAGTCATTCGGTTAAACCGAAATTTTGGTTATAATGAATGACTTACTGGTTGTATCGAATGACAGCAATGTATGTTGGTCATATTTGTACATATCTGGAATAAATAAATACAACATTTTATTAATAGAAAATGTGCAGTGTATATTAATATATAATTTTGACAGAATTTTACCTTTGCAGATGCCTTTATCAAATAAGGAAAAAGCCGCTCACTTCTGGGCAAGGATCAATGCTGATCGAATGTTAGAACCTACGTTAGAAACCACATAGCAACATCCTAGCAACCACCCCAAATACTTTAGCAACTGCATAGCAACAACCTAGCAATCACGCTGAATACCCTAGCAACCACCCTGAATACCCTAGCAACCACATAGTAACACCCTAGCAACCACTCAGAAACCTTAAAACGAAATTTCTGTTCTGTCTCTCTCAATCCAACTTTAAAGTTTGTCTTGTCGAACTTTATCTAGTTATTTTTCATGAATTTATAGCCTAGCAGCTCATCGTTTAACAATTTAAACACTTGTTCCAAGACCAATTAAATGCTTCAATGGTTTAATTAATATAATTTGCGATACGAGTTATATGTTCATTCCAGTATCAAAATATTTTAATGTTTGAAGTACTTTTTACATTAATAGCCTATTATATTAACAATAAAATGTGCTTTTGAAGCTATTTGTGTCTGTTTATTGTCTTAAATATTCATAATGTCAAGGGCAGCAGACATGGTCATTCGGTATAACCGGCCTTGGTCATTCGGTAAAACCGATATTGTAAATATTTAAATGGGGTAATATTGTTTTTAATAACTAAAGGAACTACAATAATACAAATATTAAGTAAATAAGGCTTTTTTTTTTTTTTTACATTTCCCCTTTTTTCCTTTCCCTGTGCAATGTTTTACTTGAATATGTTGGAGCGTTTACAGTAGTCCAATAAAATGATTACATTTATGAGATCAGTAATCATTTTATTTAATATTTATTTTGTGGTACACACTATACTATACTATACTATCTCAACATCAATGTCAAATCATTTTTTTTTCATGAATAATTATCTGCAAATTAATAATTTTAGATATATTCATGGTTAAACCGAATGACTTTTTTGGAGACAAATTTTGTCCATCTTGTAAGAAAATGACAAAAACAGTGTTAATTGATTGTACAAACAACAAAATCTTATTGTTAACACCTAGGTAAACTAAAAAATTGTTTCAAATATAGTTATATCTCCATTCTATTTTTTTTACACTTTTAAAAACCTTATTCGTCAATGACCCATATATATATATATAAATATATATATATATATATATTGTCCTTGCATTCTTTCTTGTGGCTCAGTCACACACCTGAATAAAAGGCTCATTAAGTATGCAGCCTCATTATGCGGGGGCATTGTCTCCTCAGGTGTGAATCACGCCCACTCGCATATTGCCTTTCCAAACAAAAAGAGTCTTACAAAATTTAAATCAATGTATTGTTTTATGTGAATGATTAGGCAGGATGATTTTCACATCATTTTGAAGAAAAAACTCTAGGCGACAAAATGCATTATTCAGAAGTCTTATTGACACATATTTAGTATGTGTTTTGTGGCCTTATTTCAGAAATGTTCATTTTTAGTTTTTTCAATAACGATGCATAAACATTATTTTCTCAAAAATACAAACATGTACATACATGTTGCTCACATATTATGGTAGCCCTGTTTGTGCTAAATAGAGTGTAATTATACCTTTGCCATTAATATGTTTATAAGCAACTGAAAAAAGCACAAATGTAAGGGCATGTCAGAACATCTCAAGGACCCCAAAAACACCGTAGACCCCAGAGGGTTAAACGCTCGTTTTTTGGGGTCGACAGCTTATAAACACTTATTTCTGTTTTTTTTAGCTTGTTTGCAGTACACCTTGTCACATAGCAGCTTTTAGACATTGATTTGTTTTTTGTTACAAGTCAGAAATAACAAGGAGGCAGCTTCACACAATACAAAGTCAATAAAGACGTTTGGATTGCCCCCCCCCCCCCCCCGGTGTGGGTGTGGCCTGAATGCGCTCTGTCTCTATTGGTCGGTGTGATGATGATGTATAAGGTGGGTGTGGCTCAGAGGCTCCACCTTCTTGGCTGTGGCTCAGAGGCTCCAAATTGTTCCTGCTCAGCTACTGTTCGGACACTCTTGCTTATTGCTCCGCGCTTTGCTCTATCGCTTTTACATTTTATCTCCTATTCTTTTGTATTTTATTTCCTTTATTTTATTTCCTTTTATCACCTAATTTTAACTTCAGCAACTCAGCACAGTGCTCATACGACAAAGTTTGGATTACTACAAAAACTGAGAATTCTTTTACCCGACCAGCTTACATTCTGGGAAAGGAAAACACAACTGCCTCAAGGATAAGAGAAAATGCCTCTTCTGGAATCTACTTGCTGCACCAACTGCCACAGACTTTTACAAAGGATTGCAGTTCTTGAAACAAAGTTACTTACGGGACCACCAAACCAGACGGAGCACACAACAGAGCTTCGTCATGGACACCCTCAGCATACAGCCGATGAGTCCCATGAAACTAGTGCTCCTCGACAGGTAGAGAAACAAGCCGATCGACTTACTAATCGATGGCACAAACAGGGAGCGAGACCCAAAGGCACTCCAGACATCAGATTGTCACGAGCATCACATATTACCGCAGTAGCATCCTCTACCCCAGATACGGCTCTGACAAGGATTGCAAACACTGGTCTCCTACCACCGCCTATACATCTTGAGAACAGATTTGAAGTACTAAGGAATGTAAATGAGGAATCCCCAAATGTGATGAATGTGATCGAACACAGACTGAATGGACCAGTAGCTAACACTGATGCTAACTGGCGCTCAAGGTCGAGCAGACAGCGGCACTCAGCTCAGAGCGCAGCCGAGCCCAGGACTCTGATAGTGGGGGACTCCATAATCAGAAACATTAGCAGCAGGGATACAACTACGTGCTGCCTTCCACAAGCAACAACTTCTGATATAAACAGGGAACTTCAGAACATTCTGATGAAACATAAGACTGCAAATCGACTCATCATTCATGTGGGGAAGAATGATATTCATAAAAAAATCAATACTATTCGAATGCTGAAGTTCCTATTCGAATATTGCTTTTTATGTATATAAAAAAAATAAAAAAAAATGCAATCTTGCCTTTCTCGCCGCCTTGGCACACGCATGTGAAAATTAAATGCTTTTGTTTCGTCTGATAAACAATAAAGTTTTTGAATCGTAACACAATTGTGCACGTTATCCACGCTGTATCATCATAACAACTGTCAAAAATCGCGGAGAGGAATGTCTCCACGGTAACGGAGATCAACAATTTGATTCACAGTCCACACTACCACGTGAAAACGGCGTTTTCAAATGTATCCACTTTGGAGTGCGTTTTCATTAATAAAAACGCCGTCTCATTGTGGACGGAAGGCCAAAACGGAGAGAAAAATATACGTTACTTTTTTTATGACAACTTACAGCCTGACAAGCTAGGCGATCTGTCCGCGGAACCGCCGCTAAAACAGGCAAGAATTACTTAGCATGTTCTGCCTCTCTCCTCATCACGGGGCTTAACTGCTGTCCGCCAAAAGGCGATAACAGACAAACTGACGGTTTATCTGTGAAGATATGAGACCGATCAACATCACGCATTGGCGATCCATAAGACTGTGTAATGTCGTAAATATTAATAATAGGATGAATTTGAGCATTTAATATTCGAATACTATTCTGAGCAGAACCAGAAAATATGAACATATCACACCAGTCCTCAGGTCTTTACACTGGCTCCCAGTTAAATTTAGGATTGATTTTAAAGTATTATTACTGGTATATAAATCATTCAATGGCCTAGGACCTCAATACATTGCAGATATGCTCACTGAATATAAACCCAACAGATCACTCAGATCACTAGGATCATATCAGCTAGAAATACCAAGGGTTCACTCTAAGCATGGCGAGTCCGCTTTCAGCAATTATGCCAGCCGCAGCTGGAACCAGCTTCCAGAGGAGATCAGACGTGCTCCTACAGTAGTCACTTTCAAATCCAGACTCAAAACACATCTGTTTAGCTATGCATTTAATGAATGAGCACTGTGCCGCTGTTCGTCCGACTGTTTGTACTGTACTGTATTTTATTTTTTATTTTTCTAAACTGTTTTAATTATTCTTATTTCTTTTTATTATTTTAATTTCTTCTATGTAAAGCACTTTGAATTGCCATTGTGTATGAAATGTGCTATATAAATAAACTTGCCTTGCCTTGCCTTCTTTGAGGTGTGAATCTCTGGTTAATTTCTTCTGTTCAGACCATAGACTGTAAAAAATATGGACAAAGCGTCTGTGACGTCACCCATAGACTTTCTGAAGAATGGTTTTGAGGCCGTTTATGGGGGGTATGGGCGGCGCCATCTTGGAAAATCTTAGGAAATCCTAACCCCGCCCACCTTCTGGCCAATCCATATATGGGTAAAAGGGCGGGCTTTGTGTGAGACTGGAACGACGTCATTTTCGCGTGAAGAAAGCAACATGAACAACAATGGATGACATACAGCAGATCTTGTTCTTGCTTCTCGGCGTGTTTGTCACAAGAAGCCAAGTGCCGACATTAGGCGTTTCTCGATAGCAAGTACACAAAGTTCGGACTTAATTGCCAACTCCGACTCAGGAGAATGACTCCCGAGGACGCGAGTCCATTTATTCTGCAAATGAAACAGCGCGCGTCACTCAGCTCACTCTGCTACTCCGGTTATCTCTGTATGTATATTTTAGGCAACAATAAAACGAAATATGTTATAAAACACCACACTGCCTCTTTTCGTTTTCATTTAAAGAAATCTTAAACCTTATAGCCACACAAGTGGTTCAGGCAACACGTATTGTTTATATTCACTGCATATAACGTTAGCCTATTTATAACAAAACGAAATATAAAACACAACCCTGCCTCTTTTCGTTTAAATATAATATAAAAATATTGAACATTTTAATATGGTCCAGGCAATATGTGCATTTGTACTAAACAACAGATGTTGCAGTAAACAACATTACAGATCATCTTCGTTGTATTAAAATTTAAAATGACAAAACTCAACCCAATCTCTTTTTGTTAAATTTCAGTTTTATCAATATTAGCCATTATAAAACTATAAGTAAAAGGTACAAGAAGCTATACAAATAAAAAAACAACAATTCAGTCAAACATACAAAGTCAGCGCTCTAGTCTAACCATACAACGGTAAAGTTAAATAGCTTATAAAGTTATGAAACTTCACTTAGCCCTCAGCCAAAACGATTGGCCAGGGAACAAATGATAGATTCTCGAGACCAAAGATCGCCTGTTAGATATACACATGACGAATTATATCTCATGTTTAACCACTACAGAGACGCCAGAGTCAGCGGCAAGCGTCAGAACGACTAGCCGAGGAAAGGATGTTCCAGGCGGGGTACATGAGCGCCGAGCGCCCGGTGATCGACTGGATCTCACAACCTGGATAAAATTTTCATAAATCTTTATAAATAAACCACAGATTTGAGCTTTAACCCTCTGGGGTCTAAGGGGTTTTTGGGGTCCTTGAGATGTTCTGACATGCCCTGACATTTGTGCTTTTTTCAGTTGCTTATAAACATATTAATGGCAAAGGTGTAATTACACTCTATTTAGCACAAACAGGGCTACCATAATATGTTAGCAACATGTATGTACATGTTTGTATTTTTGAGAGAATAATGTTTATGCATGGTTATTGAAAAAACTAAAAACTAAAGTTTCTGAAATAAGGCCACAAAACACATACTAAATATGTGTCAATAAGACTTTTGACTAATGGATGTCGTTGCCTAGAGTTTTTTCTTCAAAATGATGTGAAAATCATCCTGCCTAATCATTCACATAAAACAATACATTGATTTAAATCTTGTAAAACACTTTTTGTTTGGAAAGGCAATATGCGCAAAGGGCGTCAACGATCCAACACCATCATGCATATTTAGTGGTTCACACCTGAGGAGACAATGGGGCCCACATACTTAATGAGCCATTCATTCAGGTGCCATTCATTCACAGTTGGAAGCATCTCAATTGTATTTTATTTTTTTCACAAATTGTGCTTGCAAATTGTATAATATCCAAGGAAAACATGTCTAGTAATTGTGCAGTTAATTCTCATACTGTATTTTCAGTTTTGGAATATGTATCCTCTCCCCAAATTTGTCAATAATAAAACACAATAAACATTATTTAAAGAAAAGGCTTATATTTACCTTTTAAAATTTGTTTACATCTACCTTGTAAATATATATTTTTTTATTAAAAAGGTTACAATTACAACTTTCTTTGTAAAAATTAAAGTATACATTTTATCATACATATTTCAAAGTTAAGGATTTATTACTTTGAATATAGCCTACATTGACAAAACATACTATATTTAACATATTAGCAAAAATTGGCAAACAAAAGGTTATTTGAGGTGGCAGATATTTTACAGTAAAAATATATAATCTATCCAAAACTAGTCAACGAAATGTTGTCTTTCATATGTCTGTAACATAGATCTTTCGTTTTTATTATAAGGAATATAAATGTTAATTTGCAGTTTAATACGTTGCTTATACAAATACATTTTATTTCAACATATTTCAGTCGATTTTTACTAGGGCTGTACCAGAATATTCGAGTATTCGAATATTCGTTCGGTGGGTTGGTATTCGATTTTCAAATTTGACATTCGAATATTCGTTTTAATTTTTATTTAATTTTTTTCACACCTGGCATCCCCCTAGAAACTGTTCCCATTCGCGCTTGAATGGGGCTGTCATGCATTTTCTCAGATCGGATAGTTCTCTCTGATTTATCAATATGAACAATGAACACATAAATGTGTTTTTGCAAAATGGATATGAATCTGAACTTCAAATCCCGCGCTATAGGCAGATGTGATGGAGTGCACGTCACTAGCAACAGATAAGCTGCATTTTACTGATCGTCAGCTAAAATTTCTAAATCAAAGACCGCAATATGAGAGCGGCAACAGCCCTGGTAAGATCATTTCGATTCTTTACTTTTAATGAAGTTGATTGTGTGTTAAAGCATCTGCGACCCACTTTCACTTTGATTTGCGATAGTTTGCACGTTGGCTTTATGAATAGATGCTGATCTGCGGTGACGCGTGCTGTAGGCTAAGTAAGCATCGTCATATCTGGCTATAACATGATATAGCCTAAAACACCCTCTCACACGGTTATTGTTTTAGTATTTTTGGGCGAAATACAATACTCTTATTTTAGAGCGCAGAACAGCGGAGTTTGTATGGGCAAAAGTGCATGCCTGAGCTTGTAACGTTAGTCTATAAGCTGCGTTGCTTTGACATTGTGGAAATAGAATAGAAACAATATATTAGCCTACCCTTTACTGTGTCAGTAATTACTGTGCTGCTGATTTCTGATTTGAGAGTTATTTGTTACTCAGAAAAATATTAGGCTGTGTTTTGTATCAAGTGCAGTGTTGCGCGTGAGGCGCGCGCGCGCTTCCCGCTCGCACTGTTCTGTATTAAAAGTTTATTAATTCTGAACGTGTCATGTCTCGCGTGTCTATATTGCACCAAATGTGACACTGCACTCGTGAAGTCGATTGGATGAACGGTTCTAAATGCAAGATAAATAATCTAAATGCAAACAGACAGACGCATAGAGATTCCTGCCTTTATTAGAGAGAAGAATATGTTCAGCCCCCTCCCTCTGAAGCTTCGAATATTCGATGTTAATTCCTGTCGAAGCTT
The DNA here is from genome assembly GCF_951802725.1 of Rutilus rutilus. NCBI lineage: Eukaryota > Metazoa > Chordata > Actinopteri > Cypriniformes > Leuciscidae > Rutilus > Rutilus rutilus. The sequence continues at coordinate 30,045,219 of NC_140229.1, read as the reverse complement.
CGAAGCTCAAAAAATGGTATTCGGACCAGCCCTAATTTTTACTCAGTATAGCAATACAGTTTGCTAAAAGCGGATCATTGATTCACACACAGAAACGCGATTAAAATTTTATCGCGCCGGCGCGATAGCCGACCTCAGGGGGTTAAACAACTACATTCTCGCCTGAAAAACTCTTAAAACTACATTTCATGATACAAAAACAGTAGTATTATATTTCAACTGTATATTAAAAAATGGCGCTTCTTATGTTGTCATTCTCCTTGGCGCAGCCTATGCTCGTTATCAGCTGTCAATCAAGCTGTCAATCAAAGTTAACCTGTTAACCGTTGCCAGTGCGCCCGCGCACTGAAGCATTTTTTATTTATTTAATTCAAAATTACTATCAGATTTAATGTTATACCTTGACAAACTATACATCATTAAAAAGATATAAGACTCAAGTTTCAGTATTTGACCACTATTGTATTCTGAGAAACTCATAGTGACAGTTATGTCTTAATTTGTGTCAGGAGTTATGAAATGAAAAAATGAGTGATACCTTTAATATGAATTATGCGCGTCAGCCGCTTTCATTCATAAAAAAACTCTGTGCTGTCGTCATGACAGCGATACACAAAACAACGTCCCTCAGGGCTTTAGCTAAAAAATATGCAGATTTGAAGAAATATTGATAGATTCTCATAGATTTACATCATATTTCTATAGACAGGAATAATATTTATTGAATTTATACCCAAATGCGTCAATGTAATCTTTATGAGCGTTTGGTACTCTGATTTAACAGTTACTGTGTTTTCAATTCATACCAGCAGCCTGAGGGCGCTATATGCACAGTAATAGTCCATATATGGAACATGAAGAAGAGCCAATCATGTGACATTCCAGGAAGCCTCGAACACACACACAGCTAACAGAGATCGCGCTGTAACATGCAGATAAAGACGTTTTGAAGACAATAAACATGATTGCAATGATATCTGATTTGCCAGTGTTCTTTAAGCCATGCCAGGTATTTTCATAATAATAGATTATATTTATAATGTAATGCTAATCTATATAGACTTTATCATCGTGCAGAATACTATCAAATAATATATTTTCTGTCTGATTTTTTTTATCTGAAGCCAAATTAGATCACAGAAGATTATTTAAAACACTCGACTTGAGTTATAAAGTACGTTTGGAGCACAAACATGGTTTTAATCTCATATATTGTCGTGTATTGATGGTGTGCTAAGCTAACATGCTAGCTAGCCCTGGGTGCACCTGCCACCCAACTGTTATTCTTTGATGATTTTTTCTAAATAGGATTGCTTACTGAAATGTTTCTTTATTCAAGAAGAGCATTTGAGAAAAAAATGGAGAACTTTGATTAAAGAAATTAAGGTTTGAAACCTATGAATAGCCTGCGAATAGCCAGTCGTTAGTAACTATAATGCAGACAAAAGAAATGCATATTTAGAGCCATAACCAGGCTGGAGAGGTGTGAATGTGTGCAGGGGGAGACTGAATGGTCTCAGTTTGCACCACAAAACATTAGAGACAAAAGACTGAATGGATGCTTAGATTAGACTAGACTAAACATCAGTAGCATTTTAGCGTCTAATCAAAATAAAGTCACATGACATGATTTTGAAAAACATTTAACTAAATACAGAGTTTTAGACGTACCATCTTCAGATTTTAAATATAAAATGTTTAGACATGTGGCTTTAGCTGTAGTGCATTTCTAGATTGCTACAGTGCCAACTTCAATTTTATTTTCATGAGGATGTTTCATAAAAATAAATTTCTAATAACTTTACAAAACTTTGAAGCTAATTATAACAATTTTTTTCATTATGCCAATAATTAATTCTACATTTACAATAAACTGCCAGGTGTCAGCTTTCAAATGAGACCATACTTGTGATTTTAGTACAAAGGGTTCATGAACTGTATCTGTTTCAGTTTGGGTATGTAATTTCTGGGGATTTTTCAAAAGTGGGGTTGCAGCTTAACAGGTTAACCACGCCCTTATTTGTCATACATTTTATATCTAAATACGATCTAAACTAATGAGTTAGAAAAAAATTCACCCCCCTCACAGTTTTCAGACACTCGGAACCTATCGAAAAATACAATAAAAGTCCATGGGACCAACCTGTAAAAACATGAATTTATGCTGTGAAAACGGACATTTTAACATGGGGGTCTATGGACATTTGCTCCCTTTTGGGACCTCCCCCTTGCGGATTTTCGATGTATTGTAGTTTTTCGCACTTCCGGGTAGGCTTCATTTTTCAGATTAGAATGTTGCCGCTTGGTTCAGACCAGGCTTATTATAGTTTTGCATTTTTCATTAGTTTTTATTTTTATTTCGTTTTGACTTTTTGTTTTCAAATTCAGTTTAGTTTTAATTAGTTTTTAAAGTGGGTTTGCTAGTTTAGTTTTTATTTTTTGAAAATGCATAGTTTTAGTTTAGTTTTTATTAGTTTTAGTGTTAGTTTTAGTCTTTATTTGGGTTATTTGTCAGGGGCAAGATTAAAAAAGGTCAGAAAAAGTATTGTGTAATAATAACTCAACAAAAACATTTTGAAATTCCTTTACCTCTTACAAAATCCACACGCCGTACCAAAAATCTACACATCTTCTTTACAGAATTCACACCCTATACAAATACCACAGCTGTACAATTTTCACACCCTATGGCCTACTAAATTTACCCTATACAGTCAATAGCCTACTCATCTGGATTGAAGCAGCAGACATTCAGTGTAAAAGTAAAAAGTAAAAGTAGGCCTACACTTGTTTCAGACTGCTGTAAATAACTTATGCTGTTGTTTGTTAGCTCAACTGTGTTGAAATTAAGTTGTCTGTCTGAAATAAACTAAACTATTCAAATTATTCAAAAAATTACATAACATTAATATTTGAATCGCAGCTTATATAACGTTAGTGTTTTGACATCGACAACCACAACCAAAAAGTGCATTTTACCTCAAACTTGCGACTAGTTAACTTCCTAAAGAAGGCGCAATCGCTTCTCGGGTCGACATTAACACACTGACAAAATTATATTCAGAATTTAAAATATTTTTATACCACTTTTTAATGTGTGATTGTGTAAAGGTGTTCACGAGATAGAGATACCAACCTTTCGCGAACTTGCTTTCAACGTCGAACCAACACTCGTTCTCATGGAGACGCGGTGTGCACGGAGGGGAGGGGCTGTGTGTGTGTGTGTGTGTGTGTGTGTGTGTGTGTGTGTGCGCGCGCGCGCATGTGAGTGACAGAGAGACGGAGAGAGCAGGGAAAGGAAATGCAGCGTGTTTTAAATAGCGTTAAAAAATGAAAGACCTTGACAAAGACGAAAACTAAGGACATTTACTCTATAATTTTATTTTATTTTAGTTAGTTTTGCCAAACACACATTACAGTTTTAGTTAGTTATCGTTTTTTTGTAATGCCTCGTTTTTATTTTTATTTCAGTTAACGACAATGTTTTTTTCCCACCTAGTTTTCGTTTTTTCGTTCGTTTTCGTTAACGATTATAACCTTGGTTCAGACGCGAGTAAAAACTTGAACACACTGAAGAGCCGCTGAAGAGTAGAAACTGAAGCTGTGTCTCTAACTGAAAGACTCTGATATTGTTGTTCATGTTTAATACTGTAACGCATCTACTGTATAAAGTGCTGTCTGAGTAAACGTGACGAGACAGGAGAGTCTGAATATAAACATTTTCACATCTCTATGAACAGAAGATGCTTTCTGAACTGCTGTTTTCTCATTTCTGTTGTGTGTGTATTGTGTTATTGAGAGGAAAGAGAGCAGCACATATTGACATATTCATCTAAATGCCGTTGGATGTTCACTTTTAAACCCTAAGCGGAGGACAAAAACATGACTTTGCTGTGAGTACATCAGGGCCTTAACCTTAGAGGGTGCTAAAACTGAAAAGGAGAATAAGATGACTAATGAGGTGATGAAGTGGACACCTTCAGTGGGGAGCATCTCTGTTGCTCTCTCTTCCGTAGCTTCCTTTGCCTCTGCTTTTATCTGAGGTTTCTCTTTATCTACCAGGTCCTGAGGCGCGTCCAAGGAGCCACAGCATATAGCAAGCTGGAATAGGGCTCTAGCTAGCCTGTCTCTCATTACACATGTCAGGAATGCCTGAATATCCTGAGGACACACACAAAAAAACAAGCACAATCAGTCATTTCCATAACACGTTATAAAGTAGAAACATTCATGTTCAATTACAGGGTTCCGACGCCTCGGTTAACTTCAAATTCAAGGAGCTTTCAAGGACTTTCCAGGTCTAATACCCTCAAACTCAAGGACTTAATGTGGGACACATTTCAAGTAAGAGCAAGGTTACATCGTGTTACCCTGTAAGATACATTGTTACAGTTTTGCACGCGTGAACGTCATGGCAACGTACAACACAAAGTACCTCACGCGGTAAACACTTAACGTAACACGTAAACGCACGTAACTAACGTAAATGCGCAAGCTAGTGCGCATGGGCCACGAAGTGTTGGCGGAATAACACATTAGCGGATCGGAGGGAATCATATGGAAGCACTTTCAAGGGCCTGTATCTGTGTGTGTTTTAGGGCTGCAGCTATCGATTCTTTTTGTAATTGATTAATCTAGCACTTAATCGATCGATTAATCGATTTAGCCATTTAGTGTTTATAAGTGCCAGTGCCAACAATTATATAACAATACAGTTAAGTCAACTTACTGTAAAACATGTATAACATGTAAAACTATGAATACAAACTTAAATAGTAAAGGCCATTTGGCCTTAGTTTTGTCTTCTTAATACAACATTAAAAAAAGGATTGCATTTAACTGCAATTTAACTTCAAATTGCATGCATTGGAGACACCTACTGTCACGGTTCATAAATCCTTTGTCTCTTTCTTGTCTCATGTTCTGTTGTTGTGTGTGTGTACTGATTGTGTGGGCGTGCCGGCTCATTAGCGCTCATCAGCAATCAAGCTCATCACTCCCGTCACCAGCTGCAGCTCATCTCATCATCCTATATATGCTCACCACTTTCTCATCTCCTTTGTCAGATCGTTGTTTGTGGTGTTCCGGTAGTGTTCCAGTCTGCGTCTCGAGTCCTGTGCCTTCCTTGTTCCTGTTCGTGTTCCTGTGGATTTATTCTGGATTATTCTCATCACTGGATTCATCTCACCGCTCTGCTGCACATCCACTTCCGGGTTCATCTGGCCATCGGGGTCCCTGCGCCGCTAGCCTGTCTGTTCTGGACTTTGATCTTCCTTATAACATATATACAATAAAGAGCTTTTTACTTGCATCTTGCTTCCTCTTCTCATTCGTTACAGAACGATCTGACCCTGAGCATGGAAGCAGCGAGTGGCTCTACAACTTCAATGGAGGCATTTTTGAATAAATGCATGCAAAGAATGGACACTCAGGAGAGAAATCTCAATGAGACAGCTTGCGCTGTTCAGGCTCTAGTGGCGCAGGTGTCCGGCCTCACCCAGCAGATCCAACAGCCTCAAGTTCCCACTGCGCCACCCGCACCGCCGATTCCCCCACCACCACCAGCAGACCCATCCCAGTCGGAGCCCCGCCTGCCTGTTCCTGAGGCTTATTCAGGTGAACCTAATTACTGTCGATCTTTCCTAACCAGGTGCTCGATGCACTTCTCTCTACAACCCAAGACATTTCATGATGAGCGAACCAAGGTTGCGTTTGTGTTGGCGCTTCTGACTGGGAGAGCGGCGCTTTGGGGAACGGCGGTGTGGGAAAATCAGGAAGAATGCTGCTCCTCGTTCCAGAAGCTCTCCAACGAAATGAGGCAAGTGTTCGACCGCGCCGTTGCTGGAAGAGAGGCTGCTAGAGTATTGGCGGATTTACGACAAGAAGAGAGGTCCGTATCTGACTTTTCGATCGAATTCCGAACTCTAGCAGCAGAGAGCCAATGGAACGAGGAGGCGCAGTGGGACATGTTCCTGCATGGGCTGGCTGACCGCGTCCAAAGAGAAATCTACGCCATGGACCTTCCCACCAAGTTAAGTGATCTCATAGCTCTGGCTCTGAGAGTGGACACACGTCTTTCTCGAGCTGACCAACGTCTTCAACCTAATCGGTTTCCTGGAGGGATCGAGGGACAATGCTCCGGAGGCAGGGACGCGGTCAGCCCCGTCAACGATCACGAGCCCATGCAGGTGGGTCGAGCCCGGCTTTCCCGGGAGGAGAAGGAAAGGCGGAGATCCCTGGGCCTTTGTATGTACTGTGGAGGAGCGGGACATTTTGCTTACAGTTGTCCGTTAAAAGGCCCAGCCCGACAGTAAGTATGAGGCTACTGTCGGGTGGGATCTCTGCCGAGAAGACCTCATCCACATCTACTCTCCTTCCGGTAAGACTCCGATGGTCAACTCACCTCCACGACTGTCGAGCACTTCTGGATTCAGGGGCTGAAGGTAATTTCATGGACCACACATTTGCACGCAAGTTTCAAGTTCTCCTCAGACCCCTCACGCATCAGATTGCAGTACACGCCCTCAACGGTCAAGAACTCCACCACCATTTCACTGGCCACCGAAGACATCACCCTCATCACATCAGGCAATCATAACGAAACCATCTCCTTTTACATTCTGGACACTCCTTTTGCACCCATCGTCCTTGGTCACCCATGGCTCACCCGTCACAACCCCAGAGTGGACTGGCAATCAGAGTCTGTGTCGGCGTGGAGCAGTTATTGTCATAAGTCTTGTCTTGTGTCTGCCTGTCCGTCTGTTTCTGTCCCTGTGTTTCAGGAGGAGGCAGTGGATTTATCTAACGTGCCCGCGGAGTACCTGGACCTGAAGGAGGTGTTCAGTAAGTCTCGGGCTGCTTCTCTTCTGCCGCATCGTCCCTATGACTGTGCTATAGAGTTATTGCCAGGTACGTCTCCGCCTAAGGGCAAGTTATATTCACTCTCTGTTCCGGAGAGAGAGGCCATGGAGAAATACATTTCTGATTCTCTAGCAACAGGGTTCATCCGCCCTTCTTCTTCTCCAGCGGGGGCGGGGTTCTTTTTTGTGGGTAAGAAAGATGGATCGTTGCGACCTTGTATTGATTACCGGGGGTTGAACAGCATCACGGTAAAGAATACTTATCCTTTGCCGTTGATGTCTTCAGCTTTCGAGAGGTTGCAGGGAGCATCTATCTTCACGAAATTGGATTTACGAAATGCTTATCATTTGGTCCGCATCAGGGAGGGGGATGAGTGGAAGACCGCTTTTAACACCCCCAGGGGGCACTTTGAATATTTGGTTATGCCTTTCGGCCTTTCCAACTCCCCAGCGGTCTTCCAGGCACTTGTTAATGACGTGTTACGAGACATGGTCGATCAGTTCATATATGTCTACCTGGATGACATATTGATTTTTTCATCGTCTCTCCAGGAACACGTGCAACACGTCCGATGAGTGCTTCAGAGGTTGCTAGAGAATGGGCTTTTTGTCAAGGCGGAGAAATGCGCTTTTCATGCACAGTCTGTTCCTTTTTTAGGTTACATCATTTCGGATGAGGGAATGCGCATCCTGAGAAGATTAAAGCTGTGGTGGATTGGCCAAGTCCAGATTTCCGTAAGGCCCTACTGAGGTTTCTGGGGTTCGCCAATTTCTACCGGTGTTTCATTCGCAATTTCAGCCAACTAGCCGCACCTCTGACCGCCTTGACCTCCCCCAGAACGACGTTCAGGTGGTCAGACGCAGCCTTGGCTGCGTTTGCCAAACTGAAGGGTTGCTTTGTTTCCGCCCCCATTCTGATAACCCCTGGTCCATCACGTCAGTTCGTGGTGGAGGTCGATGCGTCAGAGGTGGGGGTAGGTGCAGTGTTATCCTAGCGTTCTCCTTCAGACGACAAGATGCATCCTTGCGCGTTTTTGTCGAATCGTTTATCCCCTGCCGAGCGCAATTATGACATTGGCAACAGAGAGTTGTTGGCAGTCAAGTTAGCATTGGAGGAGTGGCGCCACTGGTTAGAAGGGTCGGGGGTACCTTTTATCGTCTGGACCGATCACAAGAACTTGGAATACATTCGGACTGCTAAAAGATTGAACTCCAGGCAGGCTCGGTGGGTTCTTTTTTTCGGTCGTTTTGACTTTACTCTCTCTTACCGCCCGGGTTCCAAAAACATCAAACCCGATTCTTTATCGCGTATTTTTGGCCGTTCCGAACGCCCGTCTACTCTCAAGTGCATTTTACCAGAGAATCTATTCATCTCTACACTCACATGGGAGATCGAATCGAAGGTCAAGAAGGCCTTTAGAAGGGGTAACGCCTCCGGCTCGTTGTCCACCGAATCGTTTATTTGTGCCTGAGGGTTTACGGTCCAGGTTTTTCAGTGGGGTCATTGTTCCAATGTGGCTTGCCATCCAGGAGTTAATCGCACTCAATTCTTAGTCAAGCAACGATTCTGGTGGCCCCGTATGGCTCGTGACGTTCACAGTTTTGTCTTGGCTTGCTCAGTTTGCGCCACGGGTAAGACTTCTAATCGACCTCCAAATGGGTTGCTTCAACCACTGCCGGTGCCTTCGAGACCCTGGTCCCATATCGCTCTAGATTTTGTCACCGCCCTCCCACCCTCCCAGGGTCACACGGTAGTTTTGACCGTGGTGGACCGGTTCTCGAAGGCGGCCCATTTCATTCCCTTGCCCAAATTACCCTCAGCCAAGGAGACAGCGTTGATTGTCGTTAACCACGTCTTTCGGCTACATGGCCTCCCGACAGAATTTGTGTCCAAATTTTGGCGAGAATTTTGTAAACTCCTGGGGGCGACTGTCAGTCTGTCCTCTGGGTTCCATCCCCAGAGCAATGGTCAAACTGAGCGAGCCAACCAGGATTTGGAGAGAACGTTGCGATGTTTAGTGTCCAAGAATCCTTCCTCTTGGAGTCAGCAACTGTCTATGGTGGAGTACGCCCACAACACGTTGCCAGTGTCATCCACGGGCCTATCACCGTTTGAGTGTAGTGTAGGGTACCAGCCACCAATTTTTCCTAGTCTGGAATCCGAAGTCGCGGTCCCCTCCGCCCACGCCTTCGTCCAGAGGTGTCACCGCACTTGGACTAGAGCCCGTGAGACTTTACTCCAAGTGGGGGCGCGCACCAAGGCCAAAGCCGATCGCCACCGGCGTAGGCCTCCCGTATACGTCGTCGGTTCCAAAGTGTGGCTTTCTACCAAGGATATTCCTCTCCGCTCCGTTTCTAATAAGCTTGCACCCAAATTCATTGGCCCGTTCTCTGTCACTAAAATCATTAGTCCGGTGACAGTCCGCCTTAATCTTCCTCCAGTGTACAGGAGGATTCATCCCGTCTTTCATGTGTCCAAAATTAAGCCCGTTTTTTTTGCTTGCATTAATTATTCGGTCAATCGTGTTCTGGACTCGAGACGGAGGGGACGCGGATTTCAGTACTTGGTGGACTGGGAAGGTTACGGTCCGGAGGAGAGAAGTTGGGTACCAGCTAGAGACATCCTGGATCACTCCCTTATCGATGATTACAATCGGCATGTAAGGGAGTCTGGGAACGCCAGGAGGCGCTTTCTTGTCTCGTGTTCTGTTGTTGTATGTGTGTGTGTACTGATTGTGTGGGCGTGCCGGCTCATTAGCGCTCATCAGCAATCAAGCTCATCACTCCCGTCACCAGCTGCAGCTCATCTCATCATCCTATATATGCTCACCACTTTCTCATCTCCTTTGTCAGATCGTTGTTTGTGGTGTCCCGGTAGTGTTCCAGTCTGCGTCTCGAGTCCTGTGCCTTCCTTGTTCCTGTTCGTGTTCCTGTGGATTTATTCTGGATTATTCTCATCACTGGATTCATCTCACCGCACTGCTGCACTTCCACTCACCGGGTTCATCTGGCCATCGGGGTCCCTGCACCGCTAGCCTGTCTGTTCTGGACTTTGATCTTCCTTATAACATATATACAATAAAGAGCTTTTTACTTGCATCTTGCTTCCTCTTCTCATTCGTTACACCTACACATAGTGTAGCTTTGAAAAGGGGAATGTTTTATTGCAAATATGCATTTTGTTAACCTGTTAAGCTGCAACCCCACTTTTGAAAAATCCCCAGAAATGACATACCCAAACTGAAACACATACAGTTCATGAACCCTTTGTACTAAAAGCACAAGTATGATCTCATTTGAAAGCTGACACCTGGCAGTTTATTGTAAATGTAGAATTAATTATTGTCATAATGAAATTTTTTTTTATAAATAGCTTCAAAGTTTTGTAAAGTTATTAGAAATTATTTTTTAATTTCGCGGCCGCGAGTAGATTGCGTCATCATAGCTTGTGTAGTATAGAGCCAGCTCCCAACCCAACTTTGAGAATAGATTAACGGCGATATTTTTTTTATCGCGCGATAAGAGTCTCGCGTTAACGCAGCACGTTAACGTCGATAACGGCCCACCACTAATATATATATATATATATATATTTTTTTTTTAAGTGACAAGACAGAGAATATTACTTGTCTGATATATATATATATATAAATATAGCTGCGAGCAGCGATGGAGGGCCCAAGCCGGTGACACTAAGTGTAACTAAAGGTACCAGGGTGGCGGTGCCACCGGCTTGGGCCCGCAATCGCTGCTCGCAGCTATATTTATATATATATATATATATATATATATATATATATATATATATATATATATATATATAATTTTTATTTTTTTTTATATTCACAAACTTTCAAGAATTTCAAGGACCCGTGGGAACCCTGCAATTAATCAAACCAGAGCAGAAATGGCATGAATAAGTTCATGGATATGTACAAAGAATGGCTTAAAGTGAATGAAGAGGGAAAGGTCAATCAAAAGAGCAACTGCATGAGGACCATAAAGACTCAATGGTTATGATGCAAGTCGTTGGAGAAACATTTCTGTGTGGGATTAGCAGATGATGAGCGTGACATCACATTAATGAGGAAAGCAACCGATCCCTCTCCTACTCTCATCGTTAAACCCATTTACATCCTTAAACAGCTGAAAGGAATTACCACTGCAATTACCAGGAATGAAGCATGAAGTAAAAGAATAGTTCACCCAAAATTCTAATTCTACATCATCCACACACTTTTTGAAGCTTGAAAGCTTCAGTTCCAGTCGTAATTGCAAACACCAAGCAAATAAAATCTCCTTTTGGGTTTTGGTAAGTAGAAAGTACATGATTCTGGTTTGGAACAAAACAAGAAAGAGTACTTTATAAGAGAGCTTGGGGTGAACTATCCCTTGCATCTCATTAGGAATAATAATTACAAGTGGGAACTCAACCACCAAACCTTGTTTTAGAAAGACAAACACTTTTACGTAAAGGCTGCTCCAAACAAAAGGCAGCAAAACTACACCGCTATATTGTGTTCGCCCATATGCAAATCTTACCGAAGCTTGTTTTGGAATTCCTAGATGTAAACTCACAATTGTAAGAAAACAATCAGAATTGTGAGATAACCTTCAAGTTTAATACACTCCAGGATTTTTCTCCATATAGTGACTTCAATGGGGTCCAGCGGGTCGAAGGTCCAGATGTGAGTTTCAGTGCAGCTTCAAAGTCTCGACACGATCCAGCCGAGGAATAAGAGTCTTATCTAGACAAACCAGCGGACATTTTCTAAACAAAATAAACATTCATATACTTTTAACCACAAATTCTCATCTTGCACTAGCTCTCTGATGCGCGCAGATCGAGTCTAGTCTCGAGTAATAAAACACTGACGCATAGCCTGAGGCAACATACCTTTTGACAGACTCTCACTCAGAACTTGTAACAAGTCCGCTCCCAACTCTGCCCAGAAAGACTTGAAAAAGTCAACTGGGAGGCCATCAATCCCAGGAGCTTTTCCCGATTCCATGTCATGAAGGGCCTTATATAGCTCCCCCAGGTTTAGCACACCTGAAAGAGCCACATTACCCTCTTCTGACATCTTTGGTAGGGAGCTCAAGAAAGTGCTGTCTACATCACCCTCCGTTTCATACTTTTCCTCAAAAACCTTAATTTCTTTTCCACTGAAGAAAGAAAGACTTGAGCATCTTGGATGACGTGGGGGAGAGAAAATTATCAGTCAATTTGAATTCTGAAGTGAACTACTCCTTTACCTCGAATTTGCTCTGAAGCACTACAACACTGTTAGGAGTTTTGGAAAAACCTTTAGTAAGTATGCACAAAAGTAATAGAGGTCAGTGCCAAAACAAGCACTGCTTTAACTTAGCAAGATGCCACCCATGAAGGACAGCAACTTGGGCATTTTCAGTGTGGTTAGCAGACATCAAACATCCAAACCACAAGAAAAACCAGCTTGCAAACGAATACTCGCCCTTAAGTTGCTCACCTTCGTCATAGTTTCACTGAAGATGCCTTCAGAGTTGTTGAAGACTTCCAGGACTGCATCGGTGGCGGTCATATTTGCATATTTGCTCCTAAGCTCGGAGTTTCCCACCTGGGAGTAGATCACAGGTCCTTGGGTGGGATCCAGCAGGCTCTTCTTGATCTCAAACATTTTGTCATCCACCTCCTCCAGAATGGTTTCTTTGGCCTTTTCCATGTGGCAATACTCAGCAGCTGATGCCTTATTCAACATCTAAGAACACAGCATGAGCAAATAAAGTCTTATCCATTGGATTAAGAATGATGGGAATTTTAGAGTGCAACAGTTTCACAGTTCCAGAGTTTGGGAGAATTCTTGAAGGATGTATTTTCAATGCTTTGTAGATAGGGATGCACCGATATGAACATTTTGCAGATGCCGATATCCAATAATTCTTTATACTTAGATAAAAGTAAATAAGCGCATTTCTTCACACACACACACACACACACACACACACACACACACACACACACACACACACACACACACACACACACACATGAATTGGAAACACTCGATCTGGACGCTTACTGTTATGAATGCCTGTGCAGCAATGTGAAACAACGGCAAGCACACACGCAACTTCTAAGGAAAGACTGTATTCTCGAACTGTTTCGACTTTAATCTCGAAATGCTAGATTTTCTTTCTTTTAGACTACAGAATTTATTATACTTGTCAAAACGATAATAGGAACTCCACTATGTCTCTCTTTACATTTATTTTGTCCTGTTGTCGGCTTCAGCTAAGAAAAGAAATAGTTCGCCCCACACGTCCAAAATTCATAGCACACTTTAGATAACCTTCGGCAGCGAGTGCAGGCTCTTTGGTGGAGCTCTGCTCTGAAGGAAGTTCCATCGTGACAAATGAATGGACTACTAGCGGACTCGGAGTGACATGAAGACATGAATCAGAGATGTTCACTAATTCCTGAACCGTGCTTTGCGCGCGACCCGAAAAAAAAAAGAAAAGAAAAAAGCGGATTTGCATGATTTACGAGAGCATAATTTTCAGGTCGGAAAAGCCGGATTTCCGGATTTATCCGGAAGAATCACATCCCTGAATAATGTTTTCATTATAATTTTATGTAGCCGATATGACAGACTTGCGCTGCACATGTTGCACTGAACTCTATTTTCCTTTTTGAAGTGATTCAATCATATTTCAAGCAACTCAATCCCATCATGTTGAACAGTGGCATCTGAAGAGTCTCAGCTGAAGGAGATAATACATTATTTGTCAGCTTTAATATCTCAGCTACATTTTCTGCAGACACCGACATGGTGGCCGATATATCGTGCATCCCTATTTGTAGTGAGAACCCTCAACACCGAATCAGACATTTCCGAAAGAGGGGTGGACAGACCCAAAAAATATGGCAACAACAATAGGGAATCTTACCGAAATGGGCAACCCAAAACTCTGGATTCTGATGCCGAGTTCATAAGGCGACTCGCAACTATAATGGTCTGCAAGGTGCTTCAGGAAATCAGCAAGGTCAAATCTAGGTGTCGTGCTTCTTCTCCGGAATATTCTGAGACTCTAAAGCAAGCAGAAAACCACAGCGTTACGTCAATGCAGATGTATAGGAATTGTTTTGTTTTTTTCTCTGTATTGTGTCTTCCCTATTATATTGGTTATGTTGTGTGTGTTAAACAAGTGCAGTGCTGTGGAAAAGAATTTCCCCCTGTAGTCCATGAGCCAGGGGGGTCCATCGGTATCAACGGGGGGGGGGCAAATGCTATCATTGTTTTTTGGCAAGGTATACACCCCTAGTATTAGAAAAATCACGATAGCAGTGCAGCGGTGGTAGCAAAATCACTTTTTTGAGCTCATGAAGTTACTAACCCCCTAAAATAAATTCCGTTTTTTAAATCTGGTGTATATCTGGTTTAGGCTCATGCTAGGGATATTGTCAATATTCTATAATATGGTGCTTGGTATCGTTGGAAAGGGGACCTTTTAGGCTTTCATTTAAGCCCAGTACTGAATCTGTCTGACAAACACAGAGGTCACATGACTTCTTTAAACCAAAAATAACGTCTCGGTTACATATGGTAACCCTCGTTCCCTGAGGGAGGGAACGGAGACGTACGTCGTGGTGAACGACGAATAGGAATCTCGCTAGAGAGGCCAATCTACTTCGAGTGAAACTAAACGAGCCAATGCATATTGGCGTGCAATCATTTGCATCAGCTGTGCAGCCTCGCAGCGCGGGTATTTAACGAGCAGCTGGTGCGATTGCACTTCAGTTTTTTGCTGAGGAGCCGAGCCGGTGAGCTGGCTGCCCCGGCGGGTCGCAGCAGATGTGGCGACGGGACGTACGTCTCCGTTCCCTCCCTCAGGGAACGAGGGTTACCATATGTAACCGAGACGTTCCCTATCGTCCGGTCACTACGACGTACGTCGTGGTGAACGACGAATAGGAATCCCTACCAAAGCGCCACAGCTGCTGCACCCCATCCAGCGCCCTGAGCAAGCCTCTACACCTTCTTGCCTGGAAGGACGATAGGAGAGGGCTTACACCGAGAGTATCCGTCACTGTTGTTCCGTGATAACCCATACAGTGAGATTATTGGATAACACTGGGAAAGCGTGCCCGATCTGCGGGAGGGGAACGCTGCGGGAGCCACATTCTTAAGAAGAGTTATGTGGGAATAAACATATGGACTAACCCAAGGGTTGTACTGCATATGAATAGTGGGTGACTTAGCCCAAGGGAAAGACACGGGCTTCCGTTTAGGAGCAGCCGTGGAAGATATACACATATGGGATCCCCGTAGGGTCACACATATGGGACCCAGCCTAGACCCGGTTCTCAAGGATTCAGCGGATAAAGGCCTGGCACCAGACGCTCCGCCACGTCCGGGCCGAGGGTGTTTGGAGGACTCGACAGGTTTTGACTCTGGAGCAATAAGGGTGCACAGTAGGGTGCAGCAAGCCGACAGAGCCGGTACTCACAGTGCTTCTACCCGTTTAGGGCGAGAACACGGGAGGACACCGGCTCTACACGTAGGCTATAGTATCTAGCGAACGTGTTTGGTGTCGCCCAGCCCGCAGCTCTACAGATATCTGTTAGCGAGGAGCCACGTGCCAGCGCCCAGGAGGATGCAACGCCTCTTGTGGAGTGTGCATGCAACCTGAGCGGGCAGGGTACGCCTTGAGCTTGGTAAGCCAAGGCAATGGCATCCACTATCCAGTGGGCCATCCTGGCATCCAGACAGCCTTCCCTTCTGCTGGCCTCCGTAACAGACAAAGAGCTGGTCTGAGGTCCTGACGCTTTGAATTCTGTCCACGTACATACGCAGAGCGCGAACGGGACAGAGCAAAGCCAGGGCTGGGTCTGCCTCCTCCAGGGGCAGCACTTGCAGGTTCACTACCTGATCTCTAAAAGGAGTGGTAGGAACCTTGGGCACATAGCCAGGCCGGGGTCTCAGTACAACATGGTTGTCACCCGGCCCGAACTCTAGGCACGATTCGTCGACCGAAAATGCTTGCAGGTCCCCTACCCTCTTGATCGAGGCCAGTGCAATCAGCAGCAAAGTCTTCAAGGAGAGAAGCTTTAAGTCTGCTGACTGCAAAGGCTCAAAGGGAGCATCCTGAAGTGCTCGGAGCACCAGGGAAAGGTCCCAAGAGGGTATGGAGGGAGGCGAAGGAGGATTTAATAGTCTCGCCCCCCTAAGGAACCTGACGACCAGGTCGTGCTTTCCAACTGTTTTGCCATCTATGTGGTCATGATAAGCTGAAATAGCGGCAGCGTGTACTTTGAGGGTGGAGGGAGACAGCCGTCGCTCCAACCCTTGCTGCAAGAAGGAAAGCACTGACTCTATCGAACATCTTCGGGGGTCCTCTTTGCGAGAGGAACACCACTCGACGAACAGGTTACACTTCAAGGCGTACGCACGTCTCGTAGACGGCGCTCGCGTAGAAGTGATGGTGTTAAGTACCTCTGAGGGTAAATCACCTAGAACCTCCGCATCCCACCAGGGACCAGACATGGAGTTTCCAGAGGTCCAGACGCGGGTGCCAAGGGTGCCCCGTCTCTGAGTCAGAAGATCCTTCCTCAGAGGAATGGGCCAGGGAGGGACTGTCACGAGGAGCATGAGTTCTGAGAACCAAGTCCGGGTGGGCCAATAGGGAGCCACCAGAAGGACCTGCTCCTCGTCCTCCCTGACTTTGCACGGAGTCTGTGCAAGTAGGCTCACTGGGGGAAAACGCATTTTTGCGAAGGCCCCGGGGCCAGCTGTGAGCCAGTGCGTCTGTGCCGAGTGTTCCCTCGGTCAGGGAGTAAAACAGCTGGCAGCGGGAGGTCTCTGAGGAAGCAAAACAGGTCTACCTGAGCCTCCCCGAACTCTCTCCAAATCAGCTGAACCACCTGGGGGTGGAGTCGCCATTCTCCCGAAGCACAGCTCGTGATAGCTCGTCGGCCATACGGTTGAGCACACCGGGGACATACATGGCTCGAAGCGACCTCAGATGCTTCTGACTCCAGAGGAGGAGATGGCGGGCGAGTTGCGACATGAGACGGGAGCGTAGACAACCTTGTCGGTTGATGTACGCAACGGTCGCAGTGTTGTCCGTACGGACCAGCACGTCTCTGCCCTGAAGCGGCTTTTTTAAGCGGCTCAGAGTGAGACGTGCTGCAAGCAACTCAAGGCAGTTGATGTGCCAATGCAGTTGGGGGTCCGTCCACACCCCTGACACTGCATGCCCGTTGTACGTGGCACCCCAGCCGGTGGCAGAGGCATCTGTGAATACCACAGCATGCCTGGACACCTGTTCCAAGGGGACTCCTGCCCGAAGGAACGAGGGGTCTGACCACGGGCTGAAGGTCTGGCGGCACGCCGGTGTGATTGCCACCCGGTGAGTGCCATGATGCCACGCCCATCTCGGGACTCGGCCGTGAAGCCAGTGCTGAAGCGGTCTCATATGGAGCAGCCCGAGCGGAGTTACCGCTGCTGCAGCTGCCATATGCCCCAGGAGCCTCTGAAAGAATTTCAGTGGGACCGCCGTCCTGCCTTTGAAGGTGTTCAAGCAGTTCAGCACCGACTGAGCACGTCGCTCTGTGAGGCGCGCTGTCTGTGCGACCGAATCCAACTCCATACCGAGATAAGAGATCCTCTGCACGGGGGCGAGTTTGCTCTTTTCCCAGTTGACCTGAAGGCCCAGCTGGCTGAGGTGCCTGAGCACGAGGTCCCTGTGTTCGCATAACTGATCTCGAGAGTGTGCCAGTATGAGCCAGTCGTCGAGACAGTTGAGGATGTGAACGCCCTGTTCTCTCATGGGAACAAGGGCCCCCTCTGTGACTTTCGTGAAGACACGGGTAGACAGGGACAGGCCGAAGGGCAGGACCTTGTACTGATATGCTCGACCCTCGAACGCAAGCACAGAACAGCCTGTGTCGAGGAAGAATCGAGACATGAAAGTACGCGTCCATCAGGTCGATCGCTGCAAACCAATCTCGGGGACGGATGCATTCGAAAATGCGTTTCTGCGTGAGCATTTTGAACGGTAGCTTGTGAAGGCTCAGATTCAAAACTCGCAGGTCCAAGATTGGTCGTAACCCATCACCTTTCTTGGGTACAATGAAGTAGGGACTGTAGTGCCCTGACCTCATATCGGCTGGAGGGACCAGCCGATATGAGACAGCTCTATCGCGTCCTTCGCCAGTAGGACTGCGATCTCCGCGCACAAGACATGGGCATCGGCTGCTCTCACTGTAGTGGAGTGGATGGCCCGAAACTTGCGGGGACGCCGGGCAAACTGAATCGCATAGCCGAGCCTGATGGACCGAATGAGCCAGCGAGACGGACTGGGGAGCACTAGCCAGGCTCGCAGAGACCGTACAAGCGGGACCGTAGGTGTACCCGGAGTGGGGCAGCGAGGTGGAACACAGGGGCTCGGCTCGGGAGGCTCTCTCTGGGAGGCGGCCCGCAGCGGAGTCTGAGTGTGCTGTGCAACACTTACCCGGTTCCACGAGGCAGGAGGTGCAGGAGGCGGCTTGGTTGCGTTCTCGAACCGCACACTGTTGCCTGCTGGCGATAGAAGAGGCGGATGAGAGTGGTGAGGATTCTCTCCTCCCACTGCTCTCCTGGCCCTCTTCAGACCCAGGGATAGAAGAACTGCTCTTTTTTTTTTTTTTTTTTGAGAATTTAGGTACCACTGTGACTCCAGTGGTGGAACACTCAAAAGATTTGTTCCCCGGCCCTCACCGGGTGAGAGCAGCTCCACCCATCTCCGGGTCACCCATCTCAGGGGTGATTGTTTCACCGACCACTTAAACAGTGGCTGAGACGGGCGGTGTCATCCTCCTGCAGCGGACACAGTAGAGCAGGCTGTGCCGGAGTGTTTTCTCTTTTTTTTTTTTTTTTTTCAGGGGATGACACCCTTGGCGACGAGTAGACTGAGGGGCGGCCCATGAGGCACTCTGGTGGTACGTCGGGGAAAGCGCTTCAGTCTGCTGCTAACTGCGGAGAACTGCTGGGCCAATTCTCAACAGTGTCGCCGAAAAGGCCACCTTGTGAGATGGGAGCATCGAGAAAGCATACTTTGACGACGTCTCGCACCTCTGCAAGGACAGCCAGGGGCGTTTCTGGACCACCAAGGTGGACATCGTCTGGCCGAGGGCCTGCGCTGTGACTTGAACACGGTCAGTCGACAAGCGCAGCTCAACTCCGGCTCAGAACTACCCTCGTGCAATAAGAGTGCCTTGGCCTCGCATGCAGGGCAGAGGTGGCTCGCCAGAGGCACAGCCACCCCACCATCGAGGGTAGCGAGAGAGGTGAAAACTTATGCAGAATTTGGCGTTCCATATTTTGGCACCAATATAGCTCCATACTCCTAAGTTTTCAATGCACATCCGAGAAAGACCCGGGAAAGCATGGCTGTCAGTTCTGAATCTGATTCAGCATAAGCACACACACTATTACAGTGGGAACTCAGCATACCCTCATTTCCAGAACAAAACAGGCCCTCTCTCCGATGCAGCAATCGACATCTGCCCTCAGCTGGAGCCCTGAATGAAACGCTAGGTTCCTCCAATTTTGAAGGACCAGCAATCCCATCCAGAAGCTGCACAACTTGTGATGCGCTAGAGAGGGAAGGGCCCTAGGGGGTTGGTTCCCCGAAGGAGAAGCCCTCAGCTCTCAGATCACCCAAGCCATTCTACTGAAGTAGACCTCTCCTGGTGGCCACCAGGGAGGGCGCTACAACAGAGAATAGACAAGGAGACCACGCACCTAGAGCGCCGAGCGAGCGCTGGGTTGCCGTGACAACCCGCGCTGCAGCCCGGCAGCTCGACGGCACACGACACGCTGAGGAGCGAGAGATCCGTCGGGTTTTCCCCGCGGAAGTTCTCGCTGATCTCCACGGTCCCCCAGAGTGTTGAGCAGACCTGCAGCTGTGCTTTTACACACAAGCAGCGGCTGGCCAACAACAGAGGGGACTCAAACTTTCCGGAGAAAGAAGAGTTGACCGGCGTGCCGACGTGGTCATGTTCCCGTACGAGAACATGAACCACCCACGAACACAGTCTCACATGTTTCCCAGGCATGCGAGACAGTGATCGTGGCCGTCAGTGAGGACAGGAAACGACCGCAACCAGAAACACACGGGTGGAATGTCATCTTTAGAAAGACGCAACTCACACCCATGTAAGCTCTTTCAGGGAAATACTCTCCTTGGTACTTAAGCACGCAGGGGAACGGTCGCAGCGGACACAGACAGGAATATGCAACCTGTCGTGCGCTGTCTCTCTTCACGGCGGTCTTACCAGCCATAAGAACGGCTATTCAGCGCTCTTGGCGCACCGTTACCAGCTGTGAAAACAGCTTTTTTGTTTTGCTCAGTAACACAAAAACAAAAGAGAGAAAAAGAAAGTCGACCCCGCTGCTGCGCTGTATCGCCCGCACCAGACACGAGAGATCATCTTGAAGAGCTTGCTCGTTGTTTGATCACTCAGTAGATTAAACAGCATCGAAACGCTCGGCTCCGAAGCAAAAAGCTGAAGTGCAATCGCACCAGCTGCTCGTTAAATACCCGCGCTGCGAGGCTGCACAGCTGATGCAAATGATTGCACGCCAATATGCATTGGCTCGTTTAGTTTCACTCGAAGTAGATTGGCCTCTCTAGCGAGATTCCTATTCGTCGTTCACCACGACGTACGTCGTAGTGACCGGACGATAGGGAACACACATTTTTTCACAATTTCCGCCTAAACTGTATGCTTTCTTTTATCCCTGTGGCATGAAAGAACACCACGGACACAAAACTCAACAACTTCAATACTCAAGGCACTCTGATGACTCAGAAAATGTATAATATACCCATACTATTTATTTGTGAGAGCCTTAACCCTCAGACGGTCCTCGGTCATTTCTGACCGAAAAATTTTCTGTTTTGAATTTCTAAAAATCACAGCTTCATCGGAATGTTATGAAACTTGGTGACTTTTGTGGCATTAGGTATGTGAATACAAAAAAAAATTGGGGTCATGATCCGAGCATGCTAAGTGGTCGTAAAAAAAATAGTCACACTACAGGCCTTCGGTCAAAAATGACCGACCCATAGGAAATGAATGGGAATTTGACAAAAAAAAAAAAATTCTCCGAATTTTTGTGTGTACAATCTACAAATCGGCCACAATCTTAAAAAAATGTACACCGCTGTAAAGGGGTGACACTCTACAACATCAAGAGTGCAAAAAAAGACACACCCACCTACACACACACACATACAAACACACTTTTATACACATACACACCAATAATTTTGATTACAAAAAATCTGTTTTGAATTTTTAAAAATCACAGCTTCATCGGAATGTTACAAAACTTTTTGACTTTTATGGCATTGGGTATGTGAACACATAAAAAAATTAAGGTCATGATCTGAGCATGCTAAGGGGTCGTAAAAAAAATAGTCACACTTGTGGTCTTCGGTCAAAAATGACCCCCATAGGAAATGAATGGGAAATTGACCAAAAATGCACTTTTATAATGGATAGATGGACTTTTATAATGGATAGATGGACTTTTATGATGGATAGATGCACTTTTATAATGGATAGATGCACTTTTATGATGATATATGCACTTTTACGATGGACAGATGCTCTTTTATGATGGATAGATGCATTTTTATGATGGATAGATGCACTTTTATAATGGATAGATGGACTTTTGGGATGATGATGGGACACACACTTTGAATGCGCATGCGTCGCGTCTGAACGCGTTGTTGTCTTTGGAGTTCTACCGATTTGATTTATAATTCTTGATTTTTCTCTTTAAACTCACTTACAATGAACATTTTCTACTTTTCCTCACTGAGAAGCACTACTGCTCAAACCTCATAGTTACAACGCGGACTGTTGAGCAGACGCGTCTCAAGCCCTTTAGTGATCCAACGCCGGATACTCTTATAGGTTACTCCCGTGGATCACGGCTGAACGCGTCTTCTCCACACTCACTTACAAACTTTTTTTTTTTTTTTTTTTTTTGCCTATCGTGCAAAATATACAATATTTTATATACATATAAAATGTATCCTACACCCTTACCACTAAAAAGACGGATTATATCCAAGACTTCAGACATAAATTAGTATTAATATTGATAGCATCACTGGTAGCTTCGTTGCTAACTTACTGTCCATCTGTTAAAATGGCGAATATATCAGATGTAAGTAGTCTACCTTTTGGTGCAGGTGAGGACACATTTGAGCTGCACGCACTGCAGTCTGAGCTGGAAGCTGTTGAGAAACAGATCCACGACCTTTTATTGAGACAAGCCGAGCTGAGAGACCGGCGTTTGGCTCTTGAGAGATCACGCGCTGATGCACACAAATTAGTGATTAACGTTACTAACCCGCTGACTCCGACCTCGTCTAATTCTGTGTGTTTCTCAGCATCGGTCCTGAGCGCCGAGGTCGCGATCAGCCATGGTCTCGTTCACTCCGGCTCCAACACGCCACCACGAAGCCTGGGTGGTTCCGCAGCGGAAGACGCGAGTCAGGTCTAGACCAAGACTCTCTCCGACCCTCCCGGTTTTCGAGTTATCCACACAAAACCGCTTCTCCCCTCTTCGCGAAACAGAACGCGATGCTGTGATCATCGGTGATTCCATCGTTCGGCACGTACACGCTACGTTAGGTAAAAGTAAGGTGCACAGTCACTGCTTTCCTGGTGCTCGTGTTTCTGAAATCGCTACTCACGTTCCCGAGATTCTGAACGGTGAAGAGCGCGTCGGAACTGTGGTCCTGCACGCGGGAGTGAACGACATCAGGCTGCGCCAGACGGAGGTTCTGAAGAAAGACTTCAGGAATCTGATCGATACGGTACGCAGCACATCGCCTGAAACAACGATCATAGTGTCAGGACCGCTTCCCACGTACCGACTAGGGCATGAAAAGTTTAGCAGATTATTTGCGCTAAATGAATGGTTAATGTCATGGTGCAATGAGCAGAAAGAGCATCTGTTTTGGGAGCGTCCTAGGCTTTTCCGTGCTGATGGCTTACACCCAAGCAGATTCGGAGCAGATCTTCTGTCGGATAACATCTCCAAAATGTTAAAATACCTTTTGACTAGTAACCAAAAGTCCAAATCATAGTCTCTGCTGCACCAATTTAACTGATATAAATACTAGTGTAGAACATTGCATAGAAACCGTGTCTATTCCTCGTTTAGTGAGATCAAATAATAAATCTACTGCAGGATCTAGGAAAAATCTAATTGTTATTAAAACAGAAAATGTTGCTATTAGTAAACAAAAACAATTTCTAAAGCTAGGTCTTCTAAACATTAGATCACTCACACCAGTTATTGTAAATGAAATAGTCACAGATAATAGCTTCGATGTACTTTGCCTTACTGAAACCTGGCTTAAACCAAATGATTATTTCGGTCTAAATGAGTCAACTCCATCTGGATACTGTTATAAGCACGAGCCCCGTCTGATTGGTTGTGGTGGCAGTGTTGCAACAATCTATAGAGATATTCTCAATGTTACTCAGAAAACGGGTTCTAAGTTTATTTCGTTTGAAGTACTTGTACTAAATGTTACGCTCTTAGATGTTAGAAAAACATCCCTATTATCTCTAGCCTTGGCTACCGTATATAGACCGCCTGGGCCTTACGCTGATTTCCTAAAAGAGTTTGCAGATTTTCTCTCAGACCTATTAGTCAATGTCGATAAAGCATTAATTGTTGGAGATTTTAACATACACATAGATAACACAAATGATGCGTTAGGGGCTGCATTCACAGATTTATTAAATTCATTTGGGGTCAAGCAAAACGTCACCGGACCAACTCATCGTCTTAATCATACACTCGATTTAATTATATCACATGGAACCGATCCAACCAATATAGATATTATACCGCAAAGTGATGAAGTCACTGACCATTACATGGTAACTTGCATATTACGTACTGCTGTAATATGTCATGCGGCGCCGCGTTATCAACCAGGCAGAACAATCCTTCCAACCACCATAGATAATTTCTCAAATTGCTTATCTGATCTGTCTCAGCTGCTGCCTGAACCCAAACAAACAGATGAACTAGAGGAACTAACTAGCACTATGAGCACCATTCTCTCTAGAACATTGGATGTTGTTGCACCTATTAAATTAAAAAAAGGTCAGAGAAAAAATTAAAGCACCATGGTACAACAATACTACGCATGTTCTAAAGAGAGAAACCCGTATTTTAGAGCGTAAATGGAAACAAACTAATTTAGAGGTCTTTAGAATCGCGTGGAAAGACAGTATGTCACGTTATAAAAAGGCCCTAAAAGCGGCCAGGGCTGAGCACCTCCGCAAACTAATAGAAAATAACCAAAATAATCCAAGGTTTTTATTTAACACCGTGGCTAGACTAACAAATAAACAGACGTCACCCGAACAAAATATCCCGTTACAGTTCAGTAGTAATGATTTCATGAACTTCTTCACTGAGAAAATAGAAAGCATCAGAACCACAATTGTAAACGTTCAATCTTCAATTGCGCCTTATAATTCAGCCTCAATTATCACCCCGCAAGAACAATTACAGTGCTTTACAACTATAGAACAAAAAGAGTTAAATAAACTTATCACTTCATCTAAAACAACAACATGTTTATAAGATCCTATACCAACTAAGCTACTGAAAGAAGTGTTACCTGTAGTGGAAGAGCCTCTCCTCAATATTATTAACTCGTCTTTATCTTTAGGTCATGTTCCTAGAACATTTAAATTGGCAGTTATAAAACCTCTCATTAAGAAACCACAATTAGATCATAATAACCTAGCAAATTATAGACCCATTTCAAATCTTCCATTTATGTCTAAAATATTAGAAAAAGTGGTGTCCGCTCAACTGGGCTCTTTCTTGCAAGAAAATGACATCTATGAAAAGTTTCAGTCTGGATTCAGGCCGCACCATAGCACTGAAACTGCGCTCGTTAAAATCACAAATGATTTACTTTTAGCTTCTGACCAAGGCTGTATCTCAATACTAGTTTTACTTGATCTTAGTGCTGCGTTCGATACTATAGATCACACAATACTCTTAGATCGACTACAAAATTATACTGGTGTTCAAGGACAAGCATTAAGCTGGTTCAGATCATACTTATCTGACCGCTACCATTTTGTCTATTTAAATGGAGAAAAATCTATCATAACTCCAGTAAACTATGGAGTGCCGCAGGGATCTGTGTTAGGCCCTCTGTTATTCTCAGTATATATGATGCCACTTGGAAATATTATAAGGAAACATGGAATTAGTTTCCATTGTTATGCTGATGACACTCAAATATATATTTCATCACAGCCAGATGAAAACGCTAAATTATCCAAATTGACAGAGTGTGTTAAAGATATAAAAGATTGGATGACGTGTAATTTTCTTTTATTAAATCCAGACAAAACAGAGGTACTAATCATCGGTTCAAAAAACTGCCCAAAAAACCTCTCACAATACAACTTTAACATCGTAGGATGTCCTGTTACTTTATCCTCTACAGTAAAAGACCTGGGTGTTATACTTGATTGCAACCTGTCTTTCGAAAATCATATTTCATATGTTACAAGAACAGCCTTTTTCCACCTTAGAAACATTGCTAAGCTACGTAACATGCTATCTGTTTCTGATGCAGAAAAGTTAGTTCATGCATTCATGACCTCGAGACTAGATTACTGTAATGCTTTATTAGCTGGTTGTCCTGCATCCTCAATAAACAAGCTACAGTTAGTCCAAAATGCCGCCGCTAGAGTTCTTACTAGATCAAGAAAATATGATCATATAACACCGATTTTATCATCACTGCATTGGTTACCTATAAAGTTCCGTATTAATTACAAGGTATTGCTACTGACTTATAAAGCCCTAAACGGCTTAGCTCCAGTCTATTTAACGGATCTTCTATCGCCCTATAATCCATCGCGCTCTTTAAGATCACTAAATTCAAGGCTTTTGGTCATACTTAGGATATCCAGAAACACCAAAGGAGGGAGAGCATTTTCACATTTAGCTCCAAAACTCTGGAATAGCCTTCCTGATACTGTTCGTTGCTCAGACTCGCTCTCCCAGTTTAAAACTAGACTAAAGTCGCATCTCTTCAGCCAGGCATTCATATAATATTTTTAATCTTACAGTTCAAACTACAATCCGGCCTCTAGTATATAAACGCCAGAGGAGAACTGGCCCCCGACTGAGCCTGGGTTCTCCCAAGGTTTTTTTTTTTCTCCATTGGGTCACCTGATGGAGTTTTAGGACACCATTAGGTCACTTGATGGAGTTTTTCGGTTCCTTGCCACTGTTGCCTTTGGCTTGCTCAGTTGGGGATATTTTGGGGATATTTAATTTGATTTTATCAATCAATAAATTCCACTAGAAACAAACCTTGTTGTATTATTTTAATTTAATACTGTCAAGCTGCTTTGATACAATCTGTATTGTGAAAAGCGCTATACAAATATACTTGACTTGACTTTTATAATGGATAGATGCACTTTTATAATGGATAGATGCTCTTTTATGATAGATGCACTTTTATAATGGATAGATGGACTTTTATAATGGATAGATGGACTTTTATAATGGATAGATGGACTTTTATAATGGATAGATGGACTTTTATAATGGATAGATGCTCTTTTATAATGATAGATGGACTTTTATAATGGATAGATGGACTTTTATGATGGATAGATGCACTTTTATAATGGATAGATGGACTTTTATAATGGATAGATGCACTTTTATGATGGATAGATGCACTTTTATGATGGACAGATACTCTTTTATGATGGATAGATGCACTTTTATGATGGAGAGATGCACTTTTATATAATGGAGAGATGCACTTTTATGATGGATATATGCACTTTTATAATGGATAGATGCACTTTTATGATGGATAGATGCACTTTTATGATGGATAGATGCACTTTTATAATGGATAGATGCTCTTTTATAATGGATAGATGCACTTTTATAATGGATAGATGGACTTTTATAATGGATAGATGCACTTTTATGATGGACAGATGCTCTTTTATGTTGGATAGATGCACTTTTATGATGGAGAGATGCACTTTTATGATGGATAGATGCACTTTTATAATGGATAGATGCACTTTTATGATGGATAGATGCACTTTTATAATGGATAGATGCACTTTTAAATGCATAGATGCTCTTTTATAATGGATAGATGCACTTTTATAATGGACAGATGCACTTTTATAATGGATAGATGCACTTTTATAATGGATAGATGTACTTTTATGATGGATAGATGCACTTTTATAATGGATATAAGCACTTTTATAATGGATAGATGGACTTTATAATGGACAGATGCACTTTTATAATGGATAATTGCACTTTTATGATGGATAGATGCCCTTTATTTGATGGATAGATGTACTTTTATGATGGACAGATGCTCTTTTATAATGGATAGATGCACTTTTATAATGGATAGATGCACTTTTATAATGGATAATGGATAGATGCACTTTTATAATAGACAATAAAAGATTTTTACAGCGATTGATTCCTGCCGGTTCCATAATGAGACTGGCGCGGCCAGAGACATTTTGGGCGCTGCGGCATATTAAATATATTATAAATAGTTTTTCCGCGTGAGAAATACAAAGTGTGGCGAGAGGGTGTGACAAAAGACCGAAATGAGTGACTGTCACGTGCCACTTGAGAGCCCTGACTGCACTGTAGCAGTTACTGTTACACTGTTTAACCTGCAAGCTAGCTAGCCTGCTAGATAGCTAGCCTGCTAAAAACACCAAGCTTACATTAGCTACTGCTACTATTCCCCACCAATTCACAAGCACAAGAGAAAAACTATTTTGTACTTACATTTAATACCCCTGGAACTCAATGGAAGTTGATTGAAGATGGCATAGTTGGTAGTGTTGTTATAACCAGTCAACTGAACCAACAATCTTTTCACAAAACCTTGTCAAACTTTCAAAATCCATCAACATTCCGTGCATGAGCTACTTTCTGATATTCTGACTAAAAGTGGGTGAATATCAAAATACATGATAGAAACATTTTGTTAAACCACTTACAAGTGTTATGTTTACAACACCATTGACTACACTATTGAAACAATTACTTTTTATTACAACTGTACATGAATAAATAGGCCATTTGGCCCTGGACTAATAGGGTATTCTATTTGTCCATTCTATTGGCTCTATTCTATTTTGAAGACTTGTGCTGGCTGCACAAGTCTAATTTAAGGCTCTCACAAATAAATAGTATGGGTATATTATACATTTTCTGAGTCATCAGAGTGCCTTGAGTATTGAAGTTGTTGAGTTTTGTGTCCGTGGTGTTCTTTCATGCCACAGGGATAAAAGAAAGTATACAGTTTAGGCGGAAATTGTGAAAAAATGTGTGTTATTTCTGGTTTAAAGAAGTCTTGTGACCTCTGTGTTTGTCAGACAGATTCAGTACTGGGCTTAAATGAAAGCCTAACAGGTCCCCTTTCCAATGATACCAAGCACCATATTATAGAATATTGATAATATCACTAGCATGAGCCTAAACCAGATATACTTTTACGGAATTTATTTTAGGGGGTTAGTAACTTCATGAGCTCAAAAAAGTGATTTTGCTACCACCGCTGCACTGCTATCGTGATTTTTCTAATACTAGGGGTGTATACCTTGCCAAAAATACCGATGGACCAAATTTGGGGCCCTGGCTCATGGACTACTGGGCACAATAAAGTTATTCAATCAATGAGTATGTTGAATACTGGTCAAGAACACAGCTAATGCCAAGCTGACTCACCTTAAGAACGTCCACAGTTGTAATCTGACGTACATCATCATCTTTAGTATTTGCATCTATTTTGAACATTCGGTGGATAAGAGGGATCTTGCAGAGAGGGCCCAGATGGAGTTCTTCAAAGCGTTTCTTGTTCTTCAGGTTGGCCAGACCCTGTCCCAGTTCGTAAAGTGTGCACACGCAAGACACTGCCTCCACTGACTGACAGGGAAAGAAACACATCAGGTAAACTCAAGGGGTCTCATTTATAAACATTACTAAAAGTGTACATGCGCCCGAAAGCAAAAAATGTTGTACGGCAAAAAAATTCCAGACTTATAAAAGCGAGCGTACGCCAGAACCTGTGCAGAATCCCCTTTATAAACCCCAGTCATTCTTGTATGTATTTAAAATGTTATTGTGAACATGCACTGTATTTGTGATTAGGACTCATAATGAATATTAAAGTGGTTTTCCTTCGCTCGATCCCCCTTCCACTCCCGCGGCCTCCGTCTGACTGATTTCATAAGCATGGAGGAAAGTACAGTACGGTACTTCTGACTCCTGAAGGGAAACGGCCTGGGGTCGATGTGGAAAGTTGATTGTTGAGTTAACTTAATCTTATGGATTCGATGATCACACAGATCGCATGGATTATCTTAAAATACTCCGTTAAGTTCATGGTCACTCAGAAAAGAGGAAGACAGATCATTCAGTCATGCAAATAATAAAATGCTCAAGTAATGCTGAACTATAAATCTTGAAATCGCTATGGCTTAGTGATTATGAAAGTGCTGTGATTTGTGGATTAGCCTACTGATAAGCGCGAGTCTGGAGAACTGCGTTTATTTATTCATTCATTCTCAGTGTTGAGAAACGTATGTGTTACGCTATTGTGTTAATTATAACTTAAGTACCTAATTATGTTACATATTTATTTTGTATGAAAACTAGCGCGTTAGTTACTTATGGATGGAAAAAGTACTGTTTTATCAGTGCTGCGCAAGCTCTCTCACAAACACGGAGAGAAGATCATTTTAAAATGAAAATTGACGGGCTAAGTTAAAATTTTGTCCTTGCTTGTTTTTTTTTCTGTCAAAAAGCATTTTGTATTATCCATCCCTGCTTTTAAAATTCGTTAAATGACGGACGTTTTACTGTTAACACAGCCCTCATTATATGTCGGATTCGGAACTTATACTTTATATTATTTTTAGAATAAGTGATTCGTTATGCTATTATTGGACTCCTTTCTATTCTTGTCAACTGTTTTCTATAAATATGTTTGTATTGGCTAACATTTATTCAGCTAATGCGTGTCCTGTTTAAAATGTGCAATGTTTAAATGCAAAGACAGCACGTCACAAATAGAAGCCCTTTTCCCTGTGGTATTTAGTATCATATTTGAATGGCTAATGACATGGTGTAATGAACAGAAACTACTCTTTGTAAATAATTGGAATCTGTTCTGGGAGCGACCTAGGCTCTTCCGTGCTGATGGCCTTCACCCCAGCAGGATCGGAGCGGCTCTTCTGTCGGACAACATCTCCAAGACGCTACACACCATATGACTAGTGAGTCAAAGTCCAAATCACAGTCTTTGCTGTCCCAACTTAATTGATATAAGT
This sequence comes from Rutilus rutilus, assembly GCF_951802725.1. Classification (NCBI taxonomy): domain Eukaryota; kingdom Metazoa; phylum Chordata; class Actinopteri; order Cypriniformes; family Leuciscidae; genus Rutilus; species Rutilus rutilus. The sequence goes on along the minus strand of NC_140229.1, from coordinate 30,014,916 downwards.
ACCAATGTAGAACATTATATAGAAACTGTGTCTATTCCTCGTTTAGTGAGGTCAAACATTAAATCTACTGTAGGATCTAGGAAAAACCTAATTGTGATTAAACCAGAAAATCTCAATATTAGTGAACAAAAACAATTTCTAAAGCTAGGTCTTCCAAAAATTAGATTGCTCACACCTAAGGCGGTTATTATAAATGAAATGGTCACAGATAATAGTTTCGATGTACTTTGCCTTACTGAAACCTGGCTGAAACCAAATGATTATTTCGGTCTTAATGAGTCTACTCCTCCTGGATACTGTTATAAGCATGAGCCCCGTCTGATTGGTCGTGGCGGTGGTGTTGCAACAATCTATAGAGATATCCTTAATGTTACCCAGAAAACAGGTCACAGGTTTAATTCGTTTGAAGTACTTGTGCTAAATATTACGCTCTTAGATATAAGAAAGAAATCCCTATTATCTCTAGCCTTGGCTACTGTATATAGACCTCCAGGGCCCTATGCTGATTTCCTAAAAGAGTTTGCAGACTTTCTCTCAGGTCTATTGGTCAATGTCGATAAAGCATTAATTGTTGGAGATTTAACATACACGTAGATAACACAAATGATGCGTTAGGGGCTGCGTTTACAGATTTATTAAACTCCTTTGGGGTCAAGCAAAACGTCACTGGTCCCACTCATCGTCTTGATCATACGCTAGATTTAATTATACCACATGGAACCAATCCAACCGACATAGATATTATACCGCAAAGTGATGATGTCACTGACCATTACATGGTAACTTGCATATTACGTACTGCTGAAATTTGTCATGTTGCGCCACGTTATCGACCAGGCAGAACAATCCTTCCAACAACTATAGATAGATTCTCAAATAGCTTACCTGATCTATCTCAGCTGCTCAGTGAACCCAAACAAACAGATGAACTAGAGGAAATGACTAGCACTATGAGCACCATTTTCTCTAGTACATAAGATATTGTTGCACCAATTAGATTAATAAAGGTTAGAGAGAAAACTAAAGCACCATGGTATAACAGTGCTACGCATGTTATCAAGAGAGAAACTCGTAATTTAGAGCGTAAATGGAACAAACTAATTTAGAGGTCTTTAGAATCGCGTGGAAAGACAGTATGTCGCGTTATAAAAAGACTCTAAAAGCAGCCAGGGCTGAGCATCTCCGCAAACTAATAGAAAATAACCAAAATAATCCAAGGTTTTTATTTAACACCGTGGCTAGACTAACAAATAAACAGACGTCACCTGAACAAAATATTCCGTTACAGTTTAGTAGTAATGATTTCATGAATTTCTTCCCTAAGAAAATAGAAAGCATCAGAAACACAATTGTAAATGTACAATCTTTAATGGTGTCTTATGATTCAGCCTCAATTCGCCCCTCAAGAACAACTACAGCGCTTTACAACTATAGGACAGGAAGAGCTAAATAAACTTATCATTGCATCTAAACCAACAACATGTTTATTAGATCCAATACCCACTAAACTACTGAAAGAAGTGTTACCTGTAGTGGAAGAGCCTCTCCTCAATATTATTAAGTCGTCTTTATCTTTAGGTCATGTTCCAAGAACATTCAAGTTGGCAGTTATAAACCTCTCATTAAGAAACCGCAATTAGATCATAATAACCTAGCAAATTACAGACCCATTTCAAATCTTCCATTTATGTCTAAAATACTAGAAAAAGTTGTGTCCGCTCAATTATGCTCTTTCTTGCAAGAAAATGATCTATGACAAATCTATGAAAAATTTCAGTCTGGGTTCAGGCCGCATCATAGCACAGAAACTGCGCTCGTTAAAATTACAAATGATTTACTTCTAGCTTCTGACCAAGGCTGTATCTCAATACTAGTTTTACTCGATCTTAGTGCTGCGTTCGATACTATAGATCACACAATACTCTTAGATCGACTACAAAACTATACTGGTGTTCAAGGACAAGCATTAAGCTGGTTTAGATCATACTTATCAGACCGCTACCATTTTGTCTGTTTAAATGGGGAAAAATTGAAGATAACGTCAGTAAACTATGGAGTGCCGCAAGGATCTGTGTTACGCCCTCTATTATTCTCAATATATATGCTCCCACTTGGTAATATTATAAGAAAACATGGAATTAATTTCCACTGTTATGCTGATGACACTCAATTATATATTTCATCACGACCAGATGAAAACGCTAAATTATCTAAATTGACAAAGTGTGTTAAAGATATAAAATACTGGATGACGTGTAATTTTCTGCTATTAAATTCAGATAAAACGGAGGTATTACTTATTGGCCCAAAAAACCGCCCACAAAACCTCTTGCAATACAACTTTAATTTAGAAGGGTGTCCTGTTACTCTATCCACTACAGTAAAAGACCTGGGTGTTATATTAGACCACAACCTGTCTTTCGAAAATCATATTTCATATGTTACAAGAACAGCCTTTTTCCACCTTAGAAACATTGCTAAGCTACGTAACATGCTATCTGTTTCTGATGCAGAAAAGTCAGTTCATGCATTCATGACCTCAAGACTAGATTACTGTAATGCTTTATTAGCTGGTTGTCCTGCATCCTCAATAAACAAGCTACAGTTAGTCCAAAATGCAGCTGCTAGAGTTCTTACTATGTCAAGGAAATATGATCATATAACACCAATTCTATCATCTCTACACTGGTTACCTATTAAGTTCCGTATCAATTACAAAGTATTACTACTGACCTATAAAGCCCTAAATGGTTTAGCTCCTGGGTATTTAACGGAACTTCTATCGCCCTACAATCCATCGCGCTCTTTAAGATCACTAAATTCAAGGCTTCTGGTCATTCCTAGGATATCTAAGTCCACTAAAGGAGGGAGGGCGTTTTCACATTTAGCTCCTAAACTCTGGAATGGCCTTCCTGATATTGTTCGAGGCTCAGACTCACTGTCCCAGTTTAAAACTAGATTAAAGACGCATCTCTTTAGCCAAGCGTTCGCATAATACTTACCTTTTATACTACAGTTGAATCAGATTGAATGCATTAATATTATGAACAGCAGCTATGCTAATTATTTCCCATCTGCTTTTCTGTTGTTATCTCAGGACGCTAGTAAATAGAGATCGTCAGCTCCAGTTTGTATCCAGCCTCTCATGGAACCTTCAGATGCCCCCAACACCCGTGAATAGACGACTCGACTCCTGTGAAGAGACGACTCGACGCTGGCGATATGTTATGCCCTAAATTAATACATGATTAACTAACTGTATTTTTCTATGTACATTTCTGAAGTGCACTTTCTGTAAAGCTGCTTTGAGACAAAATGTATTGTGAAAAGCGCTATACAAATAAATTTGAATTGAATTGAATTGAATATTTGGATATTGGAAAATAAATCTTAATTGTACACAATGTTCCTATGTTTTTATCTTTTTTATATATATTTTTTTACTGTGTTCTAGGGGTTTCTTAATTTTAGACTAGTTGACCAGCACACATTATATGCAATGCAATTATCTAATGCATGCGTGTGTACGCAAACATTTTTTGCAAGGTTGGCAGGTATGCAAACCTACACTGGGACTTTTGTGTAGACCTCATACCTCAATGTACAGATTGATCTCCTGGATGGTGCGCTGAAGGTTCTGCACTGCAGGAAGATGCCGAAGAGTGTCCACATTCAAATCTTCCAAAGTAGACACTTGTAGAAGTGAGCAAACTCTGCTTATTACCTTTGACAATAGAAAAAAAAAATTAATTTGTCATGGTATTGACATTGGGATGAGCACAAAATAGTTCTGGATAGTGCTGGTCAGTATACCGGTTCATACCGAATACCGGTGTTTATTTTTGTTATAATATGATTGTTTAATATACCTCAATACCAGTGTATGTCACTTTAACAATGCTGGGAACACGGCACAACACTGTTTGAGAGGGTCTTTTCACTGTTGCACTGTGTGGTGATGCACAGATGTATGAAGATGGACAGGTTAAACTATAATTAATAGCTGTCAAATTATATAACAGTGTTTCCCATTGATTGGTTCACAATATCAACACTGCCCGGCACAAATAGATTTTCCAGAAGGCTTTGACATTGTTAAATAAACATGAGCACTGCATGTTTCAAAGTCAAGACACGGCACAGGTGTTTTTATATGAATGTATTTCAAGGGAACTGACTGTCTTTAGAAAAGTTTCTATGTTATTTTCATTCAATCTTTCTTTATCTTTCCTGATAAAGCAGCGTTTATGAGCGCCTCCTGCTGGACCTCTTTGTAAACAGCATCATTTTATGGGGTCTTACAAACCTGTATTAATACTAGTGTGGGATTTTTCTACAATATTCACTCATGACAGCAAAATAGGGCATTCTGAGTCAATCCACTGCAGTGTTTCCTCTCTCAATCAGAAGAAAATGTGGTTAACACCCAGTTATGCTTTAAAAAAATAAAAATATATATACACCATCATGTACCGTGAAACTGGTATAATTTTGAAAAATACCGTGATATAAATGTTTGGTCATACCACCCAGCACTAAGGTCTGGATAATTTCCCAAGACACAAACCCTCTCGATGGTCACATGCTCTCCTTCGGCTGCAAGGGCTCTCATGACATCCTCCGCCAAACTGTTCACTTCGCTTGAGCTCATGGCCTTTCTCTGTCTCCCAACATTGTTTTCATCTTCCAGCAAGGCTTCTGCTGCCCTCATGTTTGCACCATGAACCTCCCTCATCTGGCTGTAGAAGGACTCATAGAAGACAAGCCCTCTTCCCTCCTTCAGTTTCTTCTCCTCAGCATTGGGCATCTTGGAACCAAGAACTGGGAAGTCACTAGTGGACAGATTACCAGGGGCGATTGAACTTGCCTTGGGCCGAACCACTTGTTCATCCACCACAGGTTTGGACTGAACCTTCTTTGCTTCCTCATCAATCTTCTGTTGTGGTCCTACAAGAATAAAGCCAACAATGTGTTTTTAAAGACTTAAAGTTATAGTTCACCCAAAAATGAAAACGACCCCATGATTTACTCACCCTGAAGTCATCCTAGGTGTATGACATTCTTCTTCAGACGAATAAAATCGAAGTTGTATTAAAAAATGTCCTGGCTCTTCCAAGCTTTACAATAGGAGTGAATGGGCATCATTTTTCATCATTTTTTAAGTCCATTCAAGTGCATCTATCCATCATAAAAGTGCTTCTATCCATCATTAAAGTGCTTCTATCCATCATTAAAGTGCTTCTATCCATCATAAAAGTGCATCTATCCATCTATCCATTATAAAAGTGCATCTATCCATTATAAAAGTGCATCTATCCATTATTAAAGTGCTTCTATCCATCATAAAAGTGCATCTATCATCATTAAAGTGCTTCTGTCCATCATAAAAGTGCATCTATCCATCTATCCATTATAAAAGTGCATCTATCCATTATAAAAGTGCATCTATCCATTATTAAAGTGCTTCTATCCATCATAAAAGTGCATCTATCCATCATTAAAGTGCATCTGTCCATCATAAAAGTGCATCTGTCCATCAAGTGCATCTATCCATGATAAAAGTGCATCTATCCATCATTAAAGTGCATCTATCATCATAAAAGTGCTTCTATCCATCATTAAAGTGCTTCTATCCATCATTAACCCCCTGAGGTCGGCGGTATCGCCGGCGATACCAGCTCGCTTTTTTTTTATCAGTGTAAAAGAAACTCATAAATACTCTGTTGACTTTGATTTTCCATAGGAGTTTCATACATCAATCGATTCTGTTAAATGTGTATTATTTTTCTGTATACTCACAATAAAAACAAAGTGTTGTGCTTTTCGCCAAATTAAGAAAAATAATCACGGAGCGAGTTCTGCCTTCTCTCTGTCCGTGTAGTCCATTCTGAAATGCGTCCGAAAATGAATCATAACTCAGCGAATACTTCTCACACAGGCACGTGATATATGTCTTTATGAAGCTTGAAATCTCTTCTTTTAAATGAAGTAATTAATAAAAAAAAACAAATGTTTTCAACTCATGTAATCCGTTTGAAAGCAAGGAGAGGTACCGTTTTTTCCTTCTGCCTAATTATCTCTATAATGAACTGAGGCCGCCCCGCCCCCGGCGCTATTGACATGGTAAATAGTTTAGGTGATCTATGCTTCGCACCCGCCCCCCGATCAATGCCTTGAAAACACGAAGTTTCATCAGATCAGATTCACTGATAGTTCATCGCGTTTAGAGAGGATGGCGCGTTTCTCCGGTAAAGACGCTCTTCAGATGATTCTGGACAGCGAGGAATAACTCACCTTGGCTTTTCCTCAGAGGAAGATTGTAACTCAGATGAACGGCAGCATGTTCAAGAGCGAATTGATCACGCCGAGTAAACACCGAGTTTTCACGTGAGTAAATACGTGAACTCAAGTGCTCTAGTGGTAGAACATTTGCCTAGCGTGTCAGAGGTTCTGAGTTCGAATCCGCACTCATATAGTTTTTTATTTTTTTTGTCAAATCAGATTATGTTTATCAGTGGTTGTATATCAGGCAGAGACGTGTGTGTGTGTATTTTGTTTTGTAATTTCACTGGAACGAAAAGAGAGTCTCCACAACGGATTGAAGCGCGCGTCCGAGTGAAGACTGCGCGAGCCTAAAACAAACACAGTATCCGCGTCTGACTCGCGGGAATCCACGGCGCAAACCTGTGAGGGGCTGTGTTTTCTCGTTTATATTCCTTTTAGCATTTTAGCATTTATATTCCTTATAATAAAAATGAAAGACCTATGTTACAGACATATGAAAGACAACATTTCGTTGATTAGTTTTGGATAGATTATACATTTTTACTGTAAAATATCTGCCACCTCAAATAAGCTTTTATTTGCCAATTTTTTTGTCAAAAATAAATAATCAATCAAATCCTTAACTTTGAAATATGTATGATAAAATGTATACTTTAGTTTGTACAAAGAAAGATTACACTTGAATTGTTGTTTATTTAAATATTTACAAGGTAGATGTAAACAAACTATTAAAAGGTAAATATAAGCCTTTTATTTAAATAATTTTTATTGTGTTTTATTAGTGACACATTTGGGGAGAAGATAAATATTCCAAAACTGAAAATACAGTATGAGAATTAACTGCACAATTACATGTTTTCCTTGGCTATTATAGGCCAAATTGCAAGCACAATATGTGGAAAAATAAAAAAGAATTGAGATGCTTCCAACTGTTGCTCTTGCATTCTTGTGGCTCAGTGACTCACCTGAATGAATGGCTCATTAAGTATGCGGTCCTCAGGTGTGAACCACTACATATGCATGATCTGTGACGCCCACTCCGCATATGGCCTTTCCAAACAGAAAGTGCTTTGCAAAATTCAAATCAATGTATTGTGTTATGTGAAGGATTAGGCAGGGTGATTTTCACATAATTTTGAAGAAAAAACACTAGGCGATGACATCCATTAGACAAAAGTCTTATTGGCACATATTTAGTGTGTGTTTTGTGGTCTTATTTCAGAAACTTTAGTTTTTAGTTTTTTCAATAACCACGCATAAACATTATTCTCTCAAAAATGCAGACATGTACATTCTTGTTGCTCACATATTATGGTAGCCCTGTTTGTGCTAAATAGTGTGTAATTTTTTTTTGCCATTACTATGTTTATAAGCAACTGAAAAAAGCACAAATGTCAGGGCATGTCAGAACATCTCAAGGACCCCAAAAACACCTCAGACCCCAGAGGGTTAAAGTGCTTCTATCCATCATAAAAGTGCATCTGTCCATCATTAAAGTGCTTCTATCATCATAAAAGTGCATCTATCCATCTATCCATCATTAAAGTGCATCTATCCATCATTAAAGTGCATCTGTCCATCATAAAAGTGCATCTGTCCATCATTAAAGTGCATCTATCCATGATAAAAGTGCATCTATCCATCATTAAAGTGCATCTATCCATCATAAAAGTGCATCTATCCATCATTAAAGTGCATCTATCCATCATAAAAGTGCATCTGTCCATCATAAAAGTGCATCTATCCATCATAAAAGTGCATCTGTCCATCATTAAAGTGCATTTATCCATGATAAAAGTGCATATATCCATCATTAAAGTGCATCTATCCATCATAAAGTGCTCCTCACGGCTCTGCAGGGGTTAATAAAGGCCTTCTGAAGCGAAGCGTTCATGAAAGAAAAATGTCCATATTTAAAACTTTTAAAAGTTATTTAAAACCATGTTTAAAAAGTCGACTTATGCCAAAAGAGAAACACTTGAACTTGACGCACAACGTAATGACGGCAACTGACGCCTCTCGCGGTTCAAACACACAGGGCTGGGCAACTGCGTTCATCATTACGTTGTTCGTCAAGTTCTAGTGTTACTCTTTTGGCGTAAGTCGACTTGCGTGCGTCCGTCTGCCGGAAGCTAGATATTTTAGTCGATGAAGTTTTAAATATGGATATTTTTCTTGCATGAATGCATCGCTTCACTTCAGAGGGCCTTTATTAACCCCCCCCAAAAAAAACTTTCAAAAAAAATGGTGCCCATTCAATCCCATTATAAAGCTTGCAAGAGCCAGGACATTTTTGAATATAACTCTAATTGTATTCGTCTGAAAGAACACCTAGGAGGTCATATACACCTAGGATGACTTCAGGGTGAGTAAATCATGGGGTCATTTTCATTTTTGGGTGAACTATCCCTTTAAGAACAAGGAACTTTTTATGAATGTCACATGCCTGTCCTGTCTTGTGCTACACATGGGTGTTTTGTTATGTTGGGCCATGTGCTCGTGTCATTGTCTGATCCCTCCCCCTTGTTATCTGATTATTGTTTGAGTTCATCCACCTGTTCCCTCCTGATTAGTTTCCCCTTATAAGTCCCCTCTTGTTTGCAGTCTGTGTCGGTACGTTGTCTATTGTTTCCTGTTCCCTGTGATCCTCCAGAAAGTTCTTATTCTGTTCTGTTCTGTTCTGTTCTGTTTTGGTTTGGTATTTATTAGTTATGTTTTCCCCCTCGTGGGTTTTGTTTTGTGTTTAGTGTTTTTTTAATAAATAAACTTCAATTCTCTGCACTTGAGTCCTCGCACCTTTTTGCATTTATCCCACCGTGACAATGTACTTGTCTATATAACTGTATATACTCTTACTGTCAAGGCACTTTGCTCCTGCTTGTTTATCATCTACAACTGGACAAACGGAGTAGGTTTTTAACGGCAGTGCAGACCCAAATAAGAGGGAGTAGCCATTCTCCAGTTCACTAATGGAGTTGCTTGTAGCTGGATATTTTCTTATAACCTCTTTAACTCTATCTATCAGATCCTCTTGCTTCATTTCACTACCTCTTTGAGCAAAGTCAGCTCCCAAATAACTTCAGGGTTTCAGCACACTTTCTGCACACAAGTCAAATTTAAGGCTTTTTAAGACCTTTTTAAGACCCTTTAAGACCTGAAGAAATCAAAATTAATACCATGCATTAGGGGTGTGCAACATTGACAAAATATGTCTCGATATTTTCAAAGTTTTGTTGATAATAATTAGATAATATTTTACTGATTGTGTTTCTGTGCTTGGTGCCATGGCTGGTTTAGGCCTGTTGTTGACAGCAGACTGACGAAGATATTCATATTTATTCATATTCTATGCAGTGGTCAGTTCACAGCAGTGACAGAAATGAACCTTTTTTAATTAAGGGGTAATATTTGCCATCTTAAATTGATTTCCAGGGGCATTTTCACATATAAATGGACATTTTGAATTTGTAGATGTATGCATCAGCTTTCATGTCAAATTCTAACATTCAAATTAAATTATATTAGAATAATTAAATAATACCACTGTTAACAGTCAAATTAAATCATTAAATCAAAGTCCATCTTTGCAGTGCAGAGGTGTCACAGAAGTGGCATCAGATCTGGTTACACTACATTTACAATTGCATAAATAAAGCTAAGAGATTGCTAAATATGAACTGATTTCTAATTTTAACGCTCTAATTACAGGGTAGGCTACTTTAAATGTGAAACTAAAACTGTGCACGGTAAAACAGAACTCTTGCTGATGTGATATTATAGGCCTATGATAACAACATAATATTATATGAGACATATGAGACATATATGAGACAAAAACTCATTTGGTAACATACCTATAACTCACATCACGCAGTGAAAGCACGAGGGACAAAAGCGATGTCAGCTCGCAGTGCCGCGTACATCGTTAAAACAATGATTACAATATCATAATAGACAATACACATCGCACACCTCTACGCACATAAAGAATGAACTTAGAATTGAACTGACATTTACCAACTCGCTTCTCCTTCTCTCCTCCTGTTTCGTGTGCAGGAGACAGACGTAATGCTGCCGCGAATGTGACGAATCCACTTCTGTGTCCTTAAACGCTCGTTTTTTGGGGTCGACAGCTTATAAACACTTATTTCTGTTTTCTTTAGCTTGTTTGCAGTACACCTTGTCACATAGCAGCTTTTAGACATCGTTTTGTTTTTTGTTACAAGTCAGAAATAACAAGGAGGCAGGTTCACACAATACAAAGTCAATAAAGACGTTTACCCCCTAAGAAAGATAGATTGGTTAAAAAGAAAAAAAGATTAGTCAGAAAGAAAGAAACAAAGATTAGTTAGAAAGGAAGATTAGTTAGAAAGAAAGATTAGTTAGAAAGGAAGATTAGTTAGAAAGAAAGATTAGTTAGAAAGAAAGAAATTAAGTTTACTAAGAAAGAAAGATAGATTAGTTAGAAAGAAAGAAAGAAAGGTGGATTAGTTAGAAAGAAGGAAGGAAGGAAGGAAGGAAGGAAGGAAGGAAGGAAGGAAGGAAGGAAGGAAGGAAGGAAGGAAAGAATGGTGGATTAGTTAGAAAGAAAGAAAAAGAAAGAAAGAATGTTGTATTAGTTAGAAAGAAAAAAGAAAGATTAGTTAGAAAGAAGAAAGAAAGAAAGATTAGTTAGAAAGAAAGAAAGAAAGAAAGAAAGAAAGAAAGAAAGAAAGAAAAAGAAAGAAAAAGAAAAAAGAAAGATTAGTTAGAAAGAAAGAAAAAAGAAAGATTAGTTAGAAAGAAGAAAGAAAAGTAAGAAAGAAAGAAAGAAAAGAAAGATTAGTTAGAAAGAAAGAAAAAGAAAAAAAAAGATTAGTTAGAAAGAAAGAAAAAAGAAAGATTAGTTAGAAAGAAAGAAAGAAAGAAAGAAAGAAAGAAAGAAAGAAAGAAAGAAAGAAAGAAAAGTAAAAAAGAAAGAAAGATTAGTTAGAATGAAAGAAAGAAAAAAGAAAGATTAGTTAGAAAGAAAGAAAAGTAAGAAAGGAAAAAAGAAAGATTAGTTAGAAGAAAGAAAGAAAGAAAGAAAGAAAGAAGAAAGATTAGTTAGAAAGAAAGAAAAAAGAAAGATTAGCAAGAAAGAAAGAAAAGTAAGAAAGAAAGAAAAGTAAAAAAGAAAAAAGAAAGAAAGATTAGTTAGAACGAAAGAAGAAAGAAAAAAGAAAGATTAGTCAGAAAGAAAGAAAAGTAAGAAAGAAGGAAAAAAGAAAGATTAGTTGGTAACCCTTTCTTTTACAGTCCCCTAATTACTAGGTATTTACCTGGTAAATATATGGTAAGTTATAGTTGGTTAAATACCTAGTAATTAGGGGACTGTAAAAGAAAGGGTTACCGATTAGTTAGAAAGAAAGAAAGAAAAGTAAGCAAGAAAGAAAAGAAATATTAGTTAGAAAGAAAGAAAAAGAAAAAAGAAAGATTAGCTAGAAAGAAAGAAGAAAGATTGGCAAGAAAGAAAGAAAGAAAAAAGAAAGAAAGATTACTTAGAAAGAAAGAAAAAAGAAAGATTTGTTAGAAAGGAAAGAAAGATTAGTTAGAAAGATTAGATAGAAAGATAAGTTAGAAAGAAAGATTAGAAAGAAGAAAGATTAGTTAGAAAGAAAGATTAGTTAGAAAGAAAGAAATGAAGTTTACTAAGAAAGAAAGAGATTAGTTAGAAAGAAAGAAAGAAAGAAAGAAAGGTGGATTAGTTAGAAAGAAAGAAAGGTGGATTAGTTAGAAGGAAGGAAGGAAGGAAGGAAGGAAGGAAGGAAAGAATGGTGGATTAGTTAGAAAGAAAGAAAAAGAAAGAAAGAAAGAATGTTGTATTAGTTAGAAAGAAAAAAGAAAGATTAGTTAGAAAGAAGAAAGAAAGAAAGATTAGTTAGAAAGAAAGAAAGAAAGAAAGAAAGACAAAATAAAAAGAAGGATTAGTTAGAAAAAAAAAGATTAGTTAGAAAGAAGAAAGAAAAGTAAGAAAGAAAGAAAGAAAATAAAGATTAGTTAGAAAGAAAGAAAAAGAAAAAAAAGATTAGTTAGAAAGAAAGAAAAAAGAAAGATTAGTTAGAAAGAAAGAAAGAAAGAAAAGTAAAAAAGAAAGAAAGATTAGTTAGAACGAAAGAAGAAAGAAAAAAGAAAGATTAGTTAGAAAGAAAGAAAAGTAAGAAAGGAAAAAAGAAAGATTAGTTAGAAGAAAGAAAGAAAGAAAGAAAGAAAGAAAGAAAGAAAGAAAGAAAGAAAGAAAGAAAGAAAGAAGAAAGATTAGTTAGAAAGAAAGAAAAAAGAAAGATTAGCAAGAAAGAAAGAAAAGTAAGAAAGAAAGAAAGAAAAGTAAAAAAGAAAGATTAGTTAGAACGAAAGAAGAAAGAAAAAAGAAAGATTAGTTAGAAAGAAAGAAAAGTAAGAAAGAAGGAAAAAAGAAAGATTAGTTAGAAAGAAAGAAAGAAAAGTAAGCAAGAAAGAAAAGAAATATTAGTTAGAAAGAAAGAAAAAGAAAAAAGAAAGATTAGCTAGAAAGAAAGAAGAAAGATTGGCAAGAAAGAAAGAAAGAAAAAAGAAAGAAAGATTGGCAAGAAAGAAAGAAAGAAAAAAGAAAGATTTGTTAGAAAGGAAAGAAAGATTAGTTAGAAAGATTAGATAGAAAGATAAGTTAGAAATAAAGATTAGAAAGAAGAAAGATTAGTTAGAAAGAAAGAAAGAAAGAAAAAGAAAGAAAGAAAGAAAGAAAGAAAGAAATTAGGTAGAAAGAAAGAAAGAAAAAAGAAAGAAAGAAAGATGGATGGATTAGTTAGAAAGAAAGAAAGATTCGTTAGTTATAAAGAATAGATAGATAGATAGATAGATAGATAGATAGATAGATAAAGGTTTGAAGATAGATAGATAGATAGATAGATAGATAGATAGATAGATAATGTTTGAAGATATATAGATAAATAGATAGATAGATAGATAGATAGATAGATAGATAGATAGATAGATAGAAAGATAGATAGATAGATAGATAGATAGATAGATAAAGGTTTGAAGATAGATAGATAGATAGATAGATAGATAGATAGATAGATAATGTTTGAAGATATATAGATAAATAGATAGATAGATAGATAGATAGATAGATAGATAGATAGATAGATAGATAGATAGATAAGGTTTGAAGATAGATAGATAGATAGATAGATAGATAGATAGATAGATAGATAGATAGATAGATAAGGTTTGAAGATAGATAGATAGATAGATAGATAGATAGATAGATAGATAGATAGATAGATAGATAGATAGATAGATAGATAGATAGATAATGTTGGAAGATATATAGATAGATAGATAGATAGATAGATAGATAGATAGATAGATAGATAGATAGATAGATAGATAGATAGATAGATAGATAGATAGATAGATAGATAGATAAGGTTTGAAGATAGATAGATAGATAGATAGATGGATAGATAGATAGATAAGGTTTGAAGATAGATAGATAGATAGATAGATAGATAGATAGATAGATAGATAAGGTTTGAAGATAGATAGATAGATAGATAGATAGATAGATAGATAGATAGATAGATAGATAGATAGATAGATAAGGTTTGAAGATAGATAGATAGATAGATAGATAGATAGATAGATAGATAGATAGATAGATAGATAGATAAAGGTTTGAAGATAGATAGATAGATAGATAGATAGATAGATAGATAGATAATGTTTGAAGATATATAGATAAATAGATAGATAGATAGATAGATAGATAGATAGATAGATAGATAGATAGATAAGGTTTGAAGATAGATAGATAGATAGATAGATAGATAGATAGATAGATAGATAAGGTTTGAAGATAGATAGATAGATAGATAGATAGATAGATAGATAGATAGATAGATAGATAGATAGATAATGTTGGAAGATATATAGATAGCAGTAACGTGCGGTGAAATCTTGTCATGGGTAGGCTGTGACCTATCAATGTGGCATATATGTTTATATATTCATTCAGTTAATGTAGCAACCCAAGTTCATATCAGGCATCATCACATCGCTGCCTGCATTCAGCAAAGTCAGTCATAATGTGAGGCTAATGCACAATCAAATCTAATAATCAAATTAATGGACACATCTATCTTATGACTTATACAACAAACAAATGTTTTGTGCGGGACACAGTAACGTTAAGAGAAGGAGGCGGCGCGGTGTCAGCGAACTGACAAGCAGCCTAGTCACTATTGTAGTTTGTATTAATGCCATGGTTAAAAAAAAATGTAAAGGTTAAATAATAATTCACTTAGACTTTATAAGAAGCAATTGCGACTTTATTTCACACAATTCTGACTTTAAATCTTACAATTCTGACTTTATAACATGCAATTGCGACTTTATTTCACGCAATTCTGACTTTATATCTCGCAATTCTGACTTTATAACACGCAATTGCGACTTTATTTCACGCAATTCTGAGAAATAATGACAGAATTGCGAGATGTAAACTCGCAATTGTGAGATAAAAAGTCGCAATTATCTTTTAAAATGTTTTATTCTGTGGCGGAAACAAGCTTCCATACCTCCTGGCCTCTTCCTCCCATCCATCCTCCCTGACGCAATATGGTAGGGAGCGGCCCAGCTATCGGTAGGCGCTGGCGGTGCCGCGGTAGCCTACTCTTGAGAAAACGTTTTGGAAAAGACGGGCTATGGACCCAACCAACTCTATAGGAGGGGAGGGGAGAACTCCCTCACATGGTACAACCCATGCAGAGGCTGCGCGCTGCGGTGTCAGAATGCGGAACGTCCGAACGTGTGTAGCCTAATGTAACTGATGTAAATGTGAAATGTAAATGTGACAAATGTGAAAAAAGAAAATCCTCGACCGGCCCAAAAGTGAAGCGGCCCACCGGGAATTCTCCCGATTACCCACCCCGGGCCTGTTGACAGCCAACGCTAGGCGCCGCTAGATCGGGAAGCGCGGATTGAGTGAGAGCGAGTGAATCACGTGACATGAAGCAAGCTCGGTCTCTGCCTCAATGTTGATAATTCAAGACAGCATGAGAACTGACTGCGCATGCGCAAACCTACGTAAACTACATTACATGGCTCCGGTAAGACCAGAGGTGGTGGATTGTGCATTTACATTAACAAAGCTTGGTGCACAAACTCTGCTATTGTTGGGAGACATTGTTCAGCTAACCTTGAGTTTCTCATGGTTAAATGTAGACCGTTTTATCTACCGCGGGAGTTCACTTCCACTATTATAACTGCAGCCTATATTCCCCCGGATGCTGATGCCAAGTTTGCTATGAAAGAACTTCACGCAGCCATCAGTAAACAACAGACCGTTCACCCGGAAGCTGCGTTTATTGTTGCGGGTGATTTTAATCATTCAAACTTAAAGTCAGTGCTACCGAAATTTCACCAGCATGTTTCCTGTCACACCAGAGGAAACAAAACCTTAGACCATGTTTACACAAACATGGCTGAAGCTTACGTCGCGACACCCCTCCCCCACTTGGGACAGTCAGATCACCTTTCTTTGTTCCTCACCCCCAAATATGCACCTCTGATCAATCGCGTGAAGCCATCAGTGAAGACCATCAAGGTGTGGCCTGCGGGGGCAGATTTCTCACTCCAGGAAAGGTTTCTACACACAGACTGGAGTATGTTTGCTTCTCAAGCCACCAGTGGCTCTCACACGGACATTGACTGCTACACCTCCTCTGTACTGGATTACATTAATACCACCATTGACAGTGTTACAACCCAGAAGCAGATCACCACATACCCAAATCAGAAGCCATGGATGAACAGGGAAGTGCGACTCCTATTGAAGACACGCAATACTGCCTTCAGATCAGGAGATGCACAAGCCTATAGCACATCCAGAGCAAATCTGAAAAGGGGCATCAAAGAGGCCAAGCACTGCTACAAGCTTAAGATAGAGGGACACTTTTCCAACGCTGACCCTCGGCGCATGTGGCAGGGCATTCAGGCCATCAGTGACTACAAACCCTCTCACTCCACCCCCGCAGCCACTGATGTCAACTTCCTGAACGAGCTAAATGACTTTTATGCTCGCTTTGAAAGAGACAACAGAGAAACTGCCACCAAGCTCAAATCCTCAGCTGACCACCCACCGATCACACTCTCCTCCACAGATGTCTGCAATGCACTGAGCAGGATCAGCGCGCACAAGGCTGCTGGACCAGACAACATCCCTGGACGCGTACTCAGGGCATGTGCGGAGCAGCTCGCTGGGGTTTTTACAGACATTTTCAACCTGTCTCTTGCCCAAGCAACTGTACCAACATGCTTTAAATGCACTTCCATTGTGCCAGTGCCAAAACACTCCAGCCCGAAGTGCCTTAATGACTACCGCCCTGTAGCACTCACACCCATCGTAATGAAGTGCTTTGAGCGGCTGGTCCTGGCACACCTAAAAGACTCTCTACCATCCACATTGGACTCACACCAGTTTGCCTACCGTAGCAATAG
Source organism: Rutilus rutilus (assembly GCF_951802725.1). Taxonomy (NCBI): domain Eukaryota; kingdom Metazoa; phylum Chordata; class Actinopteri; order Cypriniformes; family Leuciscidae; genus Rutilus; species Rutilus rutilus. Next base: position 29,998,131 of record NC_140229.1, on the reverse strand, counting down.
GAGCACAGAGGATGCAGTCTCCATGGCACTGCACTCTGTGCTCACACATCTGGACAATAAGAACACTTATGCACGCATGCTGTTTGTTGACTTCAGCTCAGCATTCAACACTGTCATCCCAACTAAGTTAATAGCCAAACTTGGAGACCTGGGCTTCAACACCTCCATGTGCAACTGGATTTTGGACTTCTTGACCAACAGACCCCAGAATGTTCGATCAGGCTCCAACTGCTCCACATCCATCACACTCAACACTGGTGTACCACAGGGCTGTGTGCTAAGCCCGTTCCTCTACTCCCTCTTCACCTCCGACTGCAAGCCTGTGTACGGATCTAATTCCATCGTCAAGTTTGCGGACGACACTACGGTGATTGGTCTCATCAGCAACAACGATGAGACTGCCTATAGGGAGGAGATCAAGCACCTGGCCACATGGTGCACCGAAAATAACCAGCTCCTCAACACCACCAAAACGAAGGAGCTCATCGTGGACTTCAGGAAAGTGTCAAGAGGCACACACGACACCATCCACATCAATGGAATGGCTGTTGAGCGTGTCTCCAGTTTCAAGTTCCTGGGGACCCACATCTCGGCGGACATGACCTGGACAACCAACACCTCCAGCCTGGTCAAGAAGGCTCACCAGCGCCTCTTCTTCCTGAGGACACTGAGGAAGAATCAGCTTTCCTCCACTATCCTGGTGAACTTCTATCGCTGTGCAATAGAAAGCATCCTGACCAACTGTGCTACAGTGTGGTATGGGAGCTGTTCTGTTGCAGAGCGCAAGGCACTGCAGCGGGTGGTGAAAACCGCCCAGCGCATCACTGGGACTCCACTACCTGCCATCGAGCACATCCAGAGGAAACGCTGTCTGCATCGAGCTCGCAGCATCCTTAAGGACTCCTCTCACCCAGCCCACAGACTGTTTTCTCTCCTGCCTTCCGGCAGGCGTTTCAGGTGCCTCCGGACCAGGACCAGCAGACTAAAGAACAGTTTTTTCCCCAGAGCTGTCTCTTTATTAAACTCTAACCCTCATTGATCCCACTCCCCTCATATACTGATTGACTCTCCTCTCCCTCCTCACACCTGCCTCCATTTTGTTATTTGCAATACTATAATGTTCATTTGCACTGCTGACTGTTATTACAGTAACAACTGTTTACATATGCATCTTGCACTACTACCTTGACTGGAATATGCTCATTTGCACTGCCGACTGTTTATTTACAGTACCGACTGTTATATATACATTGCAATATCGTACCCTAACTGTAATATGCAATTACTTTCCACTGCACTCACTCGGATAGCTTCTGTCCAAACTTTATTTGCACTACTTTAAATCCATTGTTATACTGCTCATTAGCCTAACTTATACATATATCTATTTGTAAAATTCTGTTTATAGTAATATCCATCTGTATATTATGCTCACATTCTGTTTATAGTAACAGCCATCTGTATATATATTCATAGTACATATCTATCTGTAAAATTATGTTTATAGTAACAGCCATCTGTATATTATATTCAGTACATATCTATCTGTAAACATTCTGTTTATAGTAATAGCCATCTGTATATTATTATATTCAGTACATATCTAGCTGTAAATTCTGTTCACAGTAATAGTTATCTGTATATTATATTCATAGGACAATCTATCTGTAAATTTTTGTTTATAATAGTATTCAACTCTATATTTATTCAGTACATATCCATGTTCTGCACTTATGAACCACTGTATATCCTGCACTTGCTGCTATTGCACTTCTGGTTAGACCTAAACTGCATTTCGTTGCCTTGTACCTGTACTTGTGTAATGACAATAAAGTTGAATCTAATCTAATCTAAAAAAATCTTCTATGGACCAAAGAGGCACTGCTAACCTCTGCCTCAATGGCCATGGCCTTGCATTTCCTGCATGAAACAATGGTTTTAGGAGCAAACAATGGCAAAATGAGTATATTATATGTGTATTCCTGAGAATTTTTGTTACAAAAATTTATATTTGGAATAAAATAAATGCAATTAATAATGTGGTGAATTAATAAAGTTCTTGGAATTAATAAATGTAATGTCAGCATTTCCTTTGGTGAGGCACTGCCTACCCTGCCTACCCTGACCGCACGTCCCTGATAGATAGATAGATAGATAGATAGATAGATAGATAGATAGATAGATAGATAGATAGATAGATAGATAGATAGATAGATAGATAGATAGATAGATAAGGTTTGAAGATAGATAGATAGATAGATAGATGGATAGATAGATAGATAAGGTTTGAAGATAGATAGATAGATAGATAGATAGATAGATAGATAGATAGATAGATAGATAGATAGATAAGGTTTGAAGATAGATAGATAGATAGATAGATAGATAGATAGATAAGGTTTGAAGATAGATAGATAGATAGATAGATAGATAGATAGATAGATAGATAGATAGATAGATAAGGTTTGAAAATAGATAGATATATAGATAGATAGATAGATAGATAGATAGATATAAAGGTTTTGAAGATAGATAGATAGATAGATAGATAGATAGATAGATAGATTATTAAGGAAGATAGATAGATAGATAGATAGATAGATAGATAGATAGATAGATAGATAGATAGATAGATAGATAGATAGATAGATAGATAGATAGATAATGTTTGAAGATAGATAGATAGATAGATAGATAGATAGATAGATAGATAGATAGATAGATAGATAGATAGATAGATAGATAATGTTGGAAGATATATAGATAGATAGATAGATAGATAGATAGATAGATAGATAGATAGATAGATAGATAGATAGATAGATAGATAGATAAGGTTTGAAGATAGATAGATAGATAGATAGATAGATGGATAGATAGATAGATAAGGTTTGAAGATAGATAGATAGATAGATAGATAGATAGATAGATAGATAGATAGATAGATAAGGTTTGAAGATAGATAGATAGATAGATAGATAGATAGATAGATAGATAGATAGATAGATAGATAGATAGATAAGGTTTGAAGATAGATAGATAGATAGATAGATAGATAGATAGATAAGGTTTGAAAATAGATAGATATATAGATAGATAGATAGATAGATAGATAGATATAAAGGTTTTGAAGATAGATAGATAGATAGATAGATAGATAGATAGATAGATAGATAGATAGATAGATTATTAAGGAAGATAGATAGATAGATAGATAGATAGATAGATAGATAGATAGATAGATAATGTTTGAAGATGTATATATAGATAGATAGATAGATAGATAGATAGATAGATAGATAGATAGATAAGGTTTGAAGATAGATAGATAGATAGATAGATAGATAAGGTTTGAAGATAGATAGATAGATAGATAGATAGATAGATAGATAGATAGATAGATAGATAAGGTTTGAAGATAGATAGATAGATAGATAGATAGATAGATAGATAGATTAGTTATTAGTTAGAAAGAACAGCTTAAAGCTTAATTGAGTATCAATGACTTCTAGCAGTTTACATTAACCCCCTGAGGTCGGCGGTATCGCCGGCGATACCAGCTCGCTTTTTTTTTATCAGTGTAAAAGAAACTCATAAATACTCTGTTGACTTTGATTTTCCATAGGAGTTTCATACATCAATCGATTCTGTTAAATGTGTATTATTTTTCTGTATACTCACAATAAAAACAAAGTGTTGTGCTTTTCGCCAAATTAAGAAAAATAATCACGGAGCGAGTTCTGCCTTCTCTCTGTCCGTGTAGTCCATTCTGAAACGCGTCCGAAAATGAATCATAACTCAGCGAATACTTCTCACACAGGCACGTGATATATGTCTTTATGAAGCTTGAAATCTCTTCTTTTAAATGAAGTAATTAATAAAAAAAACAAATGTTTTCAACTCATGTAATCCGTTTGAAAGCAAGGAGAGGTACCGTTTTTTCCTTCTGCCTAATTATCTCTATAATGAACTGAGGCTGCCCCGCCCCCGGCGCTATTGACATGGTAAATAGTTTAGGTGATCTATGCTTCGCACCCGCCCCCCGATCAATGCCTTGAAAACACGAAGTTTCATCAGATCAGATTCACTGATAGTTCATCGCGTTTAGAGAGGATGACGTTTAAAGACGCCCTTCAGATGATCCTGGACAGCGAGGAATAACTCACCTTGGCTTTTCCTCAGAGGAAGATTGTAACCACTACATATGTATGATCGTCGACGCCCACTCGAATATTGCCTTTCCAAACAGAAAGTGCTTTGCAAAATTCAAATCAATGTATTGTGTTATGTGAAGGATTAGGCAGGGTGATTTTCACATAATTTTGAAGAAAAAACACTAGGCGATGACATCCATTAGACAAAAGTCTTATTGGCACATATTTAGTGTGTGTTTTGTGGTCTTATTTCAGAAACTTTAGTTTTTAGTTTTTTCAATAACCACGCATAAACATTATTCTCTCAAAAATGCAGACATGTACATTCTTGTTGCTCACATATTATGGTAGCCCTGTTTGTGCTAAATAGTGTGTAATTTTTTTTTGCCATTACTATGTTTATAAGCAACTGAAAAAAGCACAAATGTCAGGGCATGTCAGAACATCTCAAGGACCCCAAAAACACCTCAGACCCCAGAGGGTTAAACATAGTTCAAACAGACATGGACTTTTGGTCAATGAAAGTCTATGGGATTTTTATGATTTTTAATATTAATTTTTAAGAAAACCATAACTCAAACCAGTCTGAAAAGATATAGCACACCAAGTCAGAACAGTATGAAGGTCTGACCCGAGTTTGGAGTTTGTAGCTTGAACGGTCTAGGAGGAGTTAGAGTTGAAAATTTTTGGGTCAGAAGAAGAAGAAGAAGAAGAAGAAGTTTAAATAGGATTTCAGTAAGTTGGCTTTCTCAAGCCAACTTAATAAGTTTAAATAGGATTTCAATATGTTGGCTCTCTCAAGCCAACTTAATAAGTTTAAATAGGATTTCAATATGTTGGCTCTCTCAAGCCAACTTAACTAGATGCGAAAGTTCGTCGAGACAAACTTTAAGTTGGCTTGAGAAAGTTTGGACCGCAAAGGTTGCTAGGGTGTTCTGGGTGGTTCCTAAGGTATTTTTGGTGGTTGCTAGGGTGTTCTGAGTGGTTGCTATGGTGTTGCTAGGGTGTTCTATGGTATTTTGGGTGGTTGCTAGGGTGTTCTGGGTGGTTGTTAGGCAGTTGCTACGGTGTTCTGAGTGGTTGCTATGGTGTTGCTAGGGTGTCCTAAGGTATTTTGGGTGGTTCCTAGGGTGTTCTGAGTCGTTGCTATGGTGTTGCTAGGGTGTTCTATGGTATTTTGGGTGGTTGCTAGGGTGTTCTGGGTGGTTGTTAGGCAGTTGCTACGGTGTTCTGAGTGGTTGCTATGGTGTTGCTAGGGTGTCCTAAGGTATTTTGGGTGGTTCCTAAGGTGTTCTGAGTGGTTGCTATGGTGTTGCTAGGGTGTTCTAAGTCAGGGGTTTTCAAAGTGGGGGCCGCAGCAAGTTGGAAAAAAAAGCGGAAAAAAAAGTTTTAAAAAATTTATATTTATATAAAATATTAAATATTTGCTAATATGAGTATTGTTATGAAATAACATTATAATAATTTGTTGCATAGCCTTTCTGAACATCATACTTTTAATGTTAATCTTTTAGAGATTAACTGATTAATCGGCTAGTGACAAGAATTGGCCGATTTTCACGTGATTTTCAGTCTGACATATGCCGATTCAAATGCACTAGTCGGGCGCCGCATGAATAACATCGCGCAACATCAGCATCACACATGCACACAGAACGCACATGTAGGAAACCTTTGTGAATTACGGCCGTTTCAGACCGCGAGCGTCGCGTGAGCAGCGCGAATTTTTTTCGGCGTGCATGTTCAGTGAGTGTATTCACACCGCGAGCAGGAGCAGCGCGTGAGCGTCAAGCAGGAGCGTCGCATGAACAGTAGTGAAGCGGAGGGTTTCGGCGCCGAGTCTATTTTTGCTGCGCTGCTCACGCTCAATTAAAGTGAAGGCACACTTTTGATGGACAAAATAAATATGATTTCACACAAAAAGTACTACCTAAAATGCACATAATTTGCATGTATAGTGTGTTTGAACAAGAACTGGAGAAGGATTTTTGTCTTAAGACAAAAATATTTATAGAAAATGTATCCATTTAAACTTGTTTTTATTAATCAGTTTGGGTAAAAGTGGTGTTTTATTATATATATATATATATATATATATATATATATATATATATAAAATATTTGTGTGTGCTGTAAAGTGGTTAGAAAAAATGAAATCAGAATCAGCTAAAATCTGTATCGGCAGGTCAAACTCAATGAAAATCGGAATCTGCCTTGAAAATTGTAATCGGTGCATCTCTATAATCTTTCTGATATCAAACACCATCACATAATCTGATGTACACCTAGATGTTTTATTTATTTATTTCTACACGTGCCGTAGTATTGTCGATGGGTTCAATAACACATCCTGCAAAAGGGGGGCCTTGGCCAGAACCTAGTGGTATTTGGGGGGCCTTGGCATGGAAAAGTGTGGGAACCCCTGTTCTAAGTTATTTTGGGTGGTTGCTAGGGTGTTCTGGGTGGTTGTTAGGCAGTTGCTACGGTGTTCTGAGTGGTTGCTATGGTGTTGCTAGGGTGTTCTAAGGCATTTTGGGTGGTTGCTAGGGTGTTCTGGGTGGTTGTTAGGCAGTTGCTAGGGTGTTCTGAGTGGTTGCTATGGTGTTGCTAGGGTGTTCTAAGGTATTTTGGGTGGTTGCTAGGGTGTTCTGGGTGGTTGTTAGGCAGTTGCTAGGGTGTTCTGAGTGGTTGCTATGGTGTTGCTAGGGTGTCCTAAGGTATATTGGGTGGTTGCTAGGGTGTTCTGAGTGGTTGCTATGGTGTTACTAGGGTTTTCTAAGGTATTTTGGGTGGTTGCTAGGGTGTTCTGAGTGGTTGCTATGGTGTTCTAAGGTATTTTGGGTGGTTGCTAGGGTGTTCTGGGTGGTTTCTATGGTGTTGCTAGGGTGTTCTAAGGCATTTTGGGTGGTTGCTAGGGTGTTCTGGGTGGTTGTTAGGCAGTTGCTACGGTGTTCTGAGTGGTTGCTATGGTGTTGCTAGGGTGTTCTAAGGCATTTTGGGTGGTTGCTAGGGTGTTCTGGGTGGTTGTTAGGCAGTTGCTACGGTGTTCTGAGTTATTTTGGGTGGTTGCTAGGGTGTTCTGAGTGGTTGCTATGGTGTTGCTAGGGTGTTCTAAGGTATTTTGGGTGGTTGTTAAGGTTTTCTGGGTGGTTGCTAGGCGGTTGCTAGGGTGTTCTCAGTGGTTGCTATGGTGTTCTAGGCGGTTACACACACACACACACACACACATACATTAACTCACATACACTCACACACACACTAACTCGATAACACTTACACACTCAGAGTTTACATGCGTTTAGAGTTTATAAGTTAAAATGAAGTAAATTCAGTAGTTTGAAGTTTAAAGTTTATATAAGTTTGACGTTTAAAAAGTTTTAATTAGTTTAAAGTTTAATTTAGTTTGAAGTTTAAAGTAGTTTGAAGTTTAAAATAGTTTGAAGTAGATAGATAGATGAGTTTATTAGTTTAAATTATATGATATAGAATGGCAGTTTGATTTAGTCTAGGGTTTCAAGGAGTTTAGATTTGAATTTTTGGCAGTTTGATTTAGTTTAGGGTTTCAAGGGATTTAAATTGGAATTTTTGGCAGTTTGGCAGTTTAAAAAACCTGAACATTCCGCAATTTTAATTCAAATGTTTTTTTCCGAGTTTTGATCGTCATTTTTAGGAAAACCGTAAGTCCGATCAGTTAGAAAAGATATAGCATACCGAGTCAGAACAGTCTGAGTGTCTGAGCCGAGTTTGGAGTATGTAGAGTTAAAGCTCTAGGCTGCATTAACCTGTTAACCGTTGCCAGTGCGCACTGAAGCGTTTTTTATTTATTTAATTCAAAATTACTATCAGATTTAATGTTATACCTTGACAAACTATACATCATTAAAAAGATATAAGACTCAAGTTTCAGTATTTGACCACTATTGTATTCTGAGAAACTCATAGTGACAGTCTTAATTTGTGTCAGGAGTTATGAAATGAAAAAATGAGTGATACCTTTAATATGAATTATGCGCGTCAGCCTCTCCCATTCATAAAAAAACTCCCGTGCTGTCGTCATGACAGCGATACACAAAACAACGTCCCTCAGGGCTTTAGCTCAAAAATATGCAGATTTGAAGAAATATTGATAGATTCTCATAGATTTACATCATATTTCTATAGACAGGAATAATATTTATTGAATTTATACCCAAATGCGTCGATGTAATCTTTATGAGCGTTTGGTACTCTGATTTACTGTGTTTTCAATTCATACCAGCAGCCTGAGGGCGCTATATGCACAGTAATAGTCCATATATGGAACATGAAGAAGAGCCAATCATGTGACATTCCAGGAAGCCTCGAACACACACACAGCTAACAGAGATCGCGCTGTAACATGCAGATAAAGACGTTTTGAAGACAATAAACATGATTGCAATGATATCTGATTTGCCTGTGTTCTTTAAGCCATGCCAGGTATTTTCATAATAATAGATTATATTTATAATGTAATGCTAATCTATATAGACTTTATCATCATGCAGAATACTATCAAATAATATATTTTCTGTCTGATTTTTTTATCTGAAGCCAAATTAGATCACAGAAGATTATTTAAAACACTCTACTTGAGTTATAAAGTAAGTTTGGAGCACAAACATGGTTTTAATCTCATATATTGTCGTGTATTGATGGTGTGCTAAGCTAACATGCTAGCTAGCCCTGGGTGCACCTGCCACCCAACTGTTATTCTTTTATGATTTTTTCTAAATAGGATTGCTTACTGAAATGTTTCTTTATTCAAGAAGGGCATTTGAGAAAAAAATGGAGAACTTTGATTAAAGAAATTAGGGTTTGAAACCTATGAATAGCCTGTGAATAGCCAGTCGTTAGTAACTATAATGCAGACAAAAGAAATGCATATTTAGAGCCATAACCAGGCTGGAGAGGTGTGAATGTGTAGAGGGGGAGACTGAGACTGAATGGTCTCAGTTTGCACCACAAAACATTAGAGACAAAAGACTGAATGGATGCTTAGATGATGACTAAACATCAGTAGCATTTTAGCGTCTAATCAAAATAAAGTCACATGACATGATTTTGAAAAACATTTAACTAAATACAGAGTTTTAGACGTACCATCTTCAGATTTTAAATATAAAATGTTTAGACATATGGCTTTAGCTGTAGTGCATTTCTAGATTGCTACAGTGCCAACTTCAATTTTATTTTCATGAGGATATTTCATAAAAATAAATTTCTAATAACTTTACAAAACTTTGAAACTAATTATAACATTTTTTTTTCATTATGCCAATAATTAATTCTACATTTACAATAAACTGCCAGGTGTCAGCTTTCAAATGAGATCATACTTGTGTTTTTAGTGCAAAGGGTTCATGAACTGTATCTGTTTCAGTTTGGGTATGTCATTTCTGGGGATTTTTCAAAAGTGGGGTTGCAGCTTAACAGGTTAAAGTTATAAATTTTAAGGGTCAGAAGAAGAAGAAGAAGAAGTTTAAGTACAATATCAGTAAGTTGGCTTTCTCAAGCCAACTTAATAATAAGTTTAAATAGGATTTCAGTAAGTTGGCTTTCTCAAGCCAACTTAATAATAATAAGTTTAAATAGGATTTCAATATGTTGGCTCTCTCAAGCCAACTTAATAAGTTTAAGTACAATATCAGTAAGTTGGCTTTCTCAAGCCAACTTAATAATAAGTTTAAATAGGATTTCAGTAAGTTGGCTTTCTCAAGCCAACTTAATGAGGTGATGAAGTGGACACCTTCAGTGGGGAGCATCTCTGTTGCTCTCTCTTCCGTAGCTTCCTTTGCCTCTGCTTTTATCTGAGGTTTCTCTTTATCTAGCAGGTCCTGAGGTGCGTCCAAGGAGCCACAGCATATAGCAAGCTGGAATAGGGCTCTAGCTAGCCTGTCTCTCATTACACATGTCAGGAATGCCTGAATATCCTGAGGACACACACAAAAAAACAAGCACAATCAGTCGTTTCCATAACACGTTATAAAGTAGAAACATTCATGTTCAATTACAGGGTTCCGACGCCTCGGTTAACTTCAAATTCAAGGAGCTTTCAAGGACTTTCCAGGTCCAATACCCTCAAACTCAAGGACTTAATGTGGGACACATTTCAAGTAAGAGAAAGGTTACATCGTGTTACCCTGTAAGATAAATTGTTACAGTTTTGCACTCGTGAACATCATGGCAACGTACAACACAAAGTACCTCACGCGGCAAACACTTAACGTAACACGTAAACGCGCGTAACTAACGTAAATGTGCAAGCTAGTGCGCATAGGCCACGAAGTGTTGGCGGAATAACACATTAGCGGATCGGAGGGAATCATATGGAAGCACTTTCAAGGGCCTGTATCTGTGTGTGTTTACTTTCAAAAACTTTCCAAGGACTTGCATTTTTTTTTTTTTTTTTTTATTCACAAACTTTCAAGGATTTCAAGGACCCGTGGGAACCCTGCAATTAATCAAACCAGAGCAGAAATGGCATGAATAAGTTCATGGATATGTACAAAAATGGCTTAAAGTGAATGAAGAGGGAAAGGTCAATCAAAAGAGCAACTGCATGAGGACCATAAAGACTCAATGGTTATGATGCAAGTCGTTGGAGAAACATTTCTGTGTGGGATTAGCAGATGATGAGCGTGACATCACATTAATGAGGAAAGCAACCGATCCCTCTCCTACTCTCATCGTTAAACCCATTTACATCCTTAAACAGCTGAAAGGAATTACCACTGCAATTACCAGGAATGAAGCATGAAGTAAAAGAATAGTTCACCCAAAATTCTAATTCTACATCATCCACACACTTTTTGAAGCTTGAAAGCTTCAGTTCCAGTCGTAATTGCAAACACCAAGCAAATAAAATCTCCTTTTGGGTTTTGGTAAGTAGAAAGTACGTGATTCTGGTTTGGAACAAAACGAGAAAGACATAACTGCTAACCTTCAAGAAATTGTATGAGTACTTCAGAGAACTAAGCATCTCTGTGCTCAGGCTAGCACGACATTGTGTTTTGTTTTTAGTGACTAAGCTGAAAATCCTTTCACAGTCTGCATTGCTGTGAAAAATCACACACACCCCAAGCATAACTGTGGAGAGGTTTGCAAAAAGTTTCTTCCCTCCTGATTCCATCACACCTAATTCTCTCCAAGCTTCATCAGCCCGTTTGGTAAGAAAACCATCATTCAAGGTGGAGGACTGAAAGAGCCGAAACTCCTCCTCCACTTCATCCACTGTAACACCATTTCCCAAGAAGCAGGGGAACCTGTCTATGAAGTATGTCAGTGAGGAGAATTTAGCTGTTTGCCGTCCGTCAAAAGCATTTTTTGCAACTGTAGCTCCAATATCTGCAGCAATATGGGCACACATGACTCTTCTTTCTGCAGGTTCTGATTTGCGGTTTCAAATAAAGGTATAGCTCTCTTTAAAAAAAGAGCATACAGCTTGGACTGTGGGTCAGTCAAGAAAGCATACAACCTCTGTGGTTTTGTGACCTCTGTTTTTTCTATCTTCTTTTCCTTTTCTGTTTTCTTTTTGGACAGATCCCTCTGTTTTTTGCCCATTTCTTTTTGTTTAAAAACAAATTGGTTTAAGTCAAACCCCTTAGGTGGTTAAGCTGACTGCTGTGTAGTGCTTGGTCCTGCCGGCAGCTGTTTGGTTGTAGGTCCTGTCTGCTGTCGTTTTGGTGTAGGCCCTGCCTGTTGCTGTGTGGAGCTTGGTCTGGTCTTGGACTTTCTCTGGTGGACTTTGGTCTTCAAAAAGCTGGAGGACAAAGTCTTTGAGACAGCAAGCTACCCGAGTTAGGTGCTTAGGGGCAGCTGGGCTCTTCAGAGAGGGATGAGCTGAGGATGTGAGAGGTTTAGCTGCCTTCTTCCCTGCTGCCTCTTCAGCAAAAAACAGAGTCAGAGGTTCCCACTGCTGGAGGAGTCGATTGACACATTTGCCAAGAGCCAGCCATCTGGTCGAGGATAATTTCAAAATCTTCCTCACATCAGTGTTGCACAGCATTTGTAGGTCACACAGCAAAGCTTTCCTCTTGCTACTCTTGTCAAGGTAGTAGTAGACAAAGATGAGCATGTCTTCAATGTCAATACATAGACTCCTTGAAGCCTTTTCCACAGCTAAAAGCATTAGGGTGGCATGCACAGCCGACCATGTAAATGTGGGGATTCTGTGACTTAATGAATGCTGCGACACCTTTTCTTATCCCCTGCATGACAGAGGCGTTGTCAGCAGAAAAGCTTACACAATTGCCCCATGGTATTTTCCTTTTGTTTAGTTCCTGGTCAATGAGATTGTATATCCCTTCGGCAGTAGACTCTCTACACTCAACAATTTTCAGGAGTACTACAACTATTTTTCCAACACTGGGATCATAGACACGGACAACCAAAAGAAAAAGCTTGACATCATCCATGTCTGTGCAACCATCGGTTGCAATGCTGAATGGGGAACGGCTCATAAGGTCACTGATGACCTGTTCATCATTTGAGGAAAGTGTGTTCAATATAGCTGCTGTCTTGGTTCGGGCACAGCCGTACTGCTGGGCAATTTGACTATCTGGAAACATCTTCTTAAATAATGGTCCAGCATGGTCAGCTATATACACTGGCACATTGTGCTCAGCAATAAAGTTTGAGAAAAGTGTTTCTGCCCTGATGGTCCGTAGATCTTGATCTCCAAAAAACTTTGTGGTGATCTTAGGGACTGAGGCAATGGCACTTTCCAGTTTCTTGTGTTTTGTTCCTTCCACATGGCGTCTGCAATCTGAAAATGTAGGTGGAGAGGGGGGAGATTATATTCCTGCATGTTGTTACAAAATATTATGAATTACGTTACACACACACACACACACACACATCAACATGCAAAATTAATTCAAAGAATACATGTAATTTACATTAAAATACATTGTTTGGCTCATCACTAGTACCTTCTAGATTACAATAAATTATTATTACTGTGTAGAGGAATGGAGTGGATGAATGGCTGTAAGCTAATAAATAGGCCTAAGCAGTAATGTGTTAAAGATGAGAGTCAGACCAGGTTACACTTAGCCTTCTGAATTACACTGCGCAAACCAAAAGTAATACTACCCACTGGAGGAAGAAGGGTTGGTTCTCCACATAACATAAAATATTCATTTTATTTTATTTTTCGTGTTCGCATTTATGAGGAAAAAATGTTAGGGGCGTGACAGTTCTCCGTTACGGACATGAGCGCTCTGAAAGTGGCACTAACTGCTTTAAACTTTCACAAAGACCTCAAACAGAAAGCACAAAGCCTTTCTTTAAAGTGAATTTCGTTTTGTATAAATTGTATCTTAATTTTAATCAATGCTTCATCAAGCAATTGCCTGGATTTAATAAATAAGAAGTAAATATAGAAGCCAAGAGATAATCACGACACGGAGGCGCCGGCGTGAACTAGAGCTCGCCTCATAAATTAACCGAAACTCAGCGCCTGTGCTTGACTCACAGACCTGTCTACTTTTAAACAGAACAATTCAAAACGAAAGAAAACAGACTGCTCTCTGCTTGTGTAATCCGTATGAAATGTGCATTTCTCTCTGGCGCGTTCACTACTGCGAAGATCGCGAGACAGCATCGTCGACTTCATCTTTGCAGCCGACACGACACTGATACAGGAAACACTTGTTTATTAATAAACAATTAAAATGTCTCCTTCCTATATTTGACATTATTCATAATCATTAGGCTACTTTTGCCGGTTCTTTGTGACAGCTTTTAGGTGCGTTATTGGCAGAGCCACCCTTACATGTTAGCCTACATGAACGCGTGAACTGAATTGAGCTCGTCACAGCTGGACTGCCTGTTATGATGTCAAGGTCATTTTTAATGTTCATAAATTCAATTAGGCTAAAAATAGCCTAATTGTTACCTTTATCTTGCGTTAATCAGCACCTGGCCTGTCTAAAACCTTCTAGATTTCTAGCCATTCAACCACTTTTCTAACTGCCAACTAATTTCCCCAACTAATGGGAAGGATGGCCAGTTTGATAAGCTAACGTTAGCCTATTGACACTATGAACGTTTTTTTTCTTCTCATTTTCCTTTTATTTTTAATATAATTATGTTTCTGGGGATGGGGAGTATTTGTGTGTGAGACTGTGTTCGTTACCTGTTGCTCCTTGGTGACTGATGTCGATGTCCGTCTTGCAGACGATGCAGAACGCATGATGAGGTAGCCTGGACATCTGGAGGCAAGGCCATCTCTCACGATAGCGGTCTAAAAATCTTTGTGTTTTTCTAACCTTTTTTTTGTGGCGGTTCAGCCATGGCATGAAAGCCTAGGTATCTTATCCGGCCAGTCTGGCTTGCTTGAGGCACTGAATTGAATTGAGTGCAAAGCATGTGGATAGGAGGGGGAGGTGGGCGGCGGGTTAACATGCAGGGCTCTGATTGGCCGAAAGCTTTTCACTCCACTTACACGCTGTGGCTCAGTGGCAGAATCTGCATCATAGATTGCATAGAAACCGAAATCGGCGAAATGCGAGAAGCAACAAAATGCGTACCTAGAGAGCAGCGAATCGTACAAGCGTACTTATGGGTCAAAATGCGTGCCGAGTACGAAAAATGCGTACATGTTGGCAGGTCTGGAAAGAGTACTTTATAAAAGAGCTTGGGGTGAACTATCCCTTGTATCTCATTAGGAATAATAATTACAAGTGGGAACTCAACCACCAAACCTTGTTTAAGAAAGACAAACACTTTTACGTAAAGGCTGCTCCAAACAAAAGGCAGCAAAACTACACCGCTATATTGTGTTCGCCCATATGCAAATCTTACCGAAGCTTGTTTTGGAATTCCTAGATGTAAACTCACAATTGTAAGAAAAACATCTGAATTTAATACTCAGGCTATGCGTCAGTGTTTTATTACTCGAGACTAGACTCGATCTGCGCGCATCAGAGAGCTAGTGCAAGATGAGAATTTGTGGTTAAAAGTATATGAATGTTTGACTTCCGGTTTGGCTGCAGACCAAAATGGCAGGTTGAGCACTTAGCTCTCGCAAGTTGGCGTTATATTTACCCCCGTGTAATTATTTTTGATTCAAAAAAGTGATTTTTCTTCATTGATATGACGGGGGGGAAGAAAGGCAGAGGTAAAGGGACGCAAAGTACAACGAATAACTATCCGCACCGTGCAGAGCAAGACGAAGTGGACGACATGCGGGGAGAAGAGATCCGACAACATGGAGACGAAACAACATCGGGGAATGTGTACACGGGGCTTGAAACTATAAGCAAGCAGATCAGCGAACTCAAGTCGGAACTTAAAGAAGATTTAAAAACATTCAAAGACGAAATTAAACATGATATGAGAGAAGAGTTCCTTGAGTTCAAACAAGAAGTTAACCAACAACTATCAACAAACATGCTAGCCATGCAAGAACACAGTAAGAAAATCAACGAGATGGAGACGCGGATCGACGACACTGAAACATGGAGTGCGGAGGCCAACGCTGCCCTTCAACAGGCTATAAAGGATCAGCAGAAACTAGAGGACAGACTGAACGATATTGAGTCGAGGGCTCGACGAAACAATATCAGGATCCACGGTGTGCCAGAGAACGCTGAACAAGGCTCGGTGATGGAATTTGTCGAAAAAACTGCTTCGCTCCGAATTTGAGCTTGGCGATGTGGACTTGCAAATACAACGTGCACACAGAGCCCTGGCGCCCAGACCGGGCCCAAACTCGCGTCCGAGGTCCATTATAGTAAATTTCCAGCAGTACAGCACCAAGGAGATGGTTATCCAAAAAGCCTGGCGAAAGAAAATCATGATAGATGAGAAACTGGTAGGGAGTAGGGACACTGCCAGAAGAGCTAAAGAACGCCTACGGGAATTTGAACATGGACACAGCAGTGTTTAAAAACCTATGTTATAGCGACCCTTTACATAAAGATGTTCAGTGTATATGGCGCCGGCTGGAGGGATGATGAGGTCAGCTGTGCCATCGGACACACGTAAGTGAATTGCGATACGATCTGTAGCGGACTTACTGGGGTGGGGGCCCTTTCCCGGAGAGAGGTTTTCCCCCAACTCAGCTGAAAACTGGAGAATGCTCTTCAGACTTTGGAAGTCCGTATATTTTTCTGTTATAATGCTTGTTCTAAGCAGTTCCTGGCTTGTTACCGTGTTACAGTTTATTTTTTTATTTAAGGTTAGCCTGTGGAAACATAGTGGTGTAAGAATGACTCGTTTTGATGGTGGCACAGTCTACTGAGGTTAAACTAATGTCCTTAAACGTGAATGGTCTGGGTAATCCAATTAAAAGGTCAAAGGTAATGACCAAATTTAAAAAAGAGAAAGCGGATATCATTTTTATGCAAGAAACTCATCTTTCTCAACAAGAGCATGAGAAATTGAAAAGATTTGGCTTTAAAAATACTTTCTATAACTCATATGAGCATACGCATAGAAGGGGGATCGCTATTCTTGTCGCTAATAAATTTAAATTTGAATCATATAAGGAAATAAAAGAAAAGGAAGGGAAGTTATTTCATCGTTAAGGGTAAAATTTATGAAGATATAGTAACATTAGTAAATGTCTATGCACCACCCGATACTAGTAAACTGTTCTTCAAAACATTAATGGATGTAATTGTACTGGAGGCAGAGGGTATCTGTATATGTGGTGGAGATTTTAATGTGGTATTAAACCAACATTTAGACACAACCAACAACATAAGAAATAAAAGCAAAATATCAAAATTGATTAACACAGCCTGGGATGATATAGGATACTGCGATGTCTGGAGACATATTAATCCGTCTCTCAAAAACTACACTCACTACTCAGCTCCTCACCGTTCTTACTCTAGAATTGATTATTTTTTTATGCCAAAAAGTGACTATTATAGGGTGAGAGATTGTAGCATTGGAGTAATTGATGTCTCTGACCACAGTGCTCTGTACCTGACAGTTCAAATAGAAGGAAGAGAAGGACAGGTTGGAGGTTGAATGTGGGTTTGTTAAATAACAAAGCAGTTGCAGATCAGATTGAATTGAATATCAAAGAATATATGATGATAAACGATAATGGTGAGGTAGACCCGTCTATATTGTGGGATTCATTGAAGGCTGTGATGCGTGGGAATTTGATTGCACTATCAGCACAAAAAAAAAAAAAAGAGAATTAAGGAGTATAATAACCTGACATCAGATTTATCAAATGTGGAGCAACAACACAAAATTAACAGGGACCCAGAACTACTAACGCGTATGTAGCAAGTAAGGAAACAGATTAACGACCTGTTAGAACAAGATGTCGAGAAGAAGGCTCGATTCTATAAGCAGACATACTACGAATCCGGCCCTAAAGCAGCCAAATTACTTGCCCGACGCCTATGTAAACAGCAAGTTGATAGTATCATTCAATGGATTAGAGACCCACAAACAAATAGTTTGATTCATCATCCACAGAAAATAGAGGCCATTTTTCTAAATTACTATAAACAACTGTATACGGACACCTCTGATTCTAAAATGGAAGCGACAAGAAATTCTCTTAATGAACTGGATTTACCAAGTATAGGCAAAATACAAAACGATTTCATTACAGCAGATTTCACACTAGAAGAAATAAATAAAGTGATTGGGAGTTTAAAAACATCTAAAACACCAGGTAGTGACGGCTTTCCTGCAGAGTGGTATAAAACCTTTAAAGAACAACTAGCCCCACTCCTGTTGAAAACATTTAACTGGATTAAAAAAGAATGTAAACTTCCACCTTCATGGAATGAGGCAATTATCTCAGTACTTCCAAAGGAGGGTAAGGACAGGGAATTTAGTTGCAATTATAGGCCTATTTCAATTCTTAATGTGGATTATAAGATGTATACAACAATTATAGCAAAAAGACCAGAGACTATCCTTCCTGAATTAATAGACGAGGACCAGACTGGATTTATAAAAAGCCGCTAAACACATGATAATATTAGGAGGACTCTACATTTGATAGATAAAATAGAAAGGGAAAATAAGACGGCAGTATTACTAAGCCTTGATGCCGAAAAGGCCTTTGATCGGGTCAACTGGGAATTTCTTTATCAAACTTTGGACAGATTCGGCTTCAATAAACATTTTGTAAATATAATTAGATCTCTTTACCAACAACCAACAGCCAAAATAAAAATGAATGGGTCATTATCTCCATCGTTTAATTTACAAAGAGGAACTAGACAGGGTTGTTGCCTCAGCCCCACATTATTTGCTGTTTATATTGAACCCCTGGCCCAGGCAATCCGTCAACATGAACAAATACAAGGCATCACAATAGGACATAAAGAACATTTAATTAGTTTATTTGCGGATGACGTATTGATCCATTTAACAGATCCTGAGGCTTCCCTTCCTGTACTGATGGAAATCCTTGATGAATTTAATTTCTTTGCGGGTTACAAACTAAATATCGCGAAGACACAACTTTTGTCATTTAATTACAAACCGTCTGAGGAAATCAGACAAAGACATAATTAAGTTGGCTTGAGAAAGCCAACTTACTGAAATCCTATTTAAACTTATTATTATTCTTCTGAGACTTAATTTACAATTCTAACTCCTCCTAGAGCTTTAACCCTCTGGGGTCTGAGGTGTTTTCTGGGCCCTGGAGGTGTTCTGACATGCTCTGACATTTGTGCTTATTTCTGTTACTTGTGACATTTTCATGGCTAAAGTCTGATTACACTGTATTCAGCACAAACTCTGCTACAATAATATATCAGCAGCATGTATGTAAAAGTTTGTAGTTTTGAGATAATGACATTTATGCGTGGTTTGTGAAAATACAAAAAAAAATTCTCACTGAAATAAGGTCATGAAACCCATACTGATTATTTCTTCACAAGACTTTTGAAAATTGTATCACGTAGCCTAGAATATTTGCTCTAAAACGATGTGAAAATCACCCTGACTGCTCATTCAGATAAGACAATATATTGATTTAAAAATTTTACGACGTGTTTTGTGCCACAAAGCTTTATGCGGGAGCTCATTAATATGTAAGCTTTTCACACCTGAGAAAGACAAAGACCCTCCTCTAACTGCCCTATTAGGAGCTATCAGGCCCCTATCATTCTGAGCAACCTTGCACAAAGAATGAGATTTAAAAAAGAATGGCTTTTAGATTGTTTGATTTATTTACAACACAACATAATCCAAAGATAACCAATGATCCAAAGACAGAGACCTTTGTGCCATTCCTAAAAACATTGTACATACCTTTCATTTCCAAGGTGTTTGATTTTCACTTTACCATGTTCATGTACAGAGACTCGTGTGAATGTTGAAGTCAGCAGGACTCAGTGGCATCTGGGCCCTGAAAAAAACAACAAAAAAACTGAACATACTGATATCAAGAGAAAGGCCTGCACGATTTGGGGAATACATTTTAGATTTTTCTGGTTAAAATTGCTTTTTAAAATTCACAGAATACACACACACACACACAAATGTTTCCAACAATAATATAATGAACACCAGGTTTGTTGTGCCTTGTAGGCATAGGCTATGCGCAGTGCTGCATAAAATAATAATAACAATAAGCATAGCAGCCTATAAATCTTCCAAAATATTTCAGTAACAACTAAGCTAGAGAAAAATATATTGATTATCATGTTACTTCAAATGTTTCCATTCGTTATGATGATATGAAATGAGATAATAGTAAAAACATGAAGCTGTTTGGTGCGTTTTGCTTTTCGAATGTATCAAATATGATACATTCAAACGCGATCGCGCTCAAATATAAAACATTATGGTTACCATATACATATCTACGTTTGAGCAGATATCCACAAACACAGTAACAGTAAACACGGGTCTAAATATTACAATATTCACCATATATCTAGCAACAGTTCAACTGCAATGTGAAATTTATGCAACAATAACAAACTAATATGTAAGAATTTCTTACCTTACATCTTTCTTGTCTTCAAATCGCGTTCTTCTTCTGAGGTAGCCTAAATCCAATGTAAACTCTCGGTGCGCCTTTCAAACTCGACGAAAAGCAGAGACTTGTGAAGTGTTTTGGTGTTTTGTTTTTGAGGTAATGAGCGCGTTCGCGTTCCATGTGGAGATTTGCATGTGAATGTCTTTTGCGCGAGTGGGCGTGTTCAAATTAAAAGTAATTAGGAAGCGTTTGAGAAGCTGGACATCTTGTTGGTTTTATACAAATTACTTAAACAGAGAATATTTGTTTTCAGTTTGAATCCGATCATTTAAAAGTACACACTTAAATGTTTATAAGGTATATGGCTCATAAATGTGTGACAAGTATTCGCTGAGTTTTGTTTCAGTTTATAGACGTGCTCAAGAAAAAAAAGTTCACCGCGACGGAGAGGCAGAACGCACAGCCTGTTTATTTTCTTTATTTTACAAAAGCACAATGTTTTGATTTGATTGTAAGTGGACACATACAAAAGTAGAAATATCACAGATTTTTTATCACTTTTTTTATATTTCTTTTTTCTGTATGACCATAAATGATGGAGTTATTTAAGTTTATAGTTCTACAATGTGAAGAAAATCCAGCAAAACGCGCGGGCGCGTTTGCCGACCTCAGAGGGTTAACTCTACAAACTCCAAACTCGGGTCAGACCTTCAGACTGTTCTGACTCGGTATGCTATATCTTTTCAGACTGATTTGACTTTCAGTTTTCTTAAAAATTAATGTTAAAAATCATAAAAATCCCATAGACTTTCATTGCGCACTGCTCAAATTGAGCCAAGACTACGGTCAGGGCCGGCCCGCGGCATAGGCGGTATAGGCAAATGCTAAGGGCGCCACTCATCCATAGGGGCGCCAGAATGAGTTAACGAGTGAATTTTTTTTTTTTTTTTTTTTTACTTTTTTTTTTTATAATAGGCTACTATTTTAAAACCATTAATTCGAAATACTACCAAATAAAGCAAAAAAAAAAAAAAAAAAAAAAGTCCGGCTCTTCAATCTTCCCCCGCCCATCGAGTGCTTGAAGTGCGTCAGAAACAGAGCGCGCGCGCGATCAGTTGTTGGTAATTTGTTGTGTAGCGTGCCCGACGCCGCATCCAATGTAGACAGCACTGCTTTTGTAAACACACAGCTCGTAGAAACGGGCCTGGCAGCTCGCGCCAGTTCTAGACACGGTGAAAGTTTCCTGATTGTGACGGAAGGCCGAATTTACATGACACATTATAAATGAGCATAGTCTGCGATAGATACAGTGCCAAAAAGAAGAGAAGAGGATAAAGACAGAGGTAAAGTGATGTAGTGAATGAACAATTTATTGCATAGGAGTAAGATACTATAATTTCATGGCAGTTATTTTTACCTTAAACTTAATGTTAGCAGTTGTTCTGAGTTCTGAGTCCCCAGACTGTGATTTTGTAACAATCATGTCAGTTTTAAGACGCATTTTTTATTATCACTTTTTTATTAATGTTTTACTCTGTAGAGTAGAGTTACTCTGTTGTGCAGTTTTGGGGGGATACAGTACAGGTCAAAAGTTTGGAAACATTACTATTTTTAATGTTTTTGAAAGAAGTTTCTTCTGCTCATCAAGCCTGCATTTATTTGATCAAAAATACAGAAAAAAATGTAATATTGTGATATATTATTACAATTTAAAATAATTTGTTTTCAATTTATTGTACTTTAAATTATCATTTATTTCTGTGATGGAAAGCTGAATTTTCAGCATCATTACTCCATTCTTCAGTGTCACATGTGACATCCAGTCTATCACATGATCCTTTAGAAATCCTTCTAATATGATGATTTATTATGAGTGTTGGAAACAGTTCTGCTGTAATGTGTGTGTGTGTGTGTATATATATATATATATATATATATATATATATATATATATGCTAAATCATGAACACAATGACAGGGTGAAATGGGCTGTGATGCATGGGGCGCCAGGTAAAATCTTGCCTAGGGCAGCAAATTGGTCAGGGCCGGCCCTGACTACGGTGGCCCATTAGTGAATAACCCAAAAACTCAAATCTAAACTCCCTGAAGCCCTAGACTCAATTAAACTACTATTCTGTGTACTAATAAACTTGATCTATCTATCTATCTATCTATCTATCTATCTATCTATCTATCTATCTATCTATCTATCTATCTATCTATCTATCTATCTTCAAACCTTTTCTATCTATCTATCTATCTATCTTCAAACCTTTTCTATCTATCTATCTATCTATCTATCTATCTATCTATCTATCTATCTATCTATCTATCTATCTATCTATCTATCTATCTATCTTTATTCCTTAAAGGGGTCATGACATGAGAAACCAAATTTGCCTTGATCTTTTGGTATATAAGAGGTCTTTGTACCATTAAAACGTCCTGCAAGTTTCATAGCTTAAGACGTCCTCCCCATTATAAACGAATCATTTATTTAATCAAGCTCTAAATACAGCTCGTTCTGGATCCATGGTATGAAGTGACGTCACGGTACGAAGTGACGTAGCAGTTGTTTGCATATGACCGCCTCCAGCGTAGACAACTACACTTCAAGCGCAAGATAACTAGGCCTCATTTCATCATCGCAACTGTCACGCGCTTCATATGTGTTCATTCGACGTGCAGCGAGTGGGTGTGTTTACAAGAAGATTGCAATGTCACGCAGATGTGCTGTTCCTGGCTGTGGACAAACAACATGTTTGAATAATATACGCTGCTGAAAGATCCAGGTGTCAGGGGAAGATGGATGCAGTTTATTTTTCGCGGATGTCCCGGTCACGGCAGTTTTAATTTAAGCGTGTGTTCTCCACATTTCAAAGATGAGTGACAGTTGAGAACAATCGCAGTATGATGCTGGCTTTGCCAGAAAACTTTTGTACAAGATAAGGCCGTGTGGACTATTCTGGGCTACACAACGACGACGCAAACTGTAAGTAATGTAGGCTATTTAAAACGTAAAACTTTTTTAAAACGTTAATTGAGTTTTATTCATTATGAATAATCACCGTGTTTTTACTTAGTTTAGCCTTCATGACAGTCATGTTCATGCCCCGTAGGCTATTAAAAGATGTAGGCTGTCAAACTGACAAAATAGTTTCACACTCTATGTGGACGGGCTGATGCATTCTTAGTTGTGTTGATGGTTCATTTCCTCTGATTCCGACTCAAACATCATTGCAATCGCCTCGCACGCATCACCCGTTACTATGGTAACGGTAAACACAGCTCCGCAAAATCCGCACGTTTTGACAAGGGGGCGTTAACAGTTGATGCATAGGCACTAACGTTATCCAATCATAACAGTGGGTGTTAACACTGAACTCTTAAAGGGGAAACACCCCCCAAAACAGACTGTTTGAATCAGAGCATGAGAAACAGGGTGGGAAAAGGTCATAAATCACTCAATTTTAAACGTTTTTTGTCCAAAAAACTTAAATAATACTATAATTGCACCTAAGTGAACATATTAAAAGAAAAGAAAAAACCATGTCATGACCCCTTTAATAATCTATCTATCTATCTATCTATCTATCTATCTATCTATCTATCTATCTATCTATCTATCTATCCATCTATCTTTCTATCTATCTATCTATCTATCTTCAAACCTTTTCTATCTATCTATCTATCTATCTATCTATCTATCTATCTATCTTTCTTTCTTTCTTTCTTCAAACCTTATCTATCCATCTTCAAACCTTATCTATCTATCTATCTATCTATCTATCTATCTATCTATCTATCTATCTTCGAACCTTATCTATCTATCTATCTATCTATCTATCTTCAAACCTTATCTATCTATCTATCTATCTATCTATCTATCTTCAAACCTTATCTATCTATCTATCTATCTTCAAACCTTTTCTATCAATCTATCTATCTATCTTCAAACCTTTTCTATCTATCTATCTATCTATCTATCTATCTATCTATCTATCTTTATTCCTTAATAATCTATCTATCTATCTATCTATCTATCTATCTATCTATCTATCTATCTATCTATCTATCTATCTATCTATCTTTCTTCAAACCTTATCTATCTATCTTCAAACCTTATCTATCTATCTATCTATCTATCTATCTATCTATCTATCTATCTATCTATCTATCTATCTATCTTCAAACCTTATCTATCTATCTATCTATCTATCTATCTTCAAACCTTATCTATCTATCTATCTATCTATCTATCTTCAAACCTTATCTATCTATCTATCTATCTTCAAACCTTATCTATCTATCTATCTATCTATCTATCTATCTATCTTCAAACCTTATCTATCTATCTATCTATCTATCTATCTATCTATCTTCAAACCTTATCTATCTATCTATCTATGTATCTATCTATCTATCTATCTATCTATCTATCTTCAAACCTTATCTATCTATCTATCTATCTATCTATCTATCTATCTATCTATCTTTCTAACTAATCTATCTATTTATCCTTCTATCTAATCTATCTTTCATTCTAACTAATATATCTTTCTTTTTTAACTAACTAATCTTTTTCTTTCTAACTAATATATCTTTCTTTCTTTCATTCTAACTAATCTTTCTTTCTTTCTAACTAATCTATCTTTCTATCTAATCTATCTTTCTTTCTTTCTAACTAATATATCATTCTTTCTTTCATTCTAATTAATCTATCTTTCTTTCTTTCTAACTAATCTATATTTCTATCTAATCTTTCTTTCTAACTAATCCATCTTTCTTTCTTTTTAACTAACTAATATATCTTTCTTTCATTCTAACTAATCTATCTTTCTATCTAATCTATCTTTCTTTCTAATCTTTCTTTCTTTCTCCTTACTAACTAATCTATCTTTCTTTCTTTCTTTCATTCTAACTAATCTATCTTTCTTTCTTTCTAACTAATCTATCTTTCTATCTAATCTATCTTTCTAACTAATCCATCTTTCTTTCTTTTTAAGTAACTAATCCATCTTTCTTTCTAACTAATCCATCTTTCTTTCTTTATAACTAACCAATCCATCTTTCTTTCTTTATAACTAATCTATCTTTCTATCTAATCTCTTTCTTTCTAACTAATATATATTTTATTCTTTCATTCTAACTAATCTATCTTTCTTTCTAACTAATCTATATTTCTTTCTAATCTATCTTTCTTTCTAACTAATCCATCTTTTTCTTTTTAACTAACTAATCCATCTTTCTTTCTTTCGAAACTAATATATTTTTCTTTCTTTCATTCTAACTAATCTTTCGTTCTTTTTCTTTCTTTCTAACTATTCTATATTTCTATCTAATCTATCTTTCTTTCTAACTAATCCATCTTTCTTTCTTTTGAAACTAATATATCTTTTTCTTTCATTCTAACTAATCTTTCTTTCTTTTCTTTCTTTCTTTCTTACAAACTAATCCATCTTTCTTTCTTACTTTCTTACTTTCTTTCTTTCTTTCTTTCTTTCTAACTAATCCATCTTTCTTTCTTACTAATCCATCTTTCTTTATTTCTAACCAACTAATCCACCGTTCATTCTTTCTATCATTCTAGCTAATCTATCTTTCTTTCTAACTAATCCATCTTTCTTTCTAACTAATCCATCTTTCTTTCTTTCTTTCATTCTTTCTTTCTAACTAATCCATCTTTCTTTCTTTCTTTCTATCTTTTTTTCTAACTAATCTTTCTTTCTTTCTTTCTTTCTAAATAATCAATTGTTCTTTCTTTCTAACTAATCTATTTTTCTCTTTTTAACTAATCCATCTTTCTTTCGTCCGTCCGTCCGTCCTTTCTTTCTTTCTTTCTAAATAATCAATTGTTCTTTCTTTCTAACTAATCTATTTTTCTTTCTTTTTAACTAATCCATCTTTCTTTCTTTCTTTCTTTCTTTCTTTCTTTCTTTCTTTCTAACTAATACATCTTTCTTTCTTACTAATCCATCTTTCTTTCTTTCTAACCAACTAATCCACCGTTCATTCTTTCTTTCATTCTAGCTAATCTATCTTTCTTTCTAACTAATCCATCTTTCTTTCATTCATTCATTCTAGCTAATCTATCTTTCTTTCTAAATAATCCATCTTTCTTTCTTTCTTTCTTTCTTTCTTTCTTTCTATCTTTTTTCTAACTAATCTTCCTTTCGCTTTCTTTCTTTCTTTCTTTCTTTCTTTCTTTCTTTCTTTCTTTCTTTCTAACTAATCAATTGTTCTTTCTTTCTTTCTAACTAATCTATTTTTCTTTGTTTTTAACTAATCCATCTTTCTTTCTTTCTGACTAATCCATCTTTCTTTCTTTCTAAATAACTAATCCACCTTTCTTTCTTTCTTTCTTTCTTTCTTTCTTTCTTTCTTTCTTTCTTTCTATCTAATCTTTCTTTCTTTTTTCTTTCATTCTTTCTTTTTACCTATTCTTTCTTTCTTTCTTTTTTAACTAATCTTTCTTTCTTTCTTTCTACCTAATCTTTCTTTCTTTCTTTCTTTCTTTCTTTCTTTCTTTCTTTCTTTCTACCTAATCTTTCTTTCTTTTTTCTTTCATTCTTTCTTTCTACCTAATCTTTCTTTCTTTCTTTTTTAACTAATCTTTCTTTCTTTCTTTCTTTCTACCTAATCTTTCTTTCTTTTTTCTTTCATTCTTTCTTTCTACCTAATCTTTTTCTTTCTTTCTTTTTTAACTAATCTTTCTTTCTTTCTATCTTTTTTTCTAACTAATCTTTCTTTCTTTCTAAATAATCAATTGTTCTTTCTTTCTAACTAATCT
Organism: Rutilus rutilus; assembly: GCF_951802725.1. Classification (NCBI taxonomy): domain Eukaryota; kingdom Metazoa; phylum Chordata; class Actinopteri; order Cypriniformes; family Leuciscidae; genus Rutilus; species Rutilus rutilus. The sequence goes on along the minus strand of NC_140229.1, from coordinate 29,971,250 downwards.
ATTTTTCTATTTTTAACTAATCCATCTTTCTTTCGTCTGTCCGTCCGTTCTTTCTTTATTTCTAAATAATCAATTGTTCTTTCTTTCTAACTAATCTATTTTTCTTTCTTTTTAACTAATCCATCTTTCTTTCTTTCTTTCTTTCTTTCTTTCTTTCTTTCTTTCTTTCTAACTAATACATCTTTCTTTCTTACTAATCCATCTTTCTTTCTTTCTAACCAACTAATCCACCGTTCATTCTTTCTTTCATTCTAGCTAATCTATCTTTCTTTCTAACTAATCCATCTTTCTTTCATTCATTCATTCTAGCTAATCTATCTTTCTTTCTAAATAATCCATCTTTCTTTCTTTCTTTCTTTCTATCTTTTTTCTAACTAATCTTCCTTTCTTTCTTTCTTTCTTTCTTTCTTTCTAACTAATCAATTGTTCTTTCTTTCTTTCTAACTAATCTATTTTTTCTTTCTTTTTAACTAATCCATCTTTCTTTCTTTCTGACTAATCCATCTTTCTTTCTTTCTAAATAACTAATCCACCTTTCTTTCTTTCTTTCTTGCTTTCTTTCTTTCTACCTAATCTTTCTTTCTTTTTTATTTCATTCTTTCTTTCTACCTATTCTTTCTTTCTTTCTTTTTTAACTAATCTTTCTTTCATTCTTTCTTTCTACCTAATCTTTCTTTCTTTCTTTTTTAACTAATCTTTCTTTCTTTCTTTCTTTCTTTCTACCTAATCTTTCTTTCTTTCTTTCTTTCTTTCTACCTAATCTTTCTTTCTTTCTTTTTTTAACTAATCTTTCTTTCTTTCTTTCTACCTAATCTTTCTTTCTTTTTTATTTCATTCTTTCTTTCTACCTAATCTTTTTCTTTCTTTCTTTTTTAACTAATCTTTCTTTCTTTCTTTTTTAACTAATCTTTCTTTCTTTTTCTTTCTAACTAATCTTTCTTTCTGTCTAATATTTCTTTCTTTCTAACTAATATTTCTTTCTTTTTGTTTCTAACTAATCTTTTTTCTTTCTTTCTAAGTATTCTTTCTTTCTAACTAATTTATCAATCAAAATTCTTTCATTCATTCTAGCTAATCTATCTTTCTTTCTAAATAATCCATCTCTTTCTTTCTTTCTTTCTTTCTATCTTTTTTCTAACTAATCTTCCTTTCGCTTTCTTTCTTTCTAACTAATCAATTGTTCTTTCTTTCTTTCTAACTAATCTATTTTTCTTTCTTTTTAACTAATCCATCTTTCTTTCTTTCTAACTAATCCACCTTTCTTTCTTTCTTTCTACCTAATCTTTCTTTCTTTTTTCTTTCATTCTTTCTTTCTACCTATTCTTTCTTTCTTTTTAAACTAATCTTTCTTTCATTCTTTCTTTCTACCTAATCTTTCTTTCTTTCTTTCTTTTTTAACTAATCTTTCTTTCTTTCTTTCTTTCTTTCTACCTAATCTTTCTTTCTTTCTTTCTTTCTACCTAATCTTTCTTTCTTTTTTCTTTCATTCTTTCTTTCTACCTAATCTTTCTTTCTTTCTTTCTTTTTTTTAACTAATCTTTCTTTCTTTCTTTCTTTCTTTCTTTCTTTCTACCTAATCTTTCTTTCTTTTTTCTTTCATTCTTTCTTTCTACCTAATCTTTTTCTTTCTTTCTTTTTTAACTAATCTTTCTTTCTTTCTTTTTTTAACTAATCTTTCTTTTTCTTTCTAACTAATCTTTCTTTCTGTCTAATATTTCTTTCTTTCTAACTAATATTTCTTTCTTTTTGTTCTAACTAATCTTTTTTCTTTCTTTCAAAGTATTCTTTCTTTCTAACTAATTTATCAATCAAAATTTAAACTACTTTAAACTTCAAACTACTTCAAACTTCTAACTACTTTTAACTTCTTCAAACTCTGGTCCGGCTTTCTCAAGCCAACTTAAAGTTTGTTTCAACAAACTTTTTTTTCTAGTTTAACAAAGGTGCTTGGATATGAGATTCCACTGTCATGCATTGTCTTGTACTTGGGTCATATTTCACTGGTTACACTTCAGGAGGACCGATACCTGGTAAAACACTTCTTACAGCAGCAAGGAAAACCATAACCAGAAGCTGGTATAAGCCTGATTCACCTAAACCACAACAATGGCTTGATGCAATTCAGGAAATAAGGGCGTTGGAACATAGGACTGGTGTGTTACGATTGAAGGTGGACTTGTATGCCAAAAGATGGCAAAAATGGAAACTTTACTTTGACAAATCATAAGGTCACTGGCTCTCAGGCTGTACTCACCAAAGTTTCGGACATAAATGTTAACTGTGCTCTTATATACCCAATTGTCTTTCCTTTCTGTATGCACCAGGTTTTTACTTTTTCTACAGTATTCTCAACACAGGCTCTGTTTTTATTGTATAATATATATATTTTTTTTTTTGTTGCTTTGTTTTGTTTTAGTTATTTGCCTGTTATTGAAATGGCTTTTCATGTCTGACTCAAATTAGCCTTTTCTTCTATTTGGAAAGTTGTATTTGATTATAAACAGTTGTGACATTCTAAAAAAAAAAAAAAAATTAAAGTAAAAAAAAAAAAAGTATATGAATGTTTATTTTGTTTATAAAATGTCCGCTGGTTTGTCTAGATAAGACTCTTATTCCTCGGCTGGATCGTGTCGAAACTTTGAAGCTGCACTGAAACTCACATCTGGACCTTCGACCCGTTGGACCCCATTGAAGTCACTATATGGAGAAAAATCCTGGAGTGTTTTCCTCAAAAACCTTAATTTCTTTTCCACTGAAGAAAGAAAGACTTGAGCATCTTGGATGACGTGGGGGAGAGAAAATTATCAGTCAATTTGAATTCTGAAGTGAACTACTCCTTTACCTCGAATTTGGTCTGAAGCACTACAACACTGTTAGGAGTTTTGGAAAAACCTTTAGTAAGTATGCACAAAAGTAATAGAGGTCAGTGCCAAAACAAGCACTGCTTTAACTTAGCAAGATGCCACCCATGAAGGACAGCAACTTGGCCATTTTCAGTGCGGTTAGCAGACATCAAACATCCAAACCACAAGAACAACCAGCTTGCAAACGAATACTCGCCCTTAAGTTGCTCACCTTCGTCATAGTTTCACTGAAGATGCCTTCAGAGTTGTTGAAGACTTCCAGGACTGCATCGGTGGCGGTCATATTTGCATATTTGTTCCTAAGCTCGGAGTTTCCCACCTGGGAGTAGATCACAGGTCCATGGGTGGGATCCAGCAGGCTCTTCTTGATCTCAAACATTTTGGCATCCACCTCCTTCAGAATGGTTTCTTTGGCCTTTTCCATGTGGCAATACTCAGCAGCCGATGCCTTATTCAACATCTAAGAACACATCATGAACAAATAAAGTCTTATAGTCAATATTGCGTACTGACCCAACAAATGCCTAGCCTGGTTCTACCAGACTCTCGTACATTTCATTTGTACAGAGAGTCTGGCCTCTCTCCATTGACAATCGTTAACTTCCTTGTAGGCGGGTACTCTGTTGAAGTTTAAAACTATTGGATCTGACCAGAGTCACTCTGGATCTGCCATAACCAATTGCTAACGCTTGGTCGTGACGTATGTCAACTCAAACTAGCGCACGATCTCAACGTCATCGTTCTCAGCCACTCCCTCTGTTCGCTGATTGGACCGTTTAAAAATTGATCTGAGAAAACCAAAGAATACACCACAATCCCAGACGGAGTTACTGAAGGAAAATTAAATTGAGCGGAAGTACGCAGGAGGGCGGAGCCAGGCTACCAAATGCCACCATTGGATTAAAGGGATAGTTCACTTTGAAATTAATTTTTGATATGTTTTAGCTTACCTCAAGGGCATCCAAGATGTAGGTGTCTTTGTTTCCGCAGTAGTTTCAATTTTGATATTTTTAGGTCAAACCGTTCTTGTCTGTCAGTCATATAATGCAGGTCGATGGTCACTGGCTCAAAACACAAGCACAGAGTCCAAATTAAAACAATTCCCCACGTCCAAATGAAACAATTCCCCATCATAAGTACACATTGATGGCCTAAGACACGAAACGAGCGGTTTGTGTGAGAAAACGAACAGTATTTATAACGTTGATATCGTCCAAATGATCTGACGGCGCGGGCGGGTATAGATATATACACTAGATGTCGCTTGGCTACGGTTTCGTTCCAATGAACTGCAGTAGCCAAGGCGACATCTATGTATATATATCTATACCCGCCCGCGCCGTCAGATCATTTGGACGTGTGCTGTTTTCAAGAGATAACAACGATATAAATACTGTTCGTTTTCTCACACAAACCGCTCTTTCGTGTCTTAGGCCATCAATGTGTACTTATGATGGGGAATTGTTTAATTTGGACGATGGGGAATTGTTTTAATTTGGACTCTGTGCTTGTGTTTTGAGCCAGTGGCCATAGACCTGCATTATATGACTGACAGACAAGAACGGTTTGACCTAAAAATATCAAAATTGAAACTACTGCGGAAACAAAGACACCTACATCTTGGATGCCCTTGAGGTAAGCTAAAACATATCAAAAATTAATTTCAAAGTGAACTATCCCTTTAAGAATGATGGGAATTTTAGAGCGCAACTGTTTCACAGTTCCAGAGTTTGGGAAAATTCTTGAAGGATGCAGGATTTTTCCTGCATAGAGAATTATGAGGCGGCCGCCTCCGTCAAATTTCGTGCCGCCTCCGGCTCTCGACAAAACTCGGACTGACAGTCACATGGTGAGATACACTTTTTCCACCGTGACGGTTCTGTTGCGGTTTGTGTCCATTCTCAAACCGTAGCCTATATAGTGCTGCGCGGATCGCGGATAATCCGCGGGGCGGGCGGGTCAAGTAATAAAAACATTCCATTCCAATTAATCGAGGGTGGATGATAGATAAATCATTATACTGAGTTGAGTTTAATAAAGACACGGAACTCTCATCACGGTAAAATGCAATGAACGTGCGTCACTCTTTTACTTTCGTTTTCAACAACGTAATTTTCTTCAGGGAAAACCAATCAAGGAAAACATATCAGGGCTCGACATTAACGCTTGTCAGGGACCATAGACTGTGTCCGGGACACGTGTGTTTTTTTCTTTTTTTGAAGGGAAAAGTGAGAGAGAATTGAACTACTTGCCCAACCGCACAAATGCCCTGATTAAAACAATTTTTAATATAAAAATAAAAAAATAACTAGGGAATCACCAAAAACGTGAGGATAATTCTGTTTTATTTCATATAATGTAAGTGGCGACTGATAACCTATAGCCTAGTTGATAATAATATAGGCCTACCTAATGTACTGACAGTAACAAAGTTGCACTGTTGAGGCTCAAAAAGTTATTTATAACATATTATAGTTAAACAATATAGCCTAGGCTACACACGACCAGAGAGGTGTTTTCCTGAATGCCATCAAGATAGAAACCAAGACTGATATCATAACAGTTCAATAAACAAATAACGTTAGTTAAAATGAAGTCACTTACATTTTAGATGCAATGACTATTTTGGTTCTGTTTCAGCAGCGAAAATAGTTCCAAACAAAGATCACAGCAGAACCACAGCGCATCTCACAGCAACACTCATTACTGAATGATTCAGTGTTTTGAACGAATCGGTTGAGTCAAAGTTTCAATTACCCATTCATAAACTGCCTCATTCTGAATAAATCAGCCGTTTGAACGAATCTTTTGAATGAATGACTCAATGACTCGCTCATTAAGACGGTCGCCTGCCGCCTCCTACTGGCAGTTTAGTTTCATAAAGTATCATTCTTTTCAACATTCCTTATTTGCATATTCAACAATATTTTAAATAATCTCATTTAATACAGTTATAATCTTTCAATGTAAATTATTTAATTTGATTGGTAACAGCCTAGTGTCTTATTATTTAATTGAATATATTGATACAATTTAAGAATTTGAAATGAAAGATGGAGCACATTTAATAAAATTAGGGGGAAAATGCCCTTTATAAAAGGTACAAAAAAAATTCTGATTGTTTTCAAATAGTGATGTAATGAAACATTGACAATTTAAGTTTGAAGGGAGTAAAGCCTCTGTTTAGGCTATTAAGGAAATTTAATTTTGCCAAAAGAACTTTTATTTTAAATAAATGTTCATTTTAAATCAGCCAACTTCAGTGTGATATGTTACTATATTATCATGCTTAACACTAAGAATATGAATAATTGTAATGTGATGATCAGATGCAGATATCTAAATCAAAGAATATGGGCGGTTGGCGGGTGGATTATTTATTTTTAACAGTGGATTCGGGTGACTCAAAGTGCTCCAGATTAATGAATTTATCTTTAAAATGTACAACATTTTCTTCTGGGGGGGCTTGCCACCGGACCCCCCTAGAGGTACCGAGCTCCACCCACAAAAATAATGTTGGAAACACATTAGGCTATATGATGATCTACGAAAAATACAAATTTAATTACTTTATTATTAAAATACATTATTAGGATTTTACCACCTCCGCCTCATTTTGAGCCAGAGCCAGGAAAAACCCTGCGATGTATTTTCAATGCTTTGTAGATAGGGATGCACCGATATGAACATTTTGCAGATGCCGATAACCAATCATTCTTTATACTTAGATAAAAGTAAAAAGCTATTATTTTGCTATTAGATCCATGTTCGAGGCAGTTCGACTTAACAAGTGCATTTCTTTACACACACACACACACACACACACACACATGAATTGGAAGCACTCGATCTGCGCCAGTGGACGCTTACTGTTATGAATGCCTGTGCAGCAATGTGAAACAACGGCAAGCACACACGCAACTTCTAAGGAAAGACTGTATTCTCGAACTGTTTCAACTTTAATCTCGAAATGCTAGATTTTCTTTCTTTTAGACTACAGAATTTATTATACTTGTCAAAACGATAATAGGAACTCCACTATGTCTCTCTTTACATTTATTTTGTCCTGTTGTCGGCTTCAGCTAAGAAAAGAAATAGTTCGCCCCACATGTCCAAAATTCATAGCACACTTTAGATAACCTTCGGCAGCAAGTGCAGGCTCTTTGGTGGAGCTCTGCTCTGAAGGAAGTTCCATCGTGACAAATGAATGGACTACTAGCGGACTCGGAGTGACATGAAGACATGAATCAGAGGCACAAAAACGTTGACAGGGGTGAGCGGTCATTAAGTTTACTAATTCCTGAACCGTGCTTTGCGCGCAACCCGAAAAAAAAAAGAAAAGAAAAAAGCGGATTTGCATGATTTACGAGAGCATCATTTTCAGGTCGGAAAAGCCGGATTTCCGGATTTATCCGGAAGAATCACATCCCTGAATAATGTTTTCATTATAATTTTATGTAGCCGATATGACACAATCATATTTCAAGCAACTCAATCCCATCATGTTGAACAGTGGCATCTGAAGAGTCTCAGCTGAAGGAGATAATACATTATTTATCAGCTTTAATATCTCAGCCACATTTTCTGCAGACACCGACATGGTGGCCGATATACAGATGGTGCCCAACCAGAATGCCTATTACCGCCGCGCCAGCTGCCGCGGCGAAATCACCGCGGCGAAAATAAGCCAGCCGCATTTCAAAGTCGTTCCCGAAATGACCGCCAGGTGGCGCAAAGGGACATTGTGCAAATCAGCAGCAATTGCCGTATTTTAAAATGTAAGTGGGTTAAATATAAAACCCTAAGCCTAATAGGCATATTTTTCATATGTATAAATAGGCCTATAAGGCTACAACAGAATAGAACTAAAGATAGAATCAATTTTAGAACTGAAAAAATAGAATCAAAAGTTAAAAATAGAGACGATATTAGGAGCAATGACGCTGAATATTTTTACTATTCTATTGAGGAATTAGATAAATGAAGAGCTCTCGTGAGCGATACAATTGCATAGTAATTTATAGTGATTTCAAAAGCAGTCCTTAAAAAAAAAAATACATGGAGTAGTGTGGCATAAATTTTGAGAGATTACGCGGAACGCGTTTTAGTTAAGATCCTGGTTTCAATGCCCTTAATCTATATTGGCTAGGCTACTGCTTTAAAAAAATGACACAACGCGTTTTGAGATTGTTTTGAATTAAACATTGAAGTTTAAAATGTAGTGTTTTGGCACACCAGGCCGAGTGGCGTTACGCATTGTTCAAAAATCAGGTTTTATTCTGGCATGTTGAATTGGCGTTAGAATTATTTTATTTTTTTATTAGATTTAGATTTTAGATTTCGTTAGATTTATTTTTTCTCATAACAGCTAAAATAACTTAATATATGCCTTGTCTTAATATGACCTACTTAATATAGGCAATAGGCATATAATAGCCAATATAATAAATTAGCAAAACTTGGCCACTAAATATTTAATTTTCAATTATTTGAATTATCACAATTAAAGTTTTAATTTTATTAAATTGAACAAGCGCAACAATCAGCATTTAATCAAATATTCTAAAAGATGTATTATTAATAATGATGTTATTTCAACATAATATTTCGTTATATCATAATATCGTTTTGTCGACATAATATGTGTGCGTGCAACAAGCAAGATGTGTATTTGTAAATCCGGTGATGCGTGCATTGATTTTTATCAATAAACTAGTGTTTTCTTGACGATCGCCATATTTGTAGTGAACGCACCTAGAGATAAATGCACATAAAGACATAATCTGATTATCAGAGAGTAGCCTTTTCTTTTCGTTTTGAATTATTTCGTTTGAAGGCATTTCAAGCTTTGTGTATTTGATGTATTTATCATGTCTGTGTGAGGCATACGCTGAGTTTCGTTAAGTTAGGATGAGATGCGCTCCAGCTGACGTGCAACGCAAGTGACCGCGCGGGCGCCTCCATGATTAGTGTCTGTTATATTTGCTTCTCTTACTAATTAAATACAGGCAATTGGTTGATGAAAAATTGGTTAAAATTAAGATACAATTTATAGAAAACGAAATTCACTTTAAAGAAAGGTTTTCTACTGAACAAAACTTAATGAAGTGGTCAAAATCATGTCTGACCCACTCCATATCCATCTCTCGATATAGCCTAATGCATCCTATCTTACTCGTGCTGTTCACTTTTCATATTCAACATAGATGGAAAAAAAATAATTAAATGAAACCTTGTAACGAATTCACACTGTAGGGTAGACTGTGTACAGTTGAGACACCTTAAATAACTTGCGTTCGCAGCAAGCACAAGTTGTGATTTTTGCTGTGCACTTGCATATTAGTGTCAGCTGGGAAGGAAATATATACCAGACCTCTTGGAACTTTAATTGAATACATAGCGTTGGTAAAGCATACTGAAATTACATCCCTACAAATTTATTAGGCCCTACTGAAAATAAATGTATCGAATTTAAGCAAAGTAGCCTAAATGTTAAGACTGTAAGCCCTTTGCTTTTTACTTAGCCTATAAAGGACTCTTACAGCCGACTTTGTGTTAATATAATTTGTAGAGGATTTTTTTTAACTCAAACACTAACACTGAAATAAATGAAACTAAATTATTATAATTTTTTTGGCACACCACGACGAGTGGCGCTATGCATTGTTCCAAAGCCAGGTTTTATTCTGGCATGTTAAATTAGTGTTCGACAAACGCGGCGGCGCGTTCATTTGAATGAAGAGCGCTTCTCGCTCGTTTGAGCGAACACACACTGGAACATTAGGCCATGTCGCAACGAGTGAATCGTGGCCGAGTGGTTGAACTTACGTTACGATCATTTAGATGACACGGGATCGAATCCCGAACTAACTTAGACTATTGATATTTTTATATTAGCCTATTAATGCATTTTATAGTCTATTGTTGATGCAGAGAGATTTGTCTAGTTCTAAAACATAGTTTTTTGCTTATAGCCTATTTACAAAATAAAATCACCATGCATTTCCATTTTACACTAAGGAACAAATATTATACAATGACTTTACTTCTGTAGCCTATAATAATTCCAATCGTAATTTCAAAAGCAGTTCTGTATATATATATATATATATATATATATATATATATATATATATATATATATATATATATATGACGTTTAAACGACAAACAATAAAATCAGAACCAGTATTTGCGTTCATGGTTCCAGTGGCAGTAATGCATCCACGGCTTTTCAAAATGTCACAAAGCGTTTTGAGATTGTTTTGAATGAAATATTGAAGTTTATAATGAAGTGTTTTGGCACACCACAACGAGTGGCAAACTCTTTGTTTTGTTTTGCAAAATCAGCTAGCCTGTGGGGGGTTTGGAGAAGGCAATAGTTGCTTTATCGTGGGGGTGCAGGACAGAGGTGTTAATGTTCCGTCTTTCATATGGAGAGTGTCGGAGCCAGCCTGATGAGCAGGCAAAGGCTAAATTCTTTTAAGGATTAATCTCAAAATCTCAAAAAAGTCCATAGCCTATGTACAGTAGGCCCTATATCTTATTCAATTATATATTGTAGTTTTATTGATTGTATTTAAAGGTTTTCCACACACAATTTCAATTTAGCAGATACATTGCTATTTAATTCGCGACCCACCTCGTTTTATTGTAAGGTGAATTCAGCAAGGCATGTTGTATCTTTGAAGGAACAAAAGCTATTTGTTACAGTTTTTTCTTTCGTGATTTGTGTGGATGACACACAGCGACATATACAGTATTATCAGCTGTATGGTGTTTTTTACGCTGAAATGCTTAATTTCGAGAAAGACCCGCCGCGCGCAGGGAGGGAGACCAAACTTACTAAAAAAATATCCAGCGCGAGAGAGGCAAAGAAAAACGCCTGTTCTTAATTTATGTTGCTTTGAACTTTTTTTTCGTTTTGTACCGTTTTCATTTTTTAATTTAGCTGCAATTTCTTTGACAATAAATTTAAAATGTTTCTTATTTTGCATCGCAAAGGGAATAAACTCTATCGAATCGATGCAACCCTGTTTAAATAAATAAACTGTCCCGACACTTTATTCATACCTTGAAATGTGCGATGGGTTTTCAAACTTAATTAATTTTCTTTTTCTTTTACATTTTCATTGTTTATTTTTTAATTGAAAGCAATACTGTATTGAAAGTATTTTTCTGATTTGTTCGATCTGTTTTGGAAAATGTCTACCGTTGCTATGGCCGGGTATAACTGTCAGTCATCTCAATCTCGTGAATGATTCACACACACAAAAAAACATAATTTAGCAGATTAAAGACGAGCTTCATCATCTTCATTTTCTGGTGCAATCGGCTAACAGTCTTCCTTCATCAGATATGTCATAGCGTGCAGCGGCTCAACTGGAATGTAGCAAATTTATGTTAATGTACAATTGATAATTAAACAAGATGATTGACTTTAATAAACAGATGCATATTTAAGCATCAAGAACGGAAAAACATAAACACTGTCGGCTATACTGAGATTCGATCTCAGATCGTTTGAAGCTCAGAGAGTCTATTGTTAATGCATTGACCACAGATATCGTCTGAATAGCCTCGGTCTACTATTTTCTCTGTTTTAAAAGTAAAAAAAAAAAAAAAAAAAAATTATGTCAAAAAATAAAAAAAGTGTTTTTACAAGACCTTGTGCTGTTTATTTATTTATTATTATTATTATTATTATGCAGATGTTAATTCAGCCATTCTGTTGGAAAAAGATTGTCCCTAATGTAAAATGGAAATGAATGGTAATTTTATTTTAAAAATATAAAATATTTAATAGCCTATAGGCTATAGGAGAAAAAAACAATATGGTGTAGCAATATTTTAGAACTATCAAATCAAATTAATAATAAAAAAGTAGCCCATGTTTGTTCGGGATTTGAAACGTAAGTTATAGCCTACCACTCGGCCACGAATTTGTTTTGTTTTATTTTGTTTGAAATGTATTTTTACATATTTTGCTTTCGTTAATGTTAACCAATTCTGAGCATAATAGGCCTATATTTTTTCCCTAAAAGTTTGTTTTATTCTCTGCTTTGTTTGTTTATATTTTAACATATTCAATCAGTCTCATTTTTGTTCAAATAATGAATTTTTTTTTTTATTATTATTTTTTTTTTTAAAATAAACAGATAGGAAGCTTACCTTTTAAAATGCCGCAGTTGCTGCTGTTTTGCCCTGTCACTTGCCCGGTATAGCCTATAGTAATTTCGCGAACGACTTTGAAATTCGACTGGTTTATTTTTGCTGCGGCAGTAGTAATAGGCAGTGTGGTTGATTATTTATTAAAGAATTCAACTGATAATCATAACAACATGTAAGCCTAATTCTGAATATAAGAAATAATGCTTAAACCGAATAACATCGGTTAGTAACTGCAAGTCCTGAAAATGTTTTAATTTTACGGTAAATTATTTTAATTTATTTCACTGTTATGTTTCAGTTAATAAATCTACAAACACATTAAAATAACACGAAGTAAATGACAAGTAACCTATTGACATAGCCTTTCTAAATTATAGAAAAACTGGGCACACAATGTTAACGTGTGTCTACTTTGTTTAAATTAAATGAATTTGAATTCGTTTAACCACAATATTTATCTTAAATTTATCTGTGACCTCAGCTCAGATTACTGCCGCGGCAGATTACGGCATTAAAGAGAATAAACTGACACTTTTCAAAGTCTGTGATTACAGCGCCACTCAGCGGTAAAAGGCAGCAAATACACATCCCAATTTTGCCGCCGCGGGAACGGCGGCGGTAAAAGTCGCATTCTGGTTGGGCACCATCTGTATCGTGCATTCCTATTTGTAGTGAGAACCCTCAACACCGAATCAGACATTTCCGAAAGAGGGGTGGACAGACCCAAAAAATATGGCAACAACAATAGGGAATCTTACCAAAATGGACAACCCAAGACTCTGGATTCTGATGCCGAGGTCATAAGGCGACTCGCAGCTATAATGGTCTGCAAGGTGCTTCAGGAAATCAGCAAGGTCAAATCTAGGTGTCGTGCTTCTTCTCCGGAATATTCTGAGACTCTAAAGCAAGCAGAAAACCACAGCGTTACGTCAATGCAGATGTATAGGATTTTTTTTTTTGTATTTTTTTTTGTATTGTGTCTTCCCTATTATATTGGTTATGTTGTGTGTGTTAACCTGTTAAGCGTTGCCAGTGCGTCGGCGCACTGAAGCGTTATTTATTTATTTAATTCAAAATTACTATCAGATTTAATGTTATACCTTGACAAACTATACATCATTAAAAAGATATAATACTCAAGTTTCAGTATTTGACCACTATTGTATTCTGAGAAACTCATAGTGACAGTTATGTCTTAATTTGTGTCAGGAGTTATGAAATGAAAAAATGAGTTGATACCTTTAATATGAATTATGCGCGTCAGCCGCTTTCATTCATAAAAAACTCCGTGCTGTCGTCATGACAGCGATACACAAAACAACGTGCCTCAGGGCTTTAGCTAAAAAATGTGCAGATTTGGAGAAATATTGATAGATTCTCATAGATTTACATCATATTTCTATAGACAGGAATAATATTTATTGAATTTATACCCAAATGCGTCGATGTAATCTTTATGAGCATTTGGTACTCTGATTTACTGTGTTTTTAATTCATACCAACAGCCTGAGGGCGCTATATGCACAATAATAGTCCATATATGGAACATGAAGAAGAGCCATGATCATGTGACATTCCAGGACGTTAAAAATAAAGTCATTTGACATGGTCTTGAAAAACATTGAACTAAATCCAGAGTTTTGGACTTATTATCTTCAGATTTTAAACATAAAATGTTTAGACATGTGGCTTTAGCTATAGTGCATTTCTAGATTGCTCCAGTGCCAACTTCAATTTTATTTTCATGAGGATGTTTCATAAAAAATAATTTCTAATAACTTTACAAAACTTTGAAGCTATTTATAACAATTTTTTTCATTATGACAATAATTAATTCTACATTTACAATAAACTGCCAGGTGTCAGCTTTCAAATGAGATCATACTTGTGCTTTTAGTACAAAGGGTTCATGAACTGTATGTGTTTCAGTTTGGGTATGTCATTTCTGGGGATTTTTCAAAAGTGGGGTTGCAGCTTAACAGGTTAAACAAGTGCAGTGCTGTGGAAAAGAATTTCCCCCTGGGTACAATAAAGTTATTCAATCAATGAGTATGTTGAATACTGGTCAAGAACACAGCCAATGCCAAGCTGACTCACCTTAAGAACGTCCACAGTTGTAATCTGACGTACATCATCATCTTTAGTATTTGCATCTATTTTGAACATTCGGTGGATAAGAGGGATCTTGCAAAGAGGGCCCAGATGGAGTTCTTCAAAGCGTTTCTTGTTCTTCAGGTTGGCCAGACCCTGTCCCAGTTCGTAAAGTGTGCACACGCAAGACACCGCCTCCACTGACTGACAGGGAAAGAAACACATCAGGTAAACTCAAGGGGTCTCATTTATAAACATTACTAAAAGTGTACATGCGCCCGAAAGCAAAAAATGTTGTACGGCAAAAAAAATTCAGACTTATAAAAGCGAGCATACGCCAGAACCTGTGCAGAATCCCCTTTATAAACCCCCGTCAGAGGAAGATTGTGAACATGCGTCTCCTCTCCGAAATAACCATATATGAGCTTACAACGCCTCCTTTACTGTGCATATCCTCATCTGCATATAATTTGCATATGCATATTCATGCATGTGATGCCATGTTTATCGGTATGTTGGAAACTCAGCTTTCGAAGACCAGGAGACTTGGTTCGTTCTTCAGCAGGATTCTTTATTAATAATAATAATAATTAGTTACATTTATATAGCGCTTTTTCTGAGACCTCAAAGCGCTTTACATATGGAAGGGGGGAATCTCCTCAACCACCACCAATGTGCAGCATCCACTTGGATGATGCGACGGCAGCCATATTGCGCCAGAACGCCCACCACACACCAGCTTACTGGTGGAGAGGAGACAGTGATGACGCCAATCAGTATATGGGGATGATTAGGAGGCCATGATGGACAGAGGCCAAGGGGCAGATTTGGCCAGGATGCCGGGGTTACACCCCTACTCTTTTTCGAAGGACATCCTGGGATTTTTAATGACCACAGAGAGTCAGGACCTCGGTTTTACGTCTCATCCGAAGGACGGTGCTCTTTTGGCAGTATAGTGTCCCCGTCACTATACTGGGGCATTAGGACCCACACAGACCACAGGGTGAGCACCCCCTGCTGGCCTCGCTAACACCTCTTCCAGCAGCAACCTAGTTTTCCCAGGAGGTCTCCCATCCAGGTACTAACCAGGCTCAGCCCTGCTTAGCTTCAGTGGGCAACCAGTCTTGGGCTACAGGGTGATATGGCTGCTGGCTTTTGTTTATTGAGAACACGAGCTGTCGGTAGCTGCAGTCACCAAAGTCTAACTGAGTTCTATACAGTATAGTTTTTATACATTTACAAGGAGGAGGGACTTTTGGAGGTGGAGATAAATCAAAACAAAGCATAGGGATGATTTGATTCAATCAAGAATCAGCATAACACTAGCATTCAAATGATCCGATCAGCCTGACAGTATCACCCATACCTTCATATGATCATAGCTTAACTTGGGACCATGACACTGTTCCGGATACAAAGGTTAATGTCCGACACCTGGGTTGCTTGACTTAATCTTCTTTGAAATATCATCATCTATGCCTCACATGCTAAAATCAGTAACCTAAATTAAACATTTAATAAATTTGCAATACAACAGGTACAAGACATTAGGAAAATATGAGATAATAAATAAATCAAATAGTATAAAATACATTTCAGAGAAAGTTTTTCTCAATCTTTTCCACTGGACAAACAGTATTTTTAATTGCTTTATATTTTTAATGGAAACAGATTGTGTTCATTATTGATCATTATTTGCGTGTAAATATTTCCTCAGTCCACGAGTTCTGCTATTATCATGCGCTGAGCAAACATTAACACACAGCATGCCTCAGGAAAAGTGTTCAACAGCAGCGCATCCACTATTAATATTTCTATTTATTAGAATATAGAATATAATCTTAACTCCACTGAGAATAGCATATTTAATCTAAATGTGTATATCAGATGTAAAACAGAGTTTAAATCATTCTTGTATGTATTTAAACTGTTATTGTGAACATGCACTGTATTTGTGATAAGGACTCATAATGAATATTAAAGTGGTTTTCCTTCATCAGCCGTCAGTCCCTCAGATCAACATCGGTGTCTCTAGAATATTCATACGCATGATCAGAGTTTACTTACAGATGTCCTTACACACTCTCCCGTCAACTGTGTTTTTATAAATCACAACTTATGTGTGTGAAGTGTGAACTTATGTGAACTTATGCGTACGCTCTTTCAGGGCCTGTTTTGTGCGACGCAACAGTTATAAATGAGGCCTCTGAGACAAGTCTCATCACAAACCTACACGGGGACTTTTGTGTAGACCTCATACCTCAATGTACAGATTGATCTCCTGGATGGTGCGCTGAAGGTCCTGCACTGCAGGAAGATGCTGAAGTGAGCAAACTCTGCTTATTACCTTTGACAATAGAAAAAAATAAAAATTAGTCATGGTATTGACATTGGGATGAGCACAAAATAGGTCTGGATAGTGCTGGTCGGTATACCGGTTCATACCGAATACCGGTGTTTATTTTTGTTATGATATGATTGTTTAATATACCTCAATACCGGTGTATGTCACTTTAACAATATTGGGAACACGGCGCAACACTGTTTGAGAGGGTCTTTTCACTGTTGCACTGTGTGGTGATGCACAGATGTATGAAGATGGACAGGTTAAACTATAATTAATAGCTGTCAAATTATAGTCAAGTCAAGTCATCTTCATTTATATAGCGCTTTTAACAATGTAGATTGTTTCAAAGCAGCTTTACAGAGATAAACGTATAATTTATGGTAACAGAGATTGGTCCTTCATCAGATCTGGATACGGCCTGGATCGGCCAATTATAGAAGTCTATAATGTATTATGTGAATGCTAGGTCAAAGAGATGTGTCTTTAAAGGGATAGTTCACCCAAAAATGAAAATTCTGTCATCATTTACTCACCCTCAAGTTGTTCCAAACCTGTATGAGTTTCTTTGTTCTGCTGAACACAAAGGAAGATATTTGGAAGAATGTTTGTAACCAAACAGATCTCGGTCCCCATTGACTACCATAGTATATTTTTTTCCTACTATGGAAGTCAATGGGGACCGAGATCTGTTGATTACAAACGTTCTTCCAAATATCTTCCTTTGTGTTCAGCAGAACAAAGAAACTCATACAGGTTTGGAACAACTTGAGGGTGAGTAAATGATGACAGAATTTTCATTTTTGGGTGAACTATCCCTTTAATCTAGCTTTGAACTGACAGAGTGTGTCTGCTTCCCGGACAATGTTAGGAAGACTGTTCCAAAGTTTTGGTGCTAAATAGGAGAAGGATCTACCGCCAGCAGTCGATTTTGATATTCTAGGTTTTATTAACTGGCCGGAATTTTGAGATCGCAATAGACGTGAAGGACTATAATGCGTTAGTACTGCGGAGCTAAACCATTTAGTGCTTTGTAAGTAATCAGCAATATTTTAAAATTTATACGATGTTTAATAGGGAGCCAGTGCAGTTTTGACAGAACCGGGCTGAAGACTCAAATTTCATAATTTAATGTTTTTAGTATTATTATTACTTTTTTTACCTTTCATTAATATTTGTAATCAGTAGTATTATGTATCTCTTTTATACTCTTTATATACATTCATAATTATTTGTACTCATTGTATTTTGTGAATATGTGGGAGAGACTTTGGGAGACTTTGGACTTGAGTGTGCTGCTGGACTGAAATGTATATGCAGTTTTTCATCAAGCATAGTATAAGGGGAATACATTCCAATGTTAATGGAAACCATATGTTCTTCTGCTAAATGTATGTGTTCCTATGGAGATGTAGTTTTTTTCCTTGGTCAGGGATATAAAAACCAAGCCCTGTTTGTCCGAAAATTAGAGAAGAGATGGAAATAATGGAAAAATGACTGAGCAGCTGAATTAGATCTTCGCTAGTCCAATGTCTCTCTCTCCTATGTTTTATATTAATTAAATAAATACGAGATATCTTTTGGCAAAATCACTGGTGTCTGTTTCCATGAAATTAAACAACAGGGGAAAGCAAGATTCTTAAATCAACAATTTGGCGTCACGAACAGGATAGTATATCCAGAAATAATGTCTCAAGGTAAGACTTTTTCCTTTATATAAAAGTTGATGATTAGAGACAATGACTGTAACTGCTAAAAAGAACTGTGTTGTTTAAGGAACCTGTGGTTTTGCCAAAGAATATAAAACATA
The DNA here is from genome assembly GCF_951802725.1 of Rutilus rutilus. NCBI lineage: Eukaryota > Metazoa > Chordata > Actinopteri > Cypriniformes > Leuciscidae > Rutilus > Rutilus rutilus. Next base: position 29,952,970 of record NC_140229.1, on the reverse strand, counting down.
GTTTAATAAAAAAATAAAAATAATTCAATTTAATTTGGCTTATTTAAGTTCTCTGAAAAGTAAACCTCTAAAGTTATTTGATATGCTGGGATTGAGAAGGATCTTTTTTAGAAAAAAGACCATCTAGTCAAAAATTTGGGAGAATTAGCTGTAAGACGGTAAAACTATTATTTGCTGGTTGTCACTGATTGGTGGTTGGATAATATGGCGAGACTGTTTAAAACGATGGCAGAGTAATCTCTAAAATATATCCAACACACGGAAGATTCGTACTCGAGGCGAGGAGGTGAAACACAAGCAAAGCTCGATTGACATGAGCGGTTAAGTGTGGCGAGTCTGTTTAAAACGATGGCAGGGAAAAACTCTAAAACATTAACACGCTGGAGTAATACGAGTTAAAATAGTTAGGATCGCGTGCATTCTAACTTTGACCGTAAAGCTGTTCAAATATTTTGAGGATACTGATCAGAGTAAGCTTAAAGAAAGAAAGAAAAAAAAAAGGAAAAAGAAAACAAGAAATTAATCTGAGAGAAAATCCACAAATATTTAAAAAAATAAATAAAAAAAATTGTTTTGAGTTAACTGGAAACTAAACAAAAATACTGAAAAACATTGAAGTTAACTTTTCTATAAAATTTTCTTTTGTTCTGTGAAGTGAAAGAAGGGAGAAAGAGTGAGGCAGCCCCTCCCTTCAGAATTTGCTCCATACCTTCACACACACATATACTGTAGTTTGGAGAAGGGAGGGAGAGAGAGAGAAGAAGGGTAGCCTCTGACACACACACACACACACATACATACATGCACATATGCATACACACACATACATAGGCTTGCAGTTCTGAGCGCACACACATAATATACAGAGAGAGCGAGAGAGAAGCAGAGTACCATAGCCCCACCCTTAGAGAAACACACTCACAGACACACACATCCCTGCTGTTCTGAGCAGCACAAAGTAACTTTGCAAGATGGCAGAAAGTGACTGTAACAGCAGAACAATTTCGGCTTGGTACCTTGAAAGAAAGAACAAGAAACAAGCTAAGCTTTTGAAAAAAGGACTTGACATAAATGCAAATATGGATGCACAGTTACACTGGTTCGAGTCTCAAAAAGACAAGATAAAATCACAAGCATGTCCAATACTGGCAGCTCATTGGATTGTAAAGCAAGGTGGAATTTGTTGTGATATAAATGGCGGTCCAGTTCCACTTGCTGAAGTAATGAAGCCTCAAATCGAAGCATTTAATAAGTTGAACAAAATCATGTCTATTAAATGTTCAGATGGAGAAAATACAACCAATGATGATTCGTTTGATCCAGATTGGACAAATATAATAACTGAAGCGGAAAGAAAATATTCACAACCACCAGTGAAATCCGCAACCACAGTAACGCCCCCTCCTTATAAACCAATCTATCCAGCTTTGCCCGAACAATATACAAGTTCATCTAAACCTGTGACACAGTCTCAACCTTCGAGATCAAATGGAGGTCCAGTTGACAAGATGTACATTGCATCTGCACAAGCAGCTCCAGTAATAACAAGATCTAAATCAGCCCAGCCAAACAGAGACATGTTGCGATGTACACCAGCTCGTAATTATGGATCTGACTGGGATGATGAGACAAGAGATGACGACATGATCACAGTTGACAAGATCGGTCCTGAATTTTCTTCACCTGTTGTTAAAAGGGAAGACTTACAATCTGAAATGATGACAGAAGAGAGACCATTCACACCAGGAGAGCGTCAAGCCATTCTCACAGCCTTGCCTCCTCTGAAGAGACAAGATCCAAACACAGAGTTTTGGCGAGAATTAGACTCTCTGGTTGAAGCACATCAAATGACATTAAAAGACATACACACCATTGTGAAAGCTAAAATCCCAAGAGACAGATGGGAACGCTTGCCAGCTTCGATAACCACAGCCCAATGGATACATTTGTGGGTTGATGACCAGGGGCGACCCCTGGGTCTTTGGCAAGCATTAGATGTGTTTCGAAAAGAAATCCAAGAAATCTTGGGCAGTGGAAAAATTCCTTTCACATTAGTGACATTGATTAAGCAAAAGGATGATGAATCTCCAGATGAATATGCTCTGCGTAAGTGGAATGCTTACGAGAGATGGGCTCTCTGTGCTAAGAAACAACCTGACAGAGATGATGTACAGTTCACTGACACACTTGTGGATGGACTTAGTACAAAATACCAACAAGCCTTATCACTTGGAGTCAATCCAGGTGAGACATATGATCAGATTTTACAATGGGCTGGGCGCTTAGAGATGGCTATGAGATCAAACAAGGAAGAAGGAAACAAGCCAAATCGAAGAGGAGTGGCAACAGCTCAATACAACATGGACACAAAGAAGAGGATGATTTTCTGCACCAACTGTGGAAAGCGTGGCCACTCAATAAAAGATTGTTGGGCTAAAGGAGGTGGAGCAGAAGGTCAAGGTCCATCATTTAAACAAGTCAGTGCGAAAAAAAATGATGAAACCTCTCAAGGGAAGACGTGGACTGAAGCGCAAGTCCGTCAGCTCATAGAGGGAATTATGCATCCGCAATAGGAATCAGCGGCCCCCTGTATTAGTAAGAAAAGAGACAATCGCCTTTTCGTCAATGCATTGATAGGGGGCCACCCATGTGACATTTTGGTTGACACAGGAGCAGCGATTTCGATAACAGATCTGAACCTACCTACAACAGATGAAACTATGGAAGTTGAAGGAGTTGGAGGAGGTATCACTAAATTTCGCAAAAGTATACAAGTTCCTTTGCAAATACATGAAGATGAAGTCTTATGGACATCTTTCTGGGTAGGGCCGAATTCACAAGGAAGCCTTATTGGCATGGACATTCTTCCACTGTTGAACATGATCATATTTACCGACAGTCGTCAAATCGTAACAGCTGGAATAATACCACACGAAGATCGCACATGTAATCTAACGTCTGTTGGTACGGCAAAACCAATTATCAGAGATTGGGGAAAAGATGGTGTGTGGGGACTTCTGTGCAGTTTATTAGATTAGATTAGATTAGATTCAACTTTATTGTCATTACACAAGTACAGGTACAAGGCAACGAAATGCAGTTTAGGTCTAACCAGAAGTGCAATAGCAGCAAGTGCAGGATATACAGTGGTTCATAAGTGCAGAACATGGATATGTACTGAATAAATATAGAGTTGAATACTATTATAAACAAAAATTTACAGATAGATTGTCCTATGAATATAATATACAGATAACTATTACTGTGAACAGAGTTTACAGCTAGATATGTACTGAATATAATAATATACAGATGGCTATTACTATAAACAGAATGTTTACAGATAGATATGTACTGAATATAATATACAGATGGCTGTTACTATAAACAGAATTTTACAGATAGATATGTACTATGAATATATATACAGATGGCTGTTACTATAAACAGAATGTGAGCATAATATACAGATGGCTAATACTATAAACAGAATTTAACAAATAGATATATGTATAAGTTAGGCTAATGAGCAGTATAACAATGGATTTAAAGTAGTGCAAATAAAGTTTGGACAGAAGCTATCCGAGTGAAAGTGCAGTGGAAAGTAATTGCATATTACAGTTAAGGTACGATATTGCAATGTATATATAAACAGTCGGTACTGTAAATAAACAGTCGGCAGTGCAAATTGAGCATATTCCAGTCAGTTATATCCAGATGTTTGGGCTAAACACAAATTGGATTGCGGTAAAGCCAACATTGACCCTGTTGTTATTGAGGGACCGATACATGCCCCTCATAAACAATACCCTATCCGACCTGAAGCAAGACAAGCTGTGGAAGAGATAGTGGCAGACTTGGAAGCTGAAGGAATCATCAGACAATCTTCATCAACCACTAATAGTCCTGTATGGCCTGTCAAGAAATCGGATAACTCATGGAGATTAACCATCGATTACACAAGACTTAACAGTGTAACACCAAAACCGCATCCTATTGTGGCCAATCCAGCCACCATTCTGAATGATATTCCAGGAAACGCAAGAATTTTCACAGTATTAGATGTACTGTCGGCTTTCTGGTCTATACCTATTGACGAAAGATCTCAAGAGAAATTGGCCTTCACAGTGGGGGCAAAACAGTTTGTCTGGAACAGACTCCCACAAGGGCTTAATCTATCTCCTGTGGTATTCCATAGAACTTTGGATCAGTTCTTAACGGAGCGAAAAGCTGAAATTGAGAGTTCAGGGAGTGTTTGCATCCAATATGTTGATGACTTGTTGATTGCAAGCCCAGATGAAAACAGCCATATATTTGCTCTGAATGTTGTCCTACAAGCCCTTAGGAAAGGAGGATTCAAAGTCAACCCCGACAAAGCACAGTTGGCCAAAACCAAGGTTATCTACTTGGGCCAAGAAATATCTGTCGAGGGAAGGAGAATGACAACAGAGCGTGTAGAGGCATTACGGCAACTCCCAAAACCTCTAACAGTTACAGGAATACGGAAGGTGATGGGACTTTTCAACTACTGTCGCCAGTATATACCTGATTTTGCCAGCATCACTAGTCCTCTCATCGACTTGTACAAGGGAGGAAAGCCTGGAGTGGAGCAGATAACCTGGACACCAGAAGCTGAGGAAGCATTTACATCTATGAAAGAGAAACTGACATCAGCCCCAGCCTTGGGACTTCCCGATGGATGATTGCCATTCCATTTGTGGACCAGGGTGGGAAATGAGACCTACTCAGCAGTACTGTGTCAAAAACCAGGTGATCGATACAGACCAGTTGGATACTTTTCCACAAAGATTCCTGTCACAATGATTGGTCAACCACGATGTATACAAGCTCTCGATGGTGCCACATGGGCAGTGGATGCTGTGGAAAATTTGATAGGAGCACAAACCATCATACTTCACACTCCACACAGTATAGTGACGTTGTTGAACAACACAAACATCAAGACCATAACTGACGCAAGAAGAGCAAAATGGGAAGCAACTTTGTTGAACAAGGATTTGAGAGTGGAAATAATCAGAGACACATCCCTTAACCCTGCAACAATGATGCTAGAACCACATGAGTGTGAAAAACAAGTAGAAGAGGAAAGCCATGGTCCTGTTAATCCAATCCCTCTTGAAAATCCAGATAAAGAGTTATGGGTTGATGGATCCAGTTATTACGTTGATGGAAAACGACATACTGGATGGGCTGTAGTGGAAGCTGATGGAACTGTTGTGAAGAAAGGAGCTCTTCCTGGGCAATTTTCAGCACAAGTAGCTGAGCTCACGGCACTTACGGAAGCTTTTGAACTATCAGAAGGAGATCGAGTCAACATCTACACAGATAGTCGTTATGCTTTTTGGTGTGGTCCATGACTATCTTGCTCTGTGGAAAAGACGTGGACTTATCACTAGTAGCGGGAGCGAAATACAACACGCTTCCATAATTCGTCGCTTGATTGCAGCATGTCACTTACCAAGAGAAGCAGCCGTGATCAAAGTAAAATCACATCAATCAGACAAGTCCAAAGAAAGTCAAGGAAACGCGGCAGCAGATGCAGCAGCTAGAGAAGCAGCTTTACTACCTCTTACTCCTGTTACCATGGTACAGGAAAACAGCAAAGATAATCCTGAGCGCCATCTTCTGTCATATCAAACAGAGACAGATGAAGAGAAAGAACAATGGATAAAAGCAGGAGCGAAAGAGGATGATCAAGGCATTTGGAGAATTCCAACCGGACAAGTGGTGATGCCGATTGGAACAAGAAGAGAACTAATGCAGCTATATCATGGAAAAGTGCATGCTGGAGCAAAAGCAATGAAAGCTCAAATCAGCGAGATGTGGTGGTGGCCACGAATGATGAGAGACATTGATGATTACTGTAGAAGATGCTTAATTTGCATGAAAGCAAATGTGGGAAAATCTGTAAAGGTGCGAATGTCACATGCACCCAGACCAACAGGTCCATGGACACACCTCCAAATCGATTTCACAGGACCTTTATCACCCAGTGGAGGGTACCAATACATTCTAGTAATCATGGACAGATTTACTAGGTGGGTGGAAGCATTCCCTACGAGAACTTGCACAGCTGAAGCGGCAGCACGAGTAATGGTGGAAGAAGTTTTTCCTCGCTGGGGTCTTCCATATGAAATTGATTCTGACAATGGAACTCACTTCACTGGAAAACTGATGAAGGAAGCAATGAAATTGATGGGGATCAAACAGAAGTTTCACATTCCGTACCATCCGGAAAGCTCAGGCATGGTAGAACGAATGAACAGATCGTTGAAAACCGCTCTTACCAAAGCCATTCTGCAAACTGGCCAAGGTTGGCATAAGTTATTACCTGCTATTCTGTGGAACTTGAGAGCAACTCCAAACAGAGTAACAGGACTAACTCCTTTTGAACTGATGACTGGAAGAGCAATGGTCCTACCTCCTGATGCTCCGCCACCTGCGGGAACAGGAGGAGATTCTACTTTGTTCCAAGAGAAGTTACGGCGTTATCTAACAATGCTGGACAAAGCTACCAAAGACAATAATAAGAAAGTGCGAGAAGCTCAACAGCAATGGGATGAAAAACATACCACTACTGATATTCCACACATTCCTGAGTTAGGCAGTTTTGTTATGGTCAAACGCATTGCTAGGAAAGGTTTAGAGCCTAGATGGGAGGGACCATATGAGATACTCTTAACAACCGATACAAGTGTTTGCCTTAAAGGGAAGGGTGTAGGAACAGATAGATGGTATCATTGGTCACAAGTTAAACCTTGCTTAGTGAATGAACAAAATGATAATGATGGCTTATGGCCTGATATTGAGCACTGTTCATCCATTAGCTTTAAAGATTGGGAATAAAGAAGTGATGTTTAATTATTTCTCTGCTTCCATTTCAGGGATCATTTCCATTGACATTGATTAGAGATGGTTGCAAGTTATTCTCGATACCCAGCAACAATGGTATGCTTATTTTTCATTTTACTTGGCATTTACCAAGGAAGCCAGGCTTTATGGACTCCTCGAGTTCAAGGAATCACTCGGAATGCAACTCTGAAATCAGGCCAACGTTTTACTCTTCCCTTTATTTCCAAATGGGGATTATGGGATTGGGTGCCACGTAATGATAAAGACCTTGATAAATATCGTGAGGGCATCTATGGTGGATGTAACTTTCATCATCAATGTTACAAAAGCAGAATAATCTGGCCGGTGAAAGATGGGGGATATTCTGGTAGTGCTCAAAGACGAGAAATTTGTTCAAAAGAACAATGTGAAATTGTGGGGTTAGACCTCATAACATTTACTAATGTGGAAATGAACTTCATTTTGAATCGGACCCACATGCTTACAATATGGGATTCACTAGCCCAAGGCTGTATCTATCCCATAGTGTTGCCATGTGAGGGGTTTCTAAGGGATACTACCTCAGGGACAACCAGATTCAAGGGAAATTACATAAGAGTTTGGCATTCGGAAGATGCAAATGAATATTGTGAGACTGAACTAGAAACTGGGGAAATTGGACGGTGTTTTTATCTTTCTGCGGAAAAGACAAACAAAGCTAATACTTGCCCAAATACGACTACGGCACCAGCTCATGGTATCTTGTTAGCAAAAGAAACCAAAACCTTGATAAATGAAGCCCATATGGTGCGACAACGCATTAATTATAACTTGATATCTCTTCTTACTGTTTTTGATCAGTCCTATTGTGGAAATTTCACACAAATACGGAGTTGGTTGGAAAAAGAAATTAAATATTATACCTCTAAAGATCCTCTGAGAAGTTGAAATCGTAAATCTCGAAGTATATGGGGAGATATAGCGGGGGTATTCGGTTCTGTCAATTCAATTAGTAATACTGCTCAAATGAATCAATTAAGCAAATATACTCAGTGGGTGGGAACAATGACTGGGAAAGGACTCACTGAGGCTCTTCAAGGTTCTCTACATATTATAGCAGCGGGTCAGCATCTTAATAACGCAGCGAAGGAATTGGCAGATGCATTAACAAAGTCATCTAATTTTGAGACGCATCGTGCAGCGTGTTTATTTCTGGCTCAAAATTTGAAGGATCAAATGGTAGAGGATATTCAAGTTATTCGAATGGGTCAAATTCCTGAGCGAATAGTGGAATCTGTGTTAGTGGTTTTCGGTAATCAACTTAATTTGACTTCTGCTAAGCATGTTCCATTAATTAAAATTGTCATTAATGAAAATTTGTTGTCAGGTTCTGGAACATTACCCTTGTTTATGGTATGGCCTCAATATGGGAAACGTAATATTATGACAGTTAGACAATTCCAATCAATGGGGGTTAGACAAGGAAATTCAGTAATTAGATTAGGAAAGAATGGATATTGGGCTGAAGGTGATACACCAATGATTTCTACCACAGACTGTTGTGTTGAGGAACTTGAGGAGTTAAGTAATTAACGAGTCAAGGCACTGGCAGAAGACTTATTACTTTTTCTTTTCTTAGATGATTGGGGTTCATTTTTAAATGCTTACACATAGATGTTAAAATGACACATAGTATGCGGGGACATAACATGGGTTGGGGTTCTTTGTTCTTTACTTTTTGTTTTGTTTTCATTTCTGTTTCTAGTCTTCTATTCTTTATATCTATTTCTTGGTCTGCTTTTCCTCCTCACTATCACTTCTATAGGTTGGCCACCTGGGAATGATGGTGGAACTGACGGCCGTAGTTCCAGTGGAGGGACTGAAGACTCAAATTTCATCATTTAATGTTTTTAGTATTATTATTACTTTTTTTACCTTTCATTAATATTCGTAATCAGTAGTATTATGTATCTCTTTTATACTCTTTATATACATTCATAATTATTTGTACTCATTGTATTTTGTGAATATGTGGGAGAGACTTTGGGAGACTTTGGACTTGAGTGTGCTGCTGGACTGAAATGTATATGCAGTTTTTCATCAAGCATAGTATAAGGGGAATACATTCCAATGTTAATGGAAACCATATGTTCTTCTGCTAAATGTATGTGTTCCTATGGAGATGTAGTTTTTTTCCTTGGTCAGGGATATAAAAACCAAGCCCTGTTTGTCCGAAAATTAGAGAAGAGATGGAAATAATGGAAAGATGACTGAGCAGCTGAATTAGATCTTCGCTAGTCCAATGTCTCTCTCTCCTATGTTTTATATTAATTAAATAAATACGAGATATCTTTTGGCAAAATCACTGGTGTCTGTTTCCATGAAATTAAACAACAGGGGAAAGCAAGATTCTTAAATCAACACGGGCTAATATGGTCATACTTCCTGGTTCTGGTAAGAACTCGAGCTGCTGCGTTTTGGACCAGCTGTAGTTTGTTTATTAAGCGTGCAGGACAACCACCCAGTAGAGCATTACAATAATCTAGCCTTGAGGTCATGAACGCATTAACTAATTGTTCCGCATTTGTCATTGAGAGCATATGGCGTAATTTAGATATATTTTTAAGATGGAAAAATGCGGTTTTACAGATACTAGTGACTAGTGAGTACTACTACTACAGATACAGATACAGATACACGTGACTTTCAAATGAAAGATTGGTATCAAAGAGCACACCCAGGTTCCTAACCGACGACGAAGACTTGACAGAGCAGCCATCAAGTGTTAGACAGTATTCTAGGTTATTACGTGAGGAAGTTTTTTGTCCAATAATTAGAATCTCAGTTTTTTCAGAATTTAGAAGTAGGAAATTACGAGTCATCCATTTTTTTATATCAGCTATGCATTCCGTTAATTTTGTGAATTGGTAAGTTTCGTTTTGAAGAAATATACAGCTGAGTATCGTCAGCATAACAGTGAAAACTAATTCCATGTTTCCTAATGATATCTCCCAAGGGTAGCATGTACAGAGTGAACAGCAGCGGTCCTAGTACTGAGCCTTGTGGTACGCCATACTGAACTTGTGATCGATGAGACATCTCTTCATTTACTGCTACAAGTCATTTACTGCTACATTGCTATATTACAGTGTTTCCCATACATTGGTTCACAATATCAACACTGCCCGGCACAAATAGATTTTCCAGAAGGCTTTGACATTGTTAAATAAACATGAGCACTGCATGTTTCAAAGTCAAGACACGGCACGGGTGTTTTTATATGAATGTATTTCAAGGGAACTGACTGTCTTTAGAAAAGTTTCTATGTTATTTTCATTCAATCTTTCTTTATCTTTCCTGATAAAGCAGCGTTTATGAGCGCCTCCTGCTGGACCTCTTTGTAAACAGCATCATTTTATGGGGTCTTACAAACCTGTATTTATACTAGTGTGGGATTTTTCTACAATATTCACTCATAACAGTAAAATAGGGCATTCTGAGTCAATCCACTGCAGTGTTTCCTCTCTCAATCAAAATAAAATGTGGTTAACACCCAGTTATGCTTTTAAAAAAATAAAATAAATACACCATCATGTACCGTGAAACTGGTATAATTTAGAAAAATACCGTGATATAAATGTTTGGTCATACCGCCCAGCACTAAGGTCTGGATAATTTCCCAAGACACAAACCCTCTCGATGGTCACATGCTCTCCTTCGGCTGCAAGGGCTCTCATGACATCCTCCGCCAAACTGTTCACTTCGCTTGAGCTCATGGCCTTTCTCTGTCTCCCAACATTGTTTTCATCTTCCAGCAAGGCTTCTGCTGCCCACATGTTTGCACCATGAACCTCCGCCATCTGGCTGTAGAAGGACTCATAGAAGACAAGCCCTCTTCCCTCCTTCAGTTTCTTCTCCTCAGCATTGGGCATCTTGGAACCAAGAACTGGGAAGTCACTAGTGGACAGATTACCAGGGGCGACTGAACTTGCCTTGGGCCGAACCACTTGTTCATCCACCACAGGTTTGGACTGAACCTTCTTTGCTTCCTCATCAATCTTCTGTTGTGGTCCTACAAGAATAAAGCCAACAATGGGTCTCATTCATGAATCAAGAGCAGAACGAATTTTTTTGTAAATCGTGTATAAAGTGGTTCTGCCGTAAATTTTCGGATTCATTAAAATGTTTGTATTTTCCAAATGTTAGTTGGTACAAAAGAAATCTACACCTGCTCCCAGCCACGTGTAAATAGTGCGTTTAACATCCAAACGTTTTGCTCATTAATAAGGCTGCATTTTAATTCACCTTAATCGGGTACATATTTACACAGCATTTTGAAAAAATATTATATATAGTAATTACATACGGTTTTTCTTTTTACTTTTATTACGAGAGCCGGTAATAGCATCTGCAAACGGAAAACAAGTCCGCAAGTCTTTTTTTATTTTTTTATTTTTTATTTATTTTTTTATATTCAAGCTTATTTTTTTATTTTATTTTTTTTTACAAGTCCACAAGTCACAAGTGTTGCAGTCAAGCTTCATGTCGAACCATTTTCTTTTCACTTCTGGGACTGTTCGATTAACAGATGAAACTCCATTAACTGCATCTGTAATATGCTGCCAAGCATTTTTACCTAAAGCATTTAGGTAAAAGCATTATTGCCTAAAAAATCCTTTTTTTTTAGGACCTGATACGCCACTATGTACGCTTGAAAATAAAATGTGGCGTTTTGAATGAACTTCTGATAATAAAACTTCAATTTCTGCATCTGAGAAATTTCTCTTCTTCTTTCGCTTTTGAGAAGACATGTTGAAATCCTTCGTTTCGTGTCATAACATGATGCCCATATATAGTTGTCAGTCGGTTTTAACCCTCTGAGGTCGGCAAACGCGCCCGCGCGTTTTGCTGGATTTTCTTCACATTGTAGAACTATAAACTTAAATTACTCCGTCATTTATGGTCATACAGAAAAAAGTATGTGATGTGAAAAAATATTTCTACTTTTGTATGTGTCCACTTACAATAAAATCAAAACATTGTGCTTTTGTAAAATAAAGAAAATAAACAGGGTGTGCGTTCTGCCTCTCCGTCGCGGTGAACTTTTTTTTCTTGAGCACGTCTATAAACTGAAACAAAACTCAGCGAATACTTATCACACATTTATGAGCCATATACCTTTATAAACATTTAAGTGTGTACTTTTAAATGATCGGATTCAAACTGAAAACAAATATTCTCTGTTTAAGTAATTTGTATAAAACCAACAAGATGTCCAGCTTCTCAAACGCTTCCTAATTACTTTTAATTTGACCACGCCTACTCGCGCAAAAGACATTCACATGCAAATCTCCACATGGAACGCGAACGCGCTCATTACCTCAAAAACAAAACACCAAAACACTTCACAAGTCTCTGCTTTTCGTCGAGTTTGAAAGGCGCACCGAGAGTTTACATTGGATTTAGGCTACCTCAGAAGAAGAACGCGATTTGAAGACAAGAAAGGTGTAAGGTAAGACATTCTTACATATTAGTTTGTTATTGTTGCATAAATGTCACATTGCAGTTGATCTGTTGCTAGATATATGGTGAATATTGTAATATTTAGACCCGTGTTTACTGTTACTGTGTTTGTGGATATCTGCTCAAACGTAGATATGTATATGGTAACCGTAATGTTTTATATTTGAGCGCGATCGCGTTTGAATGTATCATATTTGATACATTCGAAAAGCAAAACGCACCAAACGGCTTCATGTTTTTACTATTATCTCATTTCATATCATCATAACGAATGGAAACATTTGAAGTAACATGATAATCAATATATTTTTCTCTAGCTTAGTTGTTACTGAAATATTTTGGAAGATTTATAGGCTGCTATGGTTATTGTTATTATTATTTTATGCAGCACTGCGCATAGCCTATGCCTACAAGGCACAACAAACCTGGTGTTCATTATATTATTGTTGGAAACGTGTGTGTGTATTCTGTGAATTTTAAAAAGCAATTTTAACCAGAAAAATCTAAAATGTATTCCCCAAATCGTGCAGGCCTTTCTCTTGATATCAGTATGTTCAGTTTTTTTGTTGTTTTTTTCAGGGCCCAGATGCCACTGAGTCCTGCTGACTTCAACATTCACAGAGTCTCTGTACATGAACATGGTAAAGTGAAAATCAAACACCTTGGAAATTAAAGGTATGTACAATGTTTTTAGGAATGGCACAAAGGTCTCTGTCTTTGGATCATTGGTTATCTTTGGATTATGTTGTGTTGTAAATAAATCAAACAATCTAAAAGCCATTATTTTTTAAATCTCATTTTTTGTGCAAGGTTGCTCAGAATGATAGGGGCCTGATAGCTCCTAATAGGGCAGTTAGAGGAGGGTCTTTGTCTTTCTCAGGTGTGAAAAGCTTACATATTAATGAGCTCCCGCATAAAGCTTTGTGGCACAAAACACGTCGTAAAATTTTTAAATCAATATATTGTCTTATCTGAATGAGCAGTCAGGGTGATTTTCACATTGTTTTAGAGCAAATATTCTAGGCTACGTCATACAATTTTCAAAAGTCTTGTGAAGAAATAATCAGTATGGGTTTCATGGCCTTATTTCAGTGAGAATTTTTTTTTGTATTTTCACAAACCACGCATAAATGTCATTATCTCAAAACTACAAACTTTTACATACATGCTGCTGATATATTATTGAGTTTGTGCTGAATACAGTGTAATTAGACTTTAGCCATGAAAATGTCACAAGTAACAGAAATAAGCACAAATGTCAGAGCATGTCAGAACACCTCCAGGGCCCAGAAAACACCTCAGACCCCAGAGGTTTAATGGCCGGGATTTATGGTAATTGAGAGAATGAGCGTGCACGCGCGTCCCATTTACGACTGATTGGAATTCATTAACCCACACACACATTTCACTATCAAATCTGACGTTTGCGAAGTATTTGTGAATCAGGAGAAGAATTTTCGGGAATGTCTTTTTACGCACAAATCACTCACATATTTAGGGGGAGAGTGGGGTGATTTGTGCCAGGGGGGAAGTAGTTCCACCCCTTGTTCTGGAAAACCATAGAAGAATTTGGTCATGTGACCACATAATTTTGAAAAGCAATCACTTTTACTCATCCTCCAAAGAAGAGAGACACATGGCATGAGAGTCAAGCACATTTTAGTGCAAAAAACAGTTTTTTCCCTTTCAAAGTAAAATTTCTATGATTAACCCTCTGAGGTCGGCAAACGCGCCCCCGCGTTTTGCTGGATTTTTTTCACATAGCAGCAACATAAACTTAAAAAAGTCCGTCATTTACGGTCATATTAATAAAATAAATACATGATTATAAACTATAGAGGGTCTTCTTTTTTTTGTGTACACTCACATTAACATCAAAACCTTGTTTTTATTTTTAAATAAATAAAATAAACAGGGTGCGCTTTCAGCTCACTCTGTCTCCGCAAAAATCTTTCTGAAACAAGTCTGGAAAATGAACTGAAACTCAGCTAATACTTATCACACAACCATGAAACATGCGTCTAAAGAAAGCTTTAAATTTCTACTTTTAAATAAAACAATTCACATTCAAAACAAATATTCTCCTGCAATGTAATCTGTAAGAAACTAAAGAGAAGTACAGTTTCTCCCGTCTCACCTAATTATCGGTAATGAGTTCACACCCACTCGCAGAGCGCGCTATTCATAAGATAATGAGCTGATGTGATCTATGCAAAATAAGGTAAACGCCCCCTGAAATGCCTTAAAACCAGCAAGTTTCATTTATTCACTTTCCTGCGCTGTTGGAAGATGACACGAGTTCAAATTTTGCTCAGAAGAAGAGCAGGACTCTGACGACGAACGTTTGTATTTTGAGCGACGAACGTTGAGCGACTTGATCCAGCCGTGGATAATATTTCGGGTAAGTCTTTTTAAATTTACTTGCATTAGTTGACACATGTTCGCATTTATGAAAAAACAATATTACGTGACAGTTCTCCATTATGGACGCGAGCGCTCTGAAGCAGCACTAAAAGACTTTCAAACTTTCACAGAGACTTCAAAACAGAAAGCACAAATCCATTCTTTAAAACGAATTTCGTTTTGTTTTAATTGTATCTTAATTTTAATATTATTTTCATTAACAAATTTCCTGGATTTAATACATAAAAAGTAAAAAGGCTAGCAATCACAACATAAGGTGCTTGAACTGGAGATCATCATGAACCAGACCGTAGCCTACTCGCCTCGCAGGTCTAAAAAATGTGAAATATATTTACAGAAAGCTGGTTCTAAACAAAACCATCCAAAACAAAAAACTATGTAGCCTAATAAATGTGCATTTCTCTGGTGCGTTCACTAGCCTACTGCGAAGATCGCGAGTCAATAGCCTATCGTCAACTTCATCTTTGCCAGAAGTTAATAAACAATTAAAATGTCTTATTGCAATATTTTACATATTCATAATCATTATTTTTGCTGGATCTTTGAGACAGCTTTTTAGGTTTATGGCGTTTTGGAAAAGAGCTCTTCACGTACAAACACCGTTTCACTAAGGCACAGCGGCCCTTCAGCACATAAGAGAAAGAAAAAAAGAGAAAAAGCACGGACTTACTATTACGAAACTTTGATGTGGTTGAACAGGTGAAACAGTCACAAATTCCTCAGCGCGTCCTCCTCTGATTGCTGTGTTCTGACTGAAAAAGTGCGTGCAGGAGCACATGCGCAAAACGTAGGTTTGTAAAATGTCCTTTTTTTCAAAATGACATATGATAAAATAAAAATAATTCATTTATCATTTTACAAAACGGTTTTGCGCATGTGCTTCTGCGCGCACTATTTCGAATTTACGTAACGTTTTTGACGACACGGGACCATGGGCTGGGCCACTCGGAGGTTGCTTCCGGGAATAGTAGGCTACTGCCCTACAGTATTAAAAGTCGCATATAATTTATAACATATTATTGTTTATAAGGTTATAGTGTGCGTTATTTGTTTTCTCTTTAACTTCTTTCAGCTCTTTTCATGTTTGGGGGGTCGGATTGTACAAGTTACTTTTGTTTATCGCTCACAATTGCTTTGTTTATAACAGACTGATTATTTTTTTTATTTTGGTCACATTTGATTTGCTTAGAGCAAATTTAGAACATTATGTTCCTCCACATAGAGGAATTACAATAAAACAGATTGAAAAACAAAACCTCCTCTACTTCTTTTGTTCAGGCTGCGATGGGCCATTAGTCATTGGGGGGGTGTCTATGTCACACCCCTGGTCTGAATCTCATTAATATTTATAGCCATTACCACTCCCATGCATAAACCTCTTCTGACAAAAAAACTGTTTTACAACGTTTAAATCAATGTATTGTTTTATGAGAACGATTAGGCAGGATGATTTTCACATCATTTTGAAGAAAAAATCCTAGGCAACAACATCCATTTGTCAAAAGTCTTGTGGACACATATTTACTATATGTTATGTGGTTTTATTTCAGCAACTTTCATTTTTATTTTTTCAAATAACCACGCATAAACATTATTCTCTAAAAAACACAAAGATTTACAAGCATGTTGATCAGATATGATGGTAGCCCTGTTTGTGCTTTATAGAGTGAATTTACACCTTTGCCATTAACATGTTTATAAATAACTGAAAAAACAACAAATGTCAGAGCATGTCAGAACACCTCCAGGGCCCAGAAAACCCCTCAGACTCCAGAGGGTTAAGGTTTTTTGATTGTAGTGTCTGAACAATTATAGACAAGTTTGAAAACATTTCACACATGTTTTAGTGCTTTAGTAGGCTACACAATGAGTCTATACAGTTAGCATGATGTTAGCTCTTAACTGCTGGATCATGCTAGTTTTTCAAACTTGTGGGTCTGGGGTGATTTGTGCCAAAGGGCCTGGGTTAAGTTGTGCCAGATCCAGACCACCTAGACCTACATACTCACAGGGGATAATCTTGAGAAGTGAGGAGATGGGCATGCCTCATCATTGTTTTACTTAGGCCTGCCTGCTATTTGTTTAATTTAGCTAACACTGATTTCAGTTTTGAGTTTGCACTATGTTATTAAAGAGAAGTTTTGTGGCCTATGTCACAATAGTATGTTTAGAAATTAGCCTAGTCACTTTATTCTTATATGTTACATAATTGACAGACAGCGCTATGTCAACAGGCATCTATTGCCAAAGCCTTTTTGCCTGAAATGAGTCACAAATATCATATATTGTGTTGCTATGGTGCTCTAAATGGTTGCTAGGGCGTAGCTTGATAGCTTCACAATGATCCTGAGAGACTGATTGGTCGTCTGAGTAAAATGAGCCCGCCCCCTTGTCTCTATGACACTGTGATCCAGAGTTATGTTCAATACAAAATCCCTATGCAATTGACCATAGTAGGAAAAACGCATGCTATGGTATTCCAGGGTGAAAATATCTAAATAAACCTTAAATGAGTAATTTTGTATTGAATTTGTCTTGCTTTCATATAGCAGTATGGTTCATAACATTAAAATGTTCTATTTTACTTCAGAAATCACTGGCACAATTTACCCCAATGAATTCCCCCAAAGGCACAACTTCCCCCGCACCAAGGGCAAGTTGTGCCATGAGACCACTTTTTTCCCAAGAGCTATATTTCTGAAACAATTTATTTCAGATCCAAAGTTATTGTTCTCAGGGATGCACCACATCCTGAAATATATGTACATCCTTAAGTTGAAGGCAATACTGCCATGGCCTCAATTTAAAGTCACTTTGAGTAAAAACTGGCACAACTCACCCCACTCTCCCCCTACTCGTATATTTATGAATGTTTCATGAATGAGACCCAATGTGTTTTTAAAGACTTAAAGTTATAGTTCACCCAAAAATGAAAACGACCCCATGATTTACTCACCCTGAAGTCATCCTAGATGTATGTCATTCTTCTTCAGACGAATAAAATCGAAGTTGTATTAAAAAATGTCCTGGCTCTTCCAAGCTTTATAATAGGAGTGAATGGGCATAATTTTTTTAAGTCCATTCAAGTGCATCTATCCATCATAAAAGTGCATCCATCCATCATAAAAGTGCTTCTATCCATCATTAAAGTGCATCTATCCATCATAAAAGTGCATCTGTCCATTATAAAAGTGCATCTATCCATCATAAAAGTGCATCTGTCCATCATTAAAGTGCATCTATCCATCATTAAAGTGCATCTATCCATCATTAAAGTGCATCTATCATCATAAAAGTGCATCTGTCCATCATAAAAGTGCATCTATCCATCATAAAAGTGCATCTGTCCATCATTAAAGTGCATCTATCCATGATAAAAGTGCTTCTATCCATCATTGAAGTGCATCTATCCAACTATAAAAGTACATCTATCGTCATAAAAGTACATCAATCCATCATAAAAGTGCATCTATCCATCATTAAAGTGCTTCTATCCATCATTAAAGTGCATCTGTCCATCATAAAAGTGCATCTATCCATCATTAAAGTGTTTCTATCCATCATTAAAGTGCATCTGTCCATCATAAAAGTGCTTCTATCCATCATAAAAGTGCATCTATCCATCATAATATGATTATTATTTTTAAATATGGATATTTTTCTTGCATGAATGCATCGCTTTACTTCAGAGGGCCTTTATTAACCCCCCCACAGAGCAGTTTGGGACACTTTTATGATGGATAGATGCACTCTTATCATGGATGGATGCACTTGAATGGACTTCAAAAAATAAATGGTGCCCATTCAATCCCATTATAAAGCTTGGAAGAGCCAGAACATTTTTGAATATAACTCTGATTGTATTCGTCTGAAAGAAGAATGCCATGCATCTAGGATGACTTCAGGGTGAGTAAATCATGGGGTCATTTTCATTTTTGGGTGAACTATTCCTTTAAGAACAAGGAACTGTTTATGTACTTGTCTATATAACTGTATATACTCTTACTGTCAAGGCACTTTGCTCCTGCTTGTTTATCATCTACAACTGGACAAACGGAGTAGGTTTTTAACGGCAGTGCAGACCCAAATAAGAGGGAGTAGCCATTCTCCAGTTCACTAATGGAGTTGCTTGCAGCTGGATATTTTCTTATAACCTCTTTAACTCTATCTATCAGATCCTCTTGCTTCATTTCACTACCTCTTTGAGCAAAGTCAGCTCCCAAATAACTTCAGGGTTTCTGCACACTTTCTGCACACAAGTCAAATTTAAGGCTTTTTAAGACCTTTTTAAGACCCTTTAAGACCTGAAGAAATCAAAATGAATACCATGCATTAGGGGTGTGCAACATTGACAAAATATGTCTCGATATTTTCAAAGTTTTGTTGATAATAATTAGATAATATTTTACTGATTGTGTTTCTGTGCTTGGTGCCATGGCTGGTTTAGGCCTGTTGTTGACAGCAGACTGACGAAGATATTCATATTTATTCATATTCTATGCAGTGGTCAGTTCACAGCAGTGACAGAAATGAACCTTTTTTAATTAAGGGGTAATATTTGCCATCTTAAATTGATTTCCAGGGGCATTTTCACATATAAATGGACATTTTGAATTTGTAGATGTATGCATCAGCTTTCATGTCAAATTCTAACATTCAAATTAAATTATATTAGAATAATTAAATAATACCACTGTTAACAGTCAAATTAAATCATTAAATCAAAGTCCATCTTTGCAGTGCAGAGGTGTCACAGAAGTGGCATCAGATCTGGTTACACTACATTTACAATTGCATAAATAAAGCTATGAGATTGCTAAATATGAACTGATTTCTAATTTTAACGCTCTAATTACAGGGTAGGCTACTTTAAATGTGAAACTAAAACTGCCAGTAGGTGGCAGCAAGTCACTGTCTTAATAAGTGAGTTGAGGGAGTCATTCATTCCACCGATTTGTTCAAACGGCTGATTCATTCGGGAAAGAAGCAAGTGATTGTTCATTGAATCATTACATTGATTCGTTCAAAACTCGGATTCCATTAAAAAAATCATCGCTGTCTGTTGCATTGAGACTCTGCTATGGCTTCATTTTGAAATTCTCGTCAGCGAAATAAAGGAAAAACAAACAATACTGACAATATTGTTTATAAAATGTAACAATGTTAATTTATTGTTAATTTAACTGTTATATAAAATAAATATCACATTTGCAATTGTGCACGGTAAAACAGAACTCTTGCTGATGTGATATTATAGGCCTATGATAACAACATAATATTATATGAGACATTTGAGACATATATGAGACAAAAACTCATTTGGTAACATACCTATAACTCACATCACGCAGTGAAAGCACGAGGGACAAAAGCGATGTCAGCTCGCAGTGCCGCGTACATCGTTAAAACAATGATTACAATATCATAATAGACAATACACATCGCACACCTCTACACACATAAAGAATGAACTTAGAATTGAACTGACACTGAAAAACTCGCTTCTCCTTCTCTCCTCCTGTTTCGCGTGCAGGGGACAGACGTAATGCTGCCACGAATGTGACGCGAATGTCAAGTGAACAAGCAAATCCACAAAGAAAGAATTAATAAATAAAAAAAGTACGCTAATTAGATGGTTCTAATTTGGAAAACATTTAGAAATATTCTAAGTCAAATTGCCATCGAAAATTTAAGACCTTTCATAAGTAAAAATAAGACTGTTTAAGACTTTTTATAGCCTTAAATTTTAAAAATCTAATTTAAGACTTTTTAAGGATCCGCGGAAACACTGAACTTGCTTTCGAGGATGGATTCGCAGGTGTTGGATCATTGTTCACTGTTGGTGGGATTGCAGGTGTTGGGACTCTTCTGTGATTCTTATGGAAGATTCTCTCGTTCTCCACCAAAAGCTCATCGCTCAGAGAATCAATAAAGGAGGTGATTGAGCTAAAACCAAGGTCTGACAATTTGAGGTTACGCTGATACTCCTGACTGAAGAATATAGACAACAACCTAAGAGGAATGCCTTTATGATTTCCCTTAACCAGCTCCACAATGTCTTTATAAACCCCAATGTGCACGGGTGCTGAGAAAACCATTGAAAAATCATATATGAGAACCACATGAGACTGAATGACATAACCCTTCATTGTAATGTATTTATTTGAGCCATAAAAATTGACAAATTACCTGTAGGTGTTGAAGCTTCAGCCATGGCACTCCTGTAGAAGATTTGCCCATTTTCCACGTACAGCTCTTGGCTTAGAGAGTCAATGAAAGGTGCAATTGAGGAGAACCCCAATTCTTTCTTGCTCAAGGGTCTCCCATACGCCCTATCATAAAACTCTGCTAGTTGTGAAAGAGGAATGCCTCCCTGGTAGCTTTTTACCAACTCCACGACATCTTTGCATCTTTTTTCAAAGTCTTCACCTGTAAAATATATGACAGCACTTTCAGGATAATGTAAGATATATTTTAAGATGGCTTCCCTGGCAGTACTTATTATCCTTTACAAAACAGCTACAAAAATAGAGTTAATGGATCTAGAAGTTGAATATAATGTGAAATCAGTACCTGTAGAAACTGTGTTTTTCTTGTGAAAGATCACACCATCTTCTACCATAAGATCCTTGCTAAGAGAGGCCACAAACGTTTCCATCGACGGGAAACCAAGTTCAGCAGGCAAAAGGACTTGTTTATATCTATGAGCAAAGATCTCTGCTAATTTATCAAGAGGAATTCCTTGAGGGTGTTTTTTCACTATCTTGATGACTTTCTTACAAATTTCCTTCTTAGGAACGCCTTTTGGGGGTTCCTTATCCAGCTCCACAACGTCTTTACAAATTCCATCAATATAAAAAAAGAGAAAAAGCATACAAAACATATATGAGAACTACATGAGAGTAAATGACATAACCCTTCATTTTATTGCATTTATTTGAGCCTTAAGTTGACAAATTACCTGTAGGTGTTGAAGCTTCAGCCATGGCACTCCTGTAGAAGATTTGCCCATTTTCCATGTACAGCTCTTGGCTTAGAGAGTCAATGAAAGCTGCAATTGAGGAGAACCCCAATTCTTTCTTGCTCAAGGGTCTCCCATACACCCTATTATAAAACTCTGCTAATTTTGAAAGAGGAATGCCTCCCTGGTAGCTTTTTACCAACTCCACGACATCTTTGCATCTCTTTTCAAAGTCTTCACCTGTAAAATATATGACAGAACTTTCAGGATAATGTAAGATATTTGAAGATGGCTTCCCTGACAGTACTTTACATTATGACAGGCGATTCGGCCACTGAAAATCCTACTCTGGTTTAACCCCCTGGGGTCGGCGGTCGTGCCGGCGTGACCAGCTCGCTTTTTTTCTTATCAGTGCAAAAGAGACTCAGTTGATTTTGATCTTACATATGTAGTAAATGACATAACCCTTCATTTTATTGCATTTATTTGAGCCTTAAGTTGACAAATTACCTGTAGGTGTTGAAGCTTCAGCCATGGCACTCCTGTAGAAGATTTGCCCATTTTCCACGTACAGCTCTTGGCTTAGAGAGTCAATGAAAGCTGCAATTGAGGAGAACCCCAATTCTTTCTTGCTCAAGGGTCTCCCATACACCCTATTATAAAACTCTGCTAATTTTGAAAGAGGAATGCCTCCCTGGTAGCTTTTTACCAACTCCACGACATCTTTGCATCTCTTTTCAAAGTCTTCACCTGTAAAATATATGACAGAACTTTCAGGATAATGTAAGATATTTGAAGATGGCTTCCCTGACAGTACTTTACATTATGACAGGCAATTCGGCCACTGAAAATCCTACTCTGGTTTAACCCCCTGGGGTCGGCGGTCGCGCCGGCGTGACCAGCTCGCTTTTTTTCTTATCAGTGCAAAAGAGACTCAGTTGATTTTGATCTTACATATGTGTTATACATTATTCAAAACTGTTACATTTCTTATTTTATTTGCGTACACTCATAATAAAAACAAAATCTTGTGTTTTTCATAAAATAAAGAAAATAAACATGATGCGCGTTCTACCGTCACACTCAATGTGAAGTTCTGAAACGCGACAGAAAACTATCAGTAACTCAGCGAATGCTTTTCACACTGACATGAGACATGTCTTTACAAAGCTTGAAGTCTCCATTTTTAAATGATGTAAATTATATAAAAAACAAATATTCTCTGTTTAAGTAATCCGTATGAAAGCAATGACATGTACAGTTTTTCCAGCCCATGCTCATTAGCTCTAATGTGACCACACCCACGCACGCACAAGCGATTGACATGCAAATAGTCTACGTGAAGGAACGCAGACCTGTAAACACCCTCATTACCTAAAAAAAAAAAAAAAAAGAATCAGAGAGTTCAGTAACGTACTCCTCTGCTTTTAATCGAGTTTGGAAGACTGTGTTTGTGCTGTGCTGTTTATTTACCTCAGAAGAATTAGAAGAACGCGATTTGAAGATGAGAAGATTTTTAAGGTAAGACATTTCCACTCCTAATAGTAAGCATGTTATTGTTGTATAAACTTTACATTGTAGCTACTAGTTAAACTGGTGCCAAACTAAAATGTACGTTATGAAATGAGATTGGAGTAAAAACATGAAGCCCAATGTCGTACATGTATATAAATGTATCTATATATAGACAGAAACATGTTGAAATGTGAACTATAGACTGGTAGGCAACCTTTCAGTGCTAAATTGATATACACGTACGACAAAAGGATGTTCTTATGTTCAATAATAAAACACATGAAGCATGATAAAAGTAGCCTAGTATATGAGAGTTTACTCTGATATGGTGAATATTATAATATTTAGACCCGTGTTTACTGTTAAATACTGTGTTTGTGGATATCTGCTCAAACGTAGATATGTATAATATTGCAAAAATAATGTTTCATAGTTTGGAGCGGCTCGATCGCTTCAGTAAATGTTCTCCGCACGCGCTGTTTGTTTGAGTCAGTCGTGCTGTGCTTTTGAAAAGCAAAATGTGCCAAACATTAGGCTTCATGTTTTCACTCCAATCTCATGTCATAACGTCATAACGAATGGAAACATTTGAAGTAACATATGATAGGCTAATCCATATATTCTTCTCTAGTGTAGTGTTACTGATATGTTACTTTTTAACGATTGATAGGACGCCTTGCTATAGGCGGCTGTTATTATTATTGTGTGCAGCACTGCACGTATATGCCTACAAGACACAACAAACCTGGTGTTCATTTTATATATATATACTGGTATGTGTATTTTGTCAATTTTTGAATCACAATTTTAACCAGAAAAATCTAAAATATATTCCCAAAATCGTGCAGCCCTATAGTTTCTCTTGATATTTTTTTTTACACAGGGACCAGATGCCACTGAGGAGTCCTGCTGACTTCAATATTCACATGAGTCTCTGTACATGAACATGATAAAGTGAAAAATCAAACACCATGGAAATGAAAGGTATGTACTATGTTTCAGGAATGACACAAAGGTGTGTGACTGTTCAAGTCTCTGTCTTTAGATCAGTGTGTTAAATAATGTGTTTTTTGTCGTTTGTTGTGTATCTTTGGATTATGTTGTGTTGTAAATAAATCCAAACAATCAAAAAGCCATTCTTTTTTAAATCTCCTTTCTTTGTGCAAGGTTGCTCAGAATGACAGGGCCTGATAGCACCTGATAGGGCCATTAGGGGAGGGTCTTTGTCTTTCTCAGGTGTGAAAGACATCAATATTCAGGATGTGTTCACGCCTCCCCGCATAAAGATTTCTTACACAAAACACGTCTTACAAATTTTGAAACAATATATTGTCTTATCTGAATGAGCAGTCAGGGTGATTTTCACATAGTTTTGAAGCAAATATTCTAGGCTAGGGGTGTGACGATAACCGCATCATCGCAATATCGCGTTGATGAGATGCCTACCGCGGTGTGAGGTCATCACCGCACGTTTTTTTTTTTGTTTTTTTTTGCTGAAAGTTACAGGAGTGCATATGGTGTGTGATATGAACTATAAACACATTACAGGGTTTCTGCAGGGATCTTCAATTTAAATTTAATGCCTTTTTAATGCTTTTTTAATGCCATTTTTTCATTTTTAATGCCATACACGACCCATGACTAACCACGGATATTATGCATGTATGTATGTATATATATATATATATATATATATATATATATATATATATATAAATTAACCTGATTAATCACACATTTTTTTCACAATTAAAAACACTTACATTTGTTTGGGTTTATATTAGTTTGTATATTTTATAATGTAATCATTTCACAGTTAATCTACAAATGAATGTAGAGACAACATAAAGGCCAGTCTCACTGATACTAATACAGCTATTGATATCTGGATAAAAATTATTTCTCCCCCCTAATAAAAAAAAAAAAAGACAACTTTTAATTTAAGTGAACTTAACAAACAATCCTCACATAAACCTATAATAAATGTCATATTTACCTTTGCCTTCCTGTCTAACATACAAAAATTGAATGAAGTTATCAAACAGTCTGCACTGCATAAATTATAGATTAAATATAGACTAATGCTTATTAAAGCTACAAGAGTTCTTTAGTCAATAGCAAAGAGTAATTTTCTCTGGTGCCTTTGTTCTGTGATTAACTTTACTGACAGTAAGCTTTATTGGCTGCTGTCCCTTTAAGAGCAGCTGCAGACAGAAACACGGATCTAACACGCGCCTCATTCTCTCACAACTCTTTGCGTTCATCAAAGACTTAATTTCACTAATTTAAGACTACTCTTATTTTATGAGGATACTCACAAAACAGACATTTTGGCAAAATTGTGTGTTATTGTTCGTTCAAGCGCGAAAGAGGACCGTTTTCTGGTGCGTTTTCTGGTTTCTCTGTGTGTGTGTGTGTGTGTGTCACACATAGACAGGACATTCACAGGCAGCGCGTTTAAAACAGCGTTAAACTGGACAAAAATAATCTCATGCGTTAACGCGTTAAAAAAACGCAAAGTGAGCTTCACCAGCGGATGTCAAACTGATGAGAGAAAGTTACTACACATAGATAACTGCTGTCTGCCTTTTACCGTCGATCTGTGGCTGTCAGACTGCATATGAGATTTTACAGCGTTGATTGATTCCCATTGTAGCTACACAATTTAATACCTTTTTACAAAGGCTGCAAAATCATTCTTTATTTTGACCACCAACCATGTTCTAAATTGTTTGTCTCCCATGCACTTTCCCAGTTTTCTGGTCTAGTTTTATTCCTGTTGTTCCTACTGTCCAAAATTGCTCGCGCCACCTCCACAACTTTGCTCCGGCCGGAGGCAATCACCAAACCGTTTCCACGTGTTTTTAATCACACTAACGTACATATTTTGCGACAGCAAATACAAATGATTAATTATGAAGACTATATTCAAATAAATTGATAATATAACATTTTCTTCAAACCCATAACAAAATTTAATGCCTGTAGGATTACAATTTAATGCTTTTTAATGCCATTTAAGGCCTTAATTATCGCAAAATCCATTTAATGACTTTTAATGCTTTTCAATGCCCCGCGGAAACCCTGCATTAATATTTTGCTTATAATTTACTGTATTCTGCGAGTCCCATGTTCAAGGGCTTCTGGAGAAAAAAAAAAACGCTTCCTGTGCAAGGGAGGGAGTCGAGGGACAGTCCGTTAAACAGCATATGGGGGATTTATTTTTTTGTGTGTGTCTGATTATTATTAATTAACTGCTAGGTTTTGTGATGTTTACAGATAATGTTCAATTAAATACAAACAAACACAGGAATAAAAGACAAGCATAACGTAAATAGTTGGACTTAGATTTTAATTGCAAGTAGCGATCTCTCTTATATGGTATAGGAAATAACAGTTGACGGCGCTAGCCGAATGATTAAAAAAATAGCCACGAATCTAGTGTCTAAGCCAAATACTGTGTCGCCTTTGAGGCAGGTGACAATTAAGGGGAAGCCGGTGAATTTGGACAAGGCGCACAAAAGTATCCGTCTCGTGAGGAAATACCACTAACCAATAACTAGACCACATCTTAGAAAAATTAACCATCCTGTGGCGTTTGCAGGACTTAAGTGCAGCACACCTACCTTAGGTCGGCGACACACTGGCTGCGTGGCGTGTCCGTTTTTATTTCGGCTCCCATATGTTAACAGGTTAGAGTTTGAGAGCGTGAGACGCGCTTCTCAGTTGCGGCACGAGCCGCGCGGAAAACGCGTGCATTCCAGAAATAGAACCAACGCCTATTTTTCACGCGACACGAAAGCCTGTTGGAAGCGTTTCCTGGCAAAATAGAATAGGAAAAGATGTTTGTATGTCATTTTGACATGAATACATATAAATAAATTACATTTTGATGTTTGAAAGTTAAGGTTTTGACATAAATGTAGATATAAATGTAATTAAAAAAAATATTATCGATTTTCAAATATTGCACCTGTCAATACAGAACGAAATATTCTGTAGCCTATTTTGCCGTCAATACTGCCGAGTGCCGACGCTGTCTTTGCTGCTATATATTTATGTTTAACATTAAGTAGCCTAGGCCTTCCACTCTCTCCCCATATGTCGAATATATCACCAATGAGGCTTATATGTCACCTAGCAGCAGCAGCGCTGTTTCTGGTGTGCAAAGACATAGAAAAAGACACGCAGCTGACACGCAACAGAAACGCCACAATCACACCACACAGCCAGTGTGTCGCCGGCCTTAAGACTATAATAGTTAATTATTAATATTTACAATTTAATATAAATGTTAATTTGTTTATTTTTTAAATAAAGAATACTGCTTTATGATTATTCATTTCCATTGTCATTTACAAGCTACATGCGTTCTTGATCGCGTCTGCAGTGTGTGATGCGGCCGCGGGTGATTTTTTTTTTTGAGGGGGGGGGGGGGGGATGTCGGTTAACCGCCAAACCGCGATATTTGTTGCTTCTTCACCGCGGTAAGAAAAAATCCCATACCGTCACAGCCCTATTCTAGGCTACGTGATACAATTTTCTAAAGTCTTGAGAAGAAATAATCAGTATGGGTTTCATGGCCTTATTTCAGTGACAATTATTTTTTGGTTTTCTTTCACAAACCACACATAAATGTCATTATCTCAAAACTACAAACTTTTACATACATGCTGCTGACATATTATTGTAGCAGAGTTTGTGCTAAATACAGTGTAATCATAGCCTGGCAAGCCAGACCTACATCAAGATGTTAGGTCTGGAAACTCACCATAGACACGCTCAATCCGAGGGGCGGGATAAACGGCTGTCTTTCAAATTCCCTCTGCACGCAATAGGACAGCGCTACAACCAACCAGAGCGTTTTCCCAACAGCTGAGCTAACGTTAGATGATAGATTAAACTTTTGCCATATCTGACAGGCAAAAAAAAGCATTTCTAAACAAACGTGTCGTAAATACTTCACCTTTGGCTTATAGTCAGAAGTTACGCTGTTTGCGTAGATCACGGAGCACGCAGTGACAACCGCGCCCACTACGGTCACATATTATGACGGTCACAGAATCTGGTGTAACACCGGCAAAACTACAAACACATCTTCCTTTTTAAAGAATGACTTAAGTGCCGTTATTTGCTCTTTTCTCAAAGAAAAACTTAACTCCAAGTCCTCCAGAGTCGCGGCCAAAGCCGATTCAAAAGACTGTTCGCCAGCAGCCATTCTTTGTTTTCAAGCCAGGGAACCGTCACATCTCAGTCGTCATCACGCGTTGTGATTGGCCTGACCCAATTTGGGTTTTTGCAGCTAGAAGGTCTATTGAGAGTGTCTAGACCCACCTGGCTGCAAAATACATTTTGCTGCCGCTAGGGTGCGTCTAGATTTCTAGGCTAGTGTAATCAGACTTTAGCCATGAAAATGTCACAAGTAACAGAAATAAGCACAAATAGAGCATGTCAGAACACTTCCAGGGCCAGAAAACATCTCAGACCCCACGTCGGCAAATTATATTTGAATGGACTGTTATTGCTGCTTCCACAGACATCAGTGTGTATTTTACAAACTCCAAATGTATTGCTTTACTAGTGCTTAGTCTCTGGCTCAGCGCCAACCAACGCATGAAAGCACAATTTGAATCTGGCAGTTATGTCTTCACTGAACATTCTAAATCCCATATGTGGCACCATACTCTCGGGGGCACAGAAATAAAAATCCCATATATGGGACCAAACCAGATACCACTCAAAAGGTTAAACATTTCATTTGTAACCATGAATACAAAACTACTTTAACGGTATTCTTATATACTGTATATATTAAACAAAGATAAACAATAGATAAACAAAAGATAAACAATTAAACAAAGATACACATTAGCCTATATAGGCCTACACAGTGCTTTAATTTCAGGAAGGTCTACTAACATTACTGTTCAGGTATGGTTTAAAAAGAAATCTAATAAAGTAATCAGATGTAAAACAACACTGAATAATTTATAATAAATAGATTAATGCTTATTAAAGCTATTCTTTCAAGAGCTATGAGTGGTTTTCTCTTGTTGTTTGATTCGCAGTATGTGGCAATCGTTTTTAACCTTCTGAGGTCGGCAAACGCGCCGGCGCGTTTTGCTGGATTTTTTTCACATTGTAGCACTATAAACTTAAATTACTCCGTCATTTATGGTCATACAGAAAAAAGAAATATAAAAAAAGAATCTGTGATATTTTTACTTTTGTATGTGTCCACTTACAATGAAATCAAAACATTGTGCTTTTGTAAAATAAAGAAAATAAACAGGGTGTGCATTCTGCCTCTCCGTCGCGGTGAACTTTTTTTTCTTGAGCACGTCTATAAACTGAAACAAAACTCAGCGAATACTTGTCACACATTTATGAGCCATATACCTTTATAAACATTTAAGTGTGTACTTTTAAATGATCGGATTCAAACTGAAAACAAATATTCTCTGTTTAAGTAATTTGTATAAAACCAACAAGATGTCCAGCTTCCCAAACGCTTCCTAATTATTTTTTAATTTACCACGCCCACTCGCGCAAAAGACATTCACATGCAAATCTCCACATGGAACGCGATCGCGCTCATTAGGCCTACCTCAAAAACAAAACACCAAAACACTTCACAAGTCTCTGCTTTTAGACGTGCCTGAGCTTACATTGGATTTACATCAGAAGAAGAAGAACGCGATTTGAAGACAAGAAAGATGTAAGGTAAGAAATTCTTAAATATTAGTTTGCTGTTGTTGCATAAATTTCACATTGCAGTTGAACTGTTGCTAGATATATGGTAAATATTATAATATTTAGACCCGTGTTTACTGTTACTGTGTTTGTGGATATCTGCTCAAACGTAGATATGTATATGGTAACCATAATGTTTTATATTTGAGCGCGATCGCGTTTGAATGTATCATATTTTGGATCGTGATCGCGTTTGAATGTATCATATTTTGCAGCGCGATCGCGTTTGAATGTATCATATTTTGGATCGCGGTCGCGTTTGAAAAGCAAACGGCTTCATGTTTTTACTATTATCTCATTTCATATCATCATAACGAATGGAAACATTTGAAGTAACATGATAATCAATATATTTTTCTCTAGCTTAGTTGTTACTGAAATCTTTTGGAAGATTTATAGGCTGTTATCTATACTGTAGGTTATTGTTATTATTATTTTATCCAGCACTGCGCATAGCTTATGCCTACAAGGCACAACAAACCTGGTGTTCATAATATTTTATATAATTGTTAGAAACATTTGTGTGTGTGTGTGTGTGTGTGTATTCTGTGAATTTTAAAAAGCAATTTTAACCAGAAAAATCTAAAATTTATTCCCAAAATCGTGCAGGCCTTTCTCTTGATATCAGTATGTTCACTTTTTTTTTTTTTTCAGGGCCCAGATGCCACTGAGGACTTCAACATTTACATGAGTCTCTGTACATGAACATGGTAAAGTGAAAATCAAACACCTTGGAAATGAAAGGTATGTACAAAGGAATAGCACAAAGGTCTCTGTCTTTGGATCATTGTTTTCAATAAGTGCTTTTTTGGCATTTGTTGTGTATCTTTGGACTATGTTGTGTTGTAAATAAATCCAAAAAATCTAAAAGCCATTCTTTTTTAAATCTCCTCATTCTTTGTGCATGGTTGCTCAGAATGACAGGGCCTGATAGCTCCTAATAGGGCAGTTAGAGGAGGGTCTTTGTCTTTCTCAGGTGTGAAAAGCTTACATATTAATGAGCTCCGCATAAAGCTTTTTCACACAAAACATTTTTAAAACAATATACACTCACCTAAAGGATTATTAGGAACACCTGTTCAATTTCTCATTAATGCAATTATCTAATCAACCAATCACATGGCAGTTGCTTCAATGCATTTAGGGGTGTGGTCCTGGTCAAGACAATCTCCTGAACTCCAAACTGAATGTCAGAATGGGAAAGAAAGGTGATTTAAGCAATTTTGAGCATGGCATGGTTGTTGGTGCCAGACGGGCCGGTCTGAGTATTTCACAATCTGCTCAGTTACTGGGATTTTCACGCACAACCATTTCTAGGGTTTACAAAGAATGGCGTGAAAAGGGAAAAACATCCAGTATGCGGCAGTCCTGTGGGCGAAAATGCCTTGTTGATGCTAGAGGTCAGAGGAGAATGGGCCGATTGATTCAAGCTGATAGAAGAGCAACTTTGACTGAAATAACCACTTGTTACAACCGAGGTATGCAGCAAAGCATTTGTGAAGCCAC
The DNA here is from genome assembly GCF_951802725.1 of Rutilus rutilus. NCBI lineage: Eukaryota > Metazoa > Chordata > Actinopteri > Cypriniformes > Leuciscidae > Rutilus > Rutilus rutilus. The sequence continues at coordinate 29,921,436 of NC_140229.1, read as the reverse complement.
AACACGCACAACCTTGAGGCGGATGGGCTACAACAGCAGAAGACCCCACCGGGTACCACTCATCTCCACTACAAATAGGAAAAAGAGGCTACAATTTGCACAAGCTCACTAAAATTGGACAGTTGAAGACTGGAAAAATGTTGCCTGGTCTGATGAGTCTCGATTTCTGTTGAGACATTCAGATGGTAGAGTCAGAATTTGGCATAAACAGAATGAGAACATGGATCCATCATGCCTTGTTACCACTGTGCAGGCTGGTGGTGGTGGTGTAATGGTGTGGGGGATGTTTTCTTGGCACACTTTAGGCCCCTAAGTGCCAATTGGGCATCGTTTAAATGCCACGGCCTACCTGAGCATTGTTTCTGACCATGTCCATCCCTTTATGACCACCATGTACCCATCCTCTGATGGCTACTTCCAGCAGGATAATGCACCATGTCACAAAGCTCGAATCATTTCAAATTGGTTTCTTGAACATGACAATGAGTTCACTGTACTAAAATGGCCCCCACAGTCACCAGATCTCAACCCAATAGAGCTTCTTTGGGATGTGGTGGAACGGGAGCTTCGTGCCCTGGATGTGCATCCCACAAATCTCCATCAACTGCAAGATGCTATCCTATCAATATGGGCCAACATTTCTAAAGAATGCTTTCAGCACCTTGTTGAATCAATGCCACGTAGAATTAAGGCAGTTCTGAAGGCGAAAGGGGGTCAAACACAGTATTAGTATGGTGTTCCTAATAATCCTTTAGGTGAGTGTATTGTCTTATCTGAATGAGCAGTCGGGGTGATTTTCACATAGTTTTAGAGCAAATATTCTAGGCTACGTGATACAATTTTCAAAAGTCTTGTGAAGAAATAATCAGTATGGGTTTCATGGCCTTATTTCAGTGAGATTTTTTTTTTTGTATTTTCACAAACCACGCATAAATGTAATTTTCTCAAAACTACAAACTTTTACATACATGCTGCTGATATATTATTGTAGCAGAGTTTGTGCTGAATACAGTGTAATTAGACTTTAGCCATGAAAATGTCACAAGTAACAGAAATAACCAGAAATGTCAGAGCATGTCAGAACACCTCCAGGGCCCAGAAAACAGCTCAGACCTCAGAGGGTTAATGGTTTTACCTCAATATATTATTTGTATAATCTTTGGAAGCCTAAATCTAAAATAAAATCAGACTAATATCCCAGACCCCCTCTGGGGACCAAGCTGTTTTTGGGGTCCTTGAGATGTTCTGACATGCTCTGACATTTGTGCTTTTTTCAGTTATTTATAAACATGTTAATGGCAAAGGTGTAAATTCACTCTATATAGCACAAACAGGGCTACCATAATATGCGAGCAACGTGTATGTAGATGTTTGTATTTTTAAGAGAATAATGTTTATGCGTGGTTATTGGAAAAAATGTAAATGAAAGTTGCTGAATTAAGACCACAAAACACATATTAAATATGTGTCCACAAGACTTTTGACTAATGGATGTTGTCCCTTTCAGTTCTAGCTTCAAAATTATGTGAAAATAGTCTTGCTTTATCGTTCACAAAAAAAAATACATTGATTTAAATGGTGTAAAACAGGTTTTGCTTGGAAAGCCAATATGCGAGGGGGAGGAGTAGTTTACACCTTAGATTACCCAGTCCCACCCACTCTGCATAATGACTCTGCATAATTAGCCATTCATTCAGGTGTGACACTGACTGAGCCACAATGCAAGGACAAAAGATGTATTTAGAAGAAGACTTATATTGACCATTTAAGATTTCGCTTACATCTATCTTGTAAATATGTTTTGCTATTTTATTAAAAATGTTACAATTACAACAATAATTACAATTTCAACAATATTTCAAGTGTACTCTTTCTTTGTAAAAAAGAAAAAGAAAAAAGATTATAGGCCTACATTTATCATATGTATTCATTAGTTTGAATATAGCAAATATATATATATATAATATATATAAATATCTATAATATATATAAATAATATAGTTATATATATATAGTTATATATATAGCGTTAGATATGAGCAGAAATTGCTAAACAAAAGCTTATTTGATGTGGCAGTATATTCTACAGTAGCCTAAAAACTGTACCCAAATCTAGTCAACAAGTGACTGACTGTAACGTTGTTTTTATGAAATATTAGGGCATGTAAATGCTAATTTGCAGTTTAATACGTTGCTTATACAAATACATTTTATTTCAACATATTCCAGTCGATTTTTACTCATCTCAGTAGGCTATAGCAAAGCAGTTTATTCTTTCACACACAGACGCGCGATTCATATTTAGGCTAAACAGTCTTTACAAATATGTACCCTTCATTCATCTCACAGAAAGGCGAGTCATATTATAGAAATGCGATTCATCTTTTTGCGGTTTGCATAGGCCTACACTAACGTTATTCCATAACGTTATTCCACATCAACACTTGAGAAAAGAAAACAGCCTACCTCACTCCTCAGCGGGATCTGCTCCTCATATCAGGAGATATTGCTCCTCATATCAGCACTGTTCTGAGGAAACTTTTCTCCATAAGGTAGGCTATATTATATTATGCCTCACTCGATTGCAACGCGCTTTGTTTACAGCTGATGTGGGCGTTCTCAGAATTTGCGTTTGAATAGCACGCGCTCTCCGGGGAGTGGTCAAATTACTTTTGAATGGCTCGTAATGAGCTCGACTGGAGTCACTCTCTTTTTATACAGATTACAGAAGCTGAGAATATTTGTTTTTTATATAAATTACTTCATTTAAAAGATGCGATCTCAAGCTTTATGCCCGTGGGTCTGTATGCCTGTTTGACTGAATTTTCGCGGAGTTATAGATCATTTTCGAACGCGTTTCAAATGGGAGTTTACTGACAGAGAGAAGGCAGAAATCGCATCATGTTCATTTTTCTTTATTTGTCAAAAAGCAAAACACTTTATTTTTATTGTGAGTATACAGAAAAAAATTTTAAACTGAACAGGATCGATTGATGTATTACACAAAAATGAAAGATCAAAATTAACAGAGCATTTAGTGTTTATTTTCATTGCTAAAAAAAAAAAACGAGCAAAACGCGCGGGCGCGTTTTTGGTCCCCAGAGGGTTAAGTGTAACCAGGCTCCGTTTGAGTGTTTAGTTCTGTCCTCCGTCGTCACTCATTAAGCAGGGCTGTAGTGTTGTGCGCGTTGTGGCTCCGCGTGAGAAAAGAGTGTGAGTTCCGTCGCTTAGTTCGTGGAGAGGCAGCGGATGCGAGGAGGTCTACTGACATTATTGTTCAGGAGTAATATGGGCTAAAAAGACATCTAATAAAGTCAAATGTAAAATAACACTGCATAGTTTATCATAGATAGATTAAAGCTTAAATCATTCAAGAGCGGCAACTAATTTTCTCTTTGCCTTTTGTTGTTTAATTCACATTAATGGAGCAATCGTCAGCAGGTTTATTAGACTGCTGCCTCTTTAAGACCAAATGCAGATCTAATCATTATTACGCCTCATATTTTCTCCCAACTATTTACGCCCATTTAAGACATAAACTGTATTTAAGTGAATAAACTGTTTACGTGAATCTCCAAGACAGCCATTTTGATATATTTGTGAGTATATTTGATCGTTTAGATGCGCACACGAAGCCCAAAATATACGTTGCTTGTCTCGTTGCAGTGTGTTTCGGAGCGCGCGCCGCATTTGGAACAGCGTCTACTGTGTCAATTTTGGTACTTTTAATACCCTTTTATTATCAATCGCAGTTTAGCAACAGTATAGACTACATTTTACAACAATCACCGATCGTGCAGATTCTGACGTTACGTTTGGGTTTTAGTTGACAAAAATGACAGCGCACCGCTATGAAGAGAAGGAAGTTGCGCTAGACAGAATGCAGCTTTAGTTTTTAATGGTTATACCTCAAATATCTTAATTTTATAATCATTGGAAGCCTAAATCTAAAACTAAATTAGTTTAAAATCAAAGATCTAAAGTGTAACGGTTTGAATGTTTAGTTCTGTCCTCATCGTCACTCATTAAGCAGGGCTGTTGTGTTGTGCCCGCCGCGGCTCCGTGTGAAAAATCTCTCTCTCTCACACACACACACACACACACACACACACACACACACACACACACACACACACACACTCTCTCTCTCTCTCTCACACACACACTCTCTCTCTCTTTAGCAAAAATGTATCACAGACAAATGGTTCAATATTATTATATATAGAAGTGACTGGCGAGATTAAATTTGCAAGATAATAATTTCTTAATAGCAATAATAAATAGCACGTGTACTTTCTTCATTTATCCAGCACCGACAGCAGTTCTTTGTGAACTCTCCATTACACTGAGCCTCATTTACAAAACCATCTGCAGTCACACGCTCTGACTTGATCCGGGACACCATTAAAATAAACCATCCACTAGTGTCTGACGCTGGGCGAACGCTCACATCCAGTGAAGGCAACTTTCAGCCATTGAGACTAAACACGTACATTTTTACAGACTGCTGAAAGCTACAGAACAGAGAAGCAAATGGATCGCTGTGATTCACAGAAACAACTGGATCCAGGCAGAGAAAGCTGGATTTGCAGGTTTCATTTTGTGTCGATATGTTGAATTTAGGGGTAAAATCACCCTATATATTGTATTGTTATATATTGTATTGACAACTCTTCAATTACATATTTACCATTATATATTCTGCATAATTGGATGTTGTTTAATAAACACTGACAAAAACTACACAAGTTTTAGGGCTGGACGATATGATGATATATATAGTAGGCCCCTTCTGTCTCGAAAGACAATGGCTGCGCCTTCTTAATCTTTTTCAGTTTTTTTTGCAACATCTGGAGTGGCTCAGTAGTCCTATCCGTGCATGGCAGTCTCTGCCGCAATTTAGGCAGACAAAGCTGGATGGCGGGTTGGAGTCATGGCTTGGTTTCCTCTCCTTCCTGCGACTTCTTTTGTCCTTCAACTGCTGGAGTCTCTTCACTTCTCCCCTTTGGATTCCATCACTTACTGTGGTTCTCCATGCGCTGCGATTTTCTGCAAGTGACTCCCAGGTATCTGGGTTTATACCGGTGGTTTTCAAATCACGCTTGAAAACATAATTGTAACGCAGTGCTGGTCGGCCTAGAGGACGGTGTCCTGTAGCTAGTTCACCATATAGTATATCCTTGGGAATACGGCCGTCCTTCATACGGCGCACATGACCTATGTATGGAAACTTTCCAAGCGGTTTTCCTGTCTGGCATATGTCGTCCAGGTTTCGCTGCTATACAAGGTGTTGAGAACGCATGCTTGGTATACTCTGAGATTGGTATTCAATGAGATGTTATTGTTGTCCCACAATTTTATGCTGAGTTTGGACAATATTGCAGCAGCTTTTGCAATACGTCTGTCTATTTCTTTGTCAAGCGACAAGTGACTGGTGATGGTGGAGCCCAGATACTTGAAGTAGTCAGTATAGGGCTGGTCCGAATACCATTTTTTGAGCTTCGAAGCTTCGGTAGTAATGAACATAGAATATTCTAAGCTTCGGAGAGAGGGGCCTGAACATATTCTTCTCTCTAATAAAGGCAGTATTCTCTATGTCTGTCTGTCCATTTGTATTTTGATTATTTCAAGAACCGTTCATCCAATCGACTTCACAAGGGAGTGCAGTGTTGCATTTGGTGCAATATAGATAGACAAGCAAGACGTGACACGTTCAGAATTAATAAACTTTTAATAAACTACAGAACAGCGCAAGCAGGAAGCGGCGCGCCTCACACGGTAGGGGTGAGATATGACGATGTTTGATCGTGGACGATTAAAATGTCTCCACGATCTGCTTTTGATGAAATATCGTAGTACTGTGGATTCTATCAGTTGCTGTTCTGGCGCCTCTGTCCCAAGATACTGAACAACGCGACGTATATTCACATCAAATGTTAACGCAGCGGAACGGGACACTGCAGTTCATAGAAGTTCATAATTTGCATGTGCTTTAATGCCTTGTCGGTTGAACATTTAATTCACGTGCTGATGCGCTGTTCTAACGTGTGCTTTTCTCAGCGCGTACGTACATGTGAAGCTCACATGCACTAACAGCCTGTCTACCAGCACCTGGATACTGGACTAAGTTATCTTTCGAGTCTTATTGTGCTAATACTGTCAAATACACACAAGGATTACATAAACAAAGTCGGTTATGTCTAAAGTGAAAGCAAACTTGAGAAAATTGAGTGAAAATCTGCTTGTCAAATGCATGTATATTAGATGCATCGCACGCAGCTCTTAAAGAGACAGTAGTGATAGTAAACATGCTGCCGCTTGTCCTTAAAGGGATAGTTCACCCAAAAATAAAAATTATCTAATTTGTAACGCACTCTAATGATGTTCCAAACCTGTATCAATTTCCTTCTAATATTTTTCTAATATTAATATTACGAAGAATGTGGCTATCCAAACAGTAGCATTGACTTCCATAGGAGAAAAATATACTATGTAAGTCCCTGGGGTCAGAGCCCGTCTACGGAGAGCCTTGGCACTTCCTATTAAAGGGGTCATGACATGTTTTTTTCTTTTCTTTTATTATGTTCCCTTAGGTGCAATTATAGTATTACTATAGTTTTTTGGACAAAAAACGTTTAAAATTGAGTGATTTATGACCTTTTCCCACCCTGTTTCTCATGCTCTGATTCAAACAGTCTGTTTTGGGGGTGTTTCCCCTTTAAGAGTTCAGTGTTAACACCCACTGTTATGATTGGCTAACGTCAGCGCCTATGCATCAATTATTAACATAGATATAGAAAGCCAGAAAATGAACCATCTGTCCACCACTAACAACTAAGAATGGATTACCCCGTGTCCACATGGACAGTGTGAAGCTATTTTGAATGAATATGTCAGATTTGTAACCAGAAACACTTGAATACGGGTTATTTTGATGCATATGCGCGAGGGAGGGAGGGAGAGAGAGAGAGAGAGAGAGAGAGAGAGAGAGAGAGAGAGAAAGACAGTGAGAGAGCGCGCGCGCGGCCGGGGCGCTCTCGCTCGCTCTCTCAGTAACATGCGCCCTGTCACAATCGTCTCTACACATCACCCACCGATCAAATAAGGCTTTGGCGGCCCCATAGCAATCTTGTAAAGAGACCCACTCGCTGCACGTCGACGACTGAACTCCTGTGGGGCGCGTGACAACGAATCATGCGACGATGCGAAATGACTATGAGGCACAGACAGTAGTCTTGTGCTGGAGGCGGTCATATGCAAACGACTGGTGCGTCACTTCGTACCGTGACGTCACTTCTTACCATGGATCCAGAACGAGCTGTATTTAGAGCTTGATTAAATAAATGATTCGTTTATAATGGGGAGGGCGTCTAAAGCTATGAAACTTGCAGGAAGTTTTAATGGTACAAAGACCTCTTATATACCAAAAGATCAAGGCAAATTTGGTTTCTCATGTCATGACCCCTTTAAGTCCTAATGTACCGAATTTTAGTTGTAGTTCCACCAGAGCTCCACTGAGGGCGATCGCCCATGAGTGCAAAAAGAATGGGAGTCTATGGGGCTAGACGGCTAAATTGGTCTCTTTCACCCGATTGCCGTTGAGAAATCTCAGATTTGATTGTAGGTTTTGCAAGTTCAACATGGGTTATAGGTTGAATGTTGATTGAACGAGTACTTATGTCCTTTTGATTTCTTACACATTGAGTTGTTGTTGCCCATAAGACGCTAGCATTATGCTAATGAGCGCTGATTGGTCAGTGAAGGACTGATTACGACCAGAGATACCGCTTGATGGCATTGTGGCACCCGAAGCGGGACCAGAAACAAACAAAACAAAAACTCTTCTAGCACGTGTGTTTACCTGTGTCAGCTGTGTGTGTTTACCTGTGTCAGCTGTGTGTGTTTACCTGTGTCAGCTGTGTTGTGTGTTTACCTGTGTCAGCTGTGTGTGTTTACCTGTGTCAGCTGTGTGTGTTTACCTGTGTCAGCTGTGTTGTCGATGCCTCGAGAGAAAAGAAAGTGCAGAGCGCGAATGCACCAAAGCGACTGAAGAATTGCCGTAAAGCAGTATCTCTGGTCGTACGAAGTGTATGACGTCATTGACTGATTTTAAAATACTTTTTAAAGCAAATAAGTGACTCTAAAAAATCTAACACCCAGCAATGTGTAATATTCTATGCATCTCCTTTCGAATACAACATTCAAATTACTAGACAAAAAATTATATCCTGAGAAAAGTGGATTTTGATGGGTATAGCGCCATAGACCTCCATTCATCCTGCACTCGTCCTGCGAGCGCCCCCGCATGGACAGAGACGGGTTACTGCAGCCAGTCCAGAAACCGGAAGTTACCAGAGAGTGCCAATTCTCTTCCTATTAGATAATCTCAGTTCAGTTCAGTTCAGTTTGTTTATTTATAGAGCACATTTACACACGGCCACTGGCCGACCAAAGTGCTGTACATACAGTAAATAACATTAATAAAAATTGGTAAAAAAATACTACTACACAGTTTAGAATGGATCAATCATTGTAAGCTAAAAGCAGCAGTAAATAGATACGTTTTGAGGCATGACTTGAACTCAGACAGAGAAGAAGTCGATCTAATATAGAGTGGGAGCTTATTCCACATTGTGGGGCCAGCCACTTCAAAAGCTCGGTCTCCCCTTGATTTTAACCGGGTTTTAGGTATCTGAAGAAGAAGTTTCGCTTCGGATCTAAGACTTCTAGTTGGAGAATAAAAATGGAGTAGGTCAGATAGATAAGAAGGTGCTAAATCATTTAAGGATTTATACACCAGTATTAAAATTTTGTATTCAATTCTAAAACTTATCGGTAGCCAATGGAGGGATCTCAGAAGGGGGGTGGCATGGTCGAATTTCCTCTTTCCCTTCAGGAATCTCGCCGCAGCATTTTGAACAAACTGTAAGCGGGCCGTTTGGGACTTTGATATACCAAAATAAAGCTGGTTGCAATAATCTAGGCGCGAGGTAATAAGAGCATGGATCGCAGTCTCCAGCGAACGTTTCGGGAGATAGGATTTGATTTTCGCTATAGAGCGAAGATAGAAAAAGCTAGATCTGATAACAGCACTAATTTGCCTATCAAATTTAAGGGAACTATCTAAAAACACTCCTAAATTCCGTACCTGTGGAGCAAGAAATAGATCTAAAGATCCAAGGTCAAAATCATGTGTTTGACTGGATTCAGAGGGGTTAAACATAATAACTTCTGTTTTGTCTGAGTTCAAGAATAGGAAATTGTTGGTAAGCCAAGCTTTAACCTCATCAAGACATGCTGTCAAACTGTGAAGAGCACTCTTATTTTTCTTAGACAAAGGCATATAAATCTGCATGTCATCGGCATAGCAGTGAAATGAGACATTGTGTTTCCTAAAAATAGAACCCAGAGGAAGAAGATATAAAGAAAATAAGACAGGAGCTAAGACAGAACACTGAGGCACACCGCAAGATAAATTTCGGAATGAAGAGGAGAAACATCCCATTTTTACAGAAAACCGTCTATTAGTTAGAAAAGATTTGAACCAGCTTAAAACTTCGCCCCCTAGGCCAACGTAAGACTCCAGCCGAGAAATGAGAATCGTGTGATCTACAGTATCAAAAGCAGAAGACAAATCTAACATTACTAGAATGACGGAATCTCCCGAATCTGTACCCATATAAATATCATTAAGAACCTTTGTAAGGGCAGTTTCTGTGCTATGCAGAGTTTTAAACCCTGATTGAAATTTTTCAAAGATATGGTTGTCATTTAAGAAAGTCTGGAGCTGTAAGAATACTATTCGTTCTAAAACCTTGGAAATAAACGGCACAATGGATATAGGACGAAAATTTTATAACATGAAGGCATCGAGTGAGGGTTTCTTTAGTACAGGTGTAATTGAGGCAATTTTCAGACTAGAAGGTATAGCCCCTTCAAGCAAGGATTTATTAAATAACGACACCAATCCAGGACCGACAGTGTCAAATAATTGTCTCAGATATCGAGGAGGTAAGGTGTCATACGTACAAAAGGAAGGTTTGAGTTTAAACATTATTTCCTTTAACGAATGTAAAGAGACAGAATTGAAAGAGGTCCAAATAGTAGGTGAACTCATTTCAGTCGGTATTTCCTGATCGGAGACTTGAAATTCGTCTCTCAAGTTAGAAACTTTATAGCCAAAGTAACTAGCAAAATCCTCACATAGTGCCAAAGACGGGCAGCGGAGAGAGTTTATTGGAGGATTTAAAACAGAATTAATGACAGAGAAAAGTGTTTTTGGAGTGCGGTGATGTTTCTCAATCAATTCAGTAATCAAATAACTTTTATTTTCAACAGAAGAAAGAAACTTATTCAAGTTTAAAACAACTTGAGAGAGAAATTTATGACAATTAGAATTTTTAGCAGAACTATCCCTTTAATGTTAATAAAACAACAAAATGCAAAGAGAAAATCACTCACTGCTCTTGACTGATAACTTTAATAGTAGCTTTAAAGTATCAATGTATAATTTATACAGTGAAGTCTATGTTTTTGTTTTATTTTCATATTTGTTCATTTAATTACTTTCTTCAGTGCTACTGTTAAATAAAAAAAAACCTACTGTAGCTGAAAACATTAAGTACTGTTTATTTAATCTGTATATTAAGTTGTGTATGTGTAATGTGTATCTTTGATCTTAATATTTAATAACAAAAAAGATATTTGTATCTTCGCCCCTGTCTGCCATTCTTTTTTATTTTATATTTTGTTACTTAAGGCTTTGTTTTTAAAATATGGACATTAGTTTGGCTGTAATGCTCAGTCACAAAATAGTAAAACCAACATACAAAAGAATCGTGATAAAATCGTGAATCGCGATTTTCCTGAAAAAATCGTGATATGATATTTTTGCCATATCGCCCACCCCTATCACACAGGCAGGGCTTATGCTCCGAGAACAGACATAATAAAGAAAAACTAAATTTAAATAAAGAAAAAAACTAAATTTAAATAAAGAAAAACTAAATTAAGTTAAACTAAAAACGAGCTTAATTTAGATTGATAATAACGCGTAAAGAGCTTAATACATTTTGTTTCTTTTATTCTATTTTCCACAATGCCAAAGTAACGCAGCTTAAAGGAACACGGCGACTTTTTGGGACTGCCTAGAGCCCTGCACGGGGCAAAACATCCAGCCCTAACCGAGACCTGGCCCGTGGTGTTCAAGCCCTAATCCGGCCAAGCCCAGCCCGAAAACGTCTGCAATTTTTCAGCCCGAACCCGACCCGAGACCAACATCAATGTCACTTTAAGCTCTCTCTGATGCTCGCTGTCTCTGCTAGATGCACACGTATACACACACACGCTACTAGGTACAATTTTATTATAGGCCTCAAACATAACTACCACCACCGACAATTATGCCCACAAATATTAATACAGACTGTCCATTATGGAGAAGCATAAGCATGCAGTAGAGAATATAGCCAGCAGTAAATAAAGTGTGATACAGCAGTAAATAAAGATTTACGGTCAACCTTTCTTTGATGTCAAGTAACTTTACTGGGCGGAGTGATTTACTCGCAGCACTGAGAAGCCCCGTGGTGAGGAGCAGAGAGTTCGCTCAGAGTTGGAGTAAATCACTCCGCAGAAGTAGCAGTGCTTCGCCTTCTGAGAATATAGTTCCCAGTGTGTGTACGGTTAGAAGATGGCTGTGTCTCATGTGACCTTGTTATTTGTACACGCTGTGACTATACACATCACAACATGTAAATAGGAAAATGTTGGCGTTTTTTTGTCAATTCAAAATAAGAACTGGAGTTTACCTCCAGTCTTTGTGCTAAGCTAGGCTAGCGGTGGGTGCGTCAGACAGAGTTACAGCACGCACGGAGATGAGAAGGGTGTGTGTGGACTTATGGCAAGCTAAAGTCCCAAAAAGTCGGCGTGTTCCTTTAACCCAAAACACAAGCTCAGGCATGCACTTCTGTCCACACACACTCCGCTGTTCTGCACTTCTGTCCACACACACTCCGCTGTTCTGCACTTCTGTCCACACACACTCCGCTGTTCTGCGCTTCTGTCCACACACACTCCGCTGTTCTGCGCTTCTGTCCACACACACTCACACACACTCCGCTGTTCTGCGCTTCTGTCCGCACACACTCCTCTGTTCTGCGCTTCTGTCCACACACACACTCCGCTGTTCTGCGCTTCTGTCCACACACACACTCCGCTGTTCTGCGCTTCTGTCCACACACACTCCGCTGTTCTGCGCTTCTGTCCACACACACTCCGCTGTTCTGCACTTCTGTCCACACACACTCCGCTGTTCTGCGCTTCCGTCCACACACACTCCGCTGTTCTGCGCTTCTGTCCACACACACTCCGCTGTTCTGCACTTCTGTCCTCACACACTCCGCTGTTCTGCACTTCTGTCCACACACACTCCGCTGTTCTGCACTTCTGTCCACACACACTCCGCTGTTCTGCTCTTCTGTCCACACACACTCACACAAACTCCGCTGTTCTGCACTTCTGTCCACACACACTCACACACACTCCGCTGTTCTGCGCTTCTGTCCACACACACACTCCGCTGTTCTGCGCTTCTGTTCACACACACTCCGCTGTTCTGCGCTTCTGTCCACACACACACTCCGCTGTTCTGCGCTTCTGTCCACACACACTCCGCTGTTCTGCACTTCTGTCCACACACACTCCGCTGTTCTGCGCTTCTGTCCACACACACTCCGCTGTACTGCACTTCTGTCCACACACACTCCGCTGTTCTGCGCTTCTGTCCACACACACTCCGCTGTTCTGCACTTCTGTCCTCACACACTCCGCTGTTCTGCACTTCTGTCCACACACACTCCGCTGTTCTGCTCTTCTGTCCACACACACTCCGCTGTTCTGCTCTTCTGTCCACACACACTCCGCTGTACTGCACTTCTGTCCACACACACTCCGCTGTTCTGCGCTTCTGTCCACACACACTCCGCTGTTCTGCGCTTCTGTCCACACACACTCCGCTGTTCTGCGCTTCTGTCCACACACACTCCGCTGTTCTGCGCTTCTGTCCACACACACACTCCGCTGTTCTGCGCTTCTGTCCACACACACACTCCGCTGTTCTGCGCTTCTGTCCACACACACTCCGCTGTTCTGCGCTTCTGTCCACACACACTCCGCTGTACTGCGCTTCTGTCCACACACACTCCGCTGTTCTGCGCTTCTGTCCACACACACACTCCGCTGTTCTGCGCTTCTGTCCACACACACTCCGCTGTTCTGCTCTTCTGTCCACACACACTCCACTGTTCTGCTCTTCTGTCCACACACACTCCGCTGTACTGCACTTCTGTCCACACACACTCCGCTGTTCTGCGCTTCTGTCCACACACACTCCGCTGTTCTGCGCTTCTGTCCACACACACTCCGCTGTTCTGCGCTTCTGTCCACACACACTCCGCTGTTCTGCGCTTCTGTCCACACACACACTCCGCTGTTCTGCGCTTCTGTCCACACACACTCCGCTGTACTGCGCTTCTGTCCACACACACTCCGCTGTTCTGCGCTTCTGTCCACACACACACTCCGCTGTTCTGCGCTTCTGTCCACACACACTCCGCTGTTCTGCGCTTCTGTCCACACACACTCCGCTGTTCTGCGCTTAGGGCTGGGCACCGAACATCGATACTTTTATGGTATCGAACGAAAAACTCCAATACTATGAGTATCGAAAAATTATTTATCTTTCGGTGCCAAATTTCGGTTCCAAAAGCCAAGCGGCTGTGTCTGTGTGAGCCTGTAGCATACTTGCATGTAAGGACCTAAAGCGCCGGTGATTGGCTGTCCACCACCACGTGGCAGGGAGGATTTCTAAAGATACTCGCAGTCACACAACACACGTGTAGTTGTTTTTTCTCATGTGTTCTACCGCGTCGTTTTACAATGCCAAAGAGGTCTAAAGTGTGGCTACACTTTATAAAAGTGGATGCCGAGTCAGCAAAGTGCAACATATGCGATAAGAGTATTGCAAACAAAGGCGGCAATACCACCAATTTAATAAAGCACTTGACCATGCACGGGATCAATATTAAAGCAGAAAGTTGCATGGTATTCGACTGTAAAAAGATGGAACCAGAGGAGCCTTTCACCTCATCGCAGTCAAACCCGCCCTCGTCAACATCATCTGGCATTTCTGGGATTGTAGCAGGTAAGAAAGATAACCTTTTTTAGCGAACAGAAGTTGAAGTAATTGTTTATGCTAACGCGAGTGGTTTGAATGTGTGGATGCAACTCTGCGTTGCGTTTACTTAGGAGCTATAACGTTATTCTTTGACCAGGCAACATCTTTGTTTTTCCAACGTAACGTTAAGGTTACAAATTTTAGAAATACTTGACAGATAAGTGTAATTTCACTACTTAAACCGAATGCATCCCCATAACGTTGACTACCACTTTATGTATGTTAGCTTGTGCTGCTAGTCGGTTGCTGTAGCATTAGCGCTGTCTATTTCCCCCTTCACATTAGCCTCTGCACCGGTCCACCCTGATGTTAGGAATAGGAAGACAATACCAGAAAGTGTCAATCCCTTCACACTGGCAGCCGCAGCAAGAGGGAAAATGACGAGCAGAGACGAGATCAGTGCCACAGAGCAATCACAGGGTTTATTGTTAAAGGTTTGCTACCTTTTTCGACAGTGGAGGCCCCATGGTGGAGGTGAGCAAGCTATCGATATAAAGGGAGTTTTTTTAAAGGTAGTTTGCCAATATAGCCTCTTTAAGCCTGGATGACATATTTACTGCTGACATATTTTTACTGTTATTGTCAGTAAAAAAAATAAACCATGATATTGTTAATGTTTTGTGCTCTAATGTCAATTATAGGGAGATGATAAGCACCTTAAACCCCCAGTATCAGTCCCCCAGCAGATACCTGCTGTCAAATACACTTATTCCTGCATGGTATGCAGTAGAAATAGGAAATCTGAAGAGAAAGTTGCAAGTTGTGGCTGATGTGGCGGTGACTGCTGATGGGTGGACCAGTGTGGCTCAAGACCACTATTTGACCGTTACAGTCCACTATGTGAAAGAAGGTTCCATGAAGGAGAACGTACTCCATACAAGGGCAGTCTACACGTCCCAGACAGGGGAAGTCATAGCAGAGGAAATAGGAGACATTCTGGATGAATTTGAAATAAAGTACAAAGTTGTAGCCATCACTGTAGACAATGCAGCAAGCATGGATGTGGCAGTGAAAAAGATGAGCATAATAAAGATTTGCTGCTTTGCTCACACACTAAACATTGCTGCTCAAAAACTGTACAATGTGCCCTCCGTTTCAAGGTGGGCAGGAAGGATCCGTGCAATGGTGGTCTGGTTGAAGAGGTCTAGCCTGGCTAAACCTGTCTTAAAGGAAAAGCAGAAACTTCTCGGTAAGTAGAAATCAAAATACGCTAAACTTAACTTGTCTTGATTAAATTGTTTATTAAACTGTTTCCCCAAATGGATAACCAGTCTGACCCATCTGTCTCTCTCTGTAGGCCTTCCAGAACATGCAGTCATCTTGGATGTTAAGAACAGGTGGAATAGCCTCTTTCTAATGGTGGAGAGGTTCCTCGAGCAGTTCCCTGCCATCCAGGCAGCTGCCACGGACGCTCGGTTAAAGAGGACAATGGAGAAGGACAGGTATTTGAATATATTGGCTTGTTCTAGTATCAGTGCTAAATATCTTTTAAGAAGTTTAATCTTGTTAATAAAACTATGTGGACATTTTTCAGACTGGAGCGAGATACTGATGATGACTTCAGAAAAGCAGAGGAGTTTGTTAAAGTCATGAAGCTAATGTATACTTCAACACTTTGCATGTCCGCTGAAAGGATTCCAACATTGGGTCAGATTCTGCCCATCTTGGGGAAACTTGAGCACCACTTCACCATAAGTGCAGAGGACTCCACATTTACTAAGTGCATCAAAGAAAAAATCTGGGGTGATCTTTCAAAAAGATACCAAGTGAGTATCATAATCCTATTGATTTGTCAATTGTTTTCATAAGGTATACTCAGAAACCTAACTTCTATACTATGTTCTTGTCTTGCAGGAGGAGTGCATCCAGCAGTTTTTGGAGGAAAGCACGGCCTTAGACCCAAGATTTAAGTCAAGAGTGGCAGCCTCAGATGCAGTGTGGGACAGAGTAGAGAAGGAGCTGATTAGTAGGGCCACCACACATCAGGTGTGTTTAATATTCTTATTACTGGTAATCTTTCTCCTCTTCCATTGTAAATCAAATCAATGTACATGATATCTGTGTTTCCAGCCCGAAGAAGACAATGAAGAGGCAGTAAGTGATGATGACTTATCTGATGAAGCTTGTGCAGCGCCAGTAGCAACACAGGTAAATATATACGGACATCCTGTTTCTTCCTGCTTAATTTTCAGAAGAAAATTAATATGTATGTTTGAGTCCGGCTACCCAGTAATGTTGCCTTATTTTGTTTTGATCTTTTCTGTTTGTAGAAGCGGGCAAAGCTTTCTGCCCTTAAGGAGATTTTTGCAGAGGAAGACATGGCGATAGAAATAAGAGCCAAGAGCATGACCAGCACCTCAGAGAAGATTCAGGAGGAGATACAGCTCTACAGAGGTTTGCCGTGTACACTCTAGAGCCACAGTGAATCCAGCGACTTGGTGGTGGAGTATGAAGGACACACTGCCAATGCTGTCCAGCTTGGCAGCCAGGTACCTCTGTGTACAAGCCTCATCGACGCCCACAGAGCGTACATTTTCCACTGCTGGGGACACCATTAGCCAGGAGCGGGCCTGTCTGTTACCAGAAAAAGCCGACATGTTGATCTTTCTGAAGAAAAACTGCTGAGCGGTTAATCACAAATGCAGTTTGATTTTGCACTAAAAAGTTTTTTTTACATTCCTTTGCATTTTAGTTGGTTCAACTAGCCTGTACACAATGTCATTTGTTTATTTATTTATTATTTATAATATGTTCATGTTGTGGCAAAAAGGTTTCTCTTTTTTTGTTAATTTTGGCCAAGTTAGGATTGATACCAATCCTGAGTGTCTGCTGGCGCACCCCTATCCAAAATGCACAACCAGTTTTATTAATAATGTTACCCTGAGTGAGAAGTGTTACCAGAATTTGTTTTAATTAAGGTGAAAAATATTTTTTTTATTTAATGTATTTTTGTTGATGTTGAAATGGATTTTAAAACATATGGTATCGAAAAAAGTATCGCTAGGAACCGGTACCCAGCCCTATCTGCGCTTCTGTCCACACACACTCCGCTGTTCTGCGCTTCTGTCCACACACACTCCGACAACAACAACGAGATTGAATGATGGGAACTGTAGTTTTCAACTCACCGTGGATGTAAATCAGTCAGACGGGAATCGAAAAATCATGTTCATGGATGAGGTAAAGTTCTATTTTTATAAATGTTGCGTTTAATGACATGCTTTCTGTGGCGAGGGGGGCGTGGTTCAGCGCGGTCTGTAACGGGAGAGAGAGAAACGAGACGAGCGGGACGTAAGTAGGTCAAGTGCAAATGACGAACACCTGTGTCTTATTGCAGTAATTGGCGTGGAGAGACCGCTTATAAGCCGCGCGCTGGAACGTTGTGCACTACTTTTGTTTGTTTTGTATTATTTTAATAAAGTATGAGTCCCAGTCAAGCCGACCCCTGTCTTCTTCCTTCCTGACTCTTGAACCTCATCACACTTTTATTTCATTAAAATGAATTAACCGCAAGAAAAGTAAGGTTTAAAGGGCACCTATTATGACTCTTTTCACAAGATGTAAAATAAGTCTCTGATGTACCCAGAGTATGTGAAGTTTTAGCTCAAAATACCCAACAGATATTTTTTTACAGCATGTTTAAATTGTCATTTTTGGGGCTCAGAAAAACATGCTGTTTTAGTGTGTGCCCTTTAAATGCAAATGAACTGCTGCTGCCGGCCCAGGGGGCGGAGCCTCACAAGCTCGTGCTTCAGTCAGGACAATCTCATCTGATAATATCAGAACAGAAACTCTCAGTAGCGGTGTTCATTTTGACTCGGAGTCGATGCTATATTTATTTACATGGCCATAAACACCAGACGTGATAAACAATGTCAATAAACTAAACACAAACCTAAAGCAATAATACTTTCCTTACATAAACATAACTATTACCAAATGCTACATTTGGAAAATATAAAATTAAGCATGTTTTGTCGACAGAACCAGCTGCAATCGGTAAAGAATAATTGTGTTCCATAACGACTGCACGAAACAAGCTAACGTTTGTTGCTTGATAGACGCTACAACTACAATTTCCGCATTTGTCTAGGACTCCACGCAGTACGAGCAGAAACCGAGGGTAAAGCGGATATGACGCAATTGACCCAGTTTCCTTGGTTAAAATTGCAATTTTCTCATGATTTAAAAATAGTTGGAAAAATTTGGGATATGGTAAGTAATCAACTTTAACAAAATATATAACACTGGCCTTGAGATTTTGGGATATTTTAAAGGGCACCTACTATGCAAAATTCACTTTTACATGGTGTTTGAAGATAAATGTGTGTTGGCAGTGTGTGAACAAAACCACCCTAGAATGATAAAAATCCACCCAGTGGTTTTTTTTACAATCTCAATAAATCATAAGCACTGTCTCAGAATGAGCTGTTCTCAGATTCGGTGCAATGTGACGTAGAATTGACCAGGCCCCTCCCACGACTGTTGATTGACACTTCAGTTTGAGCATAGACCCGCCCTGAGTGAGCTGGACACAGAGTCCTCCATTGTTTCGATGCTTGAGCAGCTGTAGACAAGAATGTCTCCTAAGCGATTGAGGTGTTTTGTTGCTGGATGTAAGAATGAACATAGCAGTCTTCATTTACTCTCGTTGTTACTCGAGGATGGATCTGTACTGTTCGTGATCAAGCTTACAGTCTCCGGAGCGACAGGACTAACGTTACTGACCACGGCAGAAGTGACACGCTCTTTATGACAGCTCATCGAGTCGTTTTACGGATATAAGGTTTACCAGTTTATTATAAGCACCCACTGAAAAGGTGTGTATATATTTGTTTACTGTTAGTTCTAACGAGTGTTTTGTGTAACTGTTATTTCGCTGTGTATGTTGTTGATAATGAAAGGGAGAGAGAGAGAGAGTTTATGGATAAGACTTTAATGCGCACTTCTTATACTGTGTTTATTCATCTCTTACTGTGATTCTCTGGAGTAAAACTAACGCTCATCTTTTGTGTGATGTACAATAAACTTTACTGAACTCGTCAGTATATTTTGGTCATCATTCGGACGGGTTTTGCTACAGCAGGCTTGTATTAGTGGATAAAAGCAGATGACAAATAAGTTATAACTAGAGGTCGACCGATTCATCGGTTTTGCCAATTAACCCCCTGGGGTCGGCGCGATAGGCTCGTTTTTTTCCTTATGAGTGCAAAAAATATATATAAAAAAAATATAAATTTTTATCTTATATGCTTGTGTTATACATCAATCGATCCTGTTTAGTGTGTATTTTTTGTGTGTATGCTCATAATAAAAACAAAGTGTTGTGCTTTTCGCCAAATAAAGAAAAATAAACATGATGCGAGTTCTGCCTACTCTCCGTCAGTGAAGTAAATTCTGAAACGCGTGAAGCTTGAATTCTCTTCTTTTAAATGAAGTAATTTTTATAAAAAACAAATATTCACAGTTTATATAATATGTATGTAAAGAGAGAGATGTCAGTTGTTCTCATCTCAACGCGTGTATGCTAGAAACGCGTGTATTCTAGAAATAGAACCGACGCCTATTTTTCACACAACACGCAAGCGTCTTGGAAGCGTTTCCATGCAAAATTGAATAGGAAAATCTGTTTATATGTCATTTTGACACGAATACATATTAATAAATGTCCTTTTGATGTTTAAAAGTGTCTAGGTTTTGACATAAATGCAAATATAAATGTAACTTTACAAAATATTATCGATTTTCAAATACTGCTGTATTGAATGAACAGCTTTTAGCAAACTCTATTGCTATACTGAGATGAGGAATATATCGTCGCTGTCCGATGAAAACCGCGTATGTCCATTTTGCCGATTTTGAGATTTTTCGACGGATAGAATGTCCAGGTTCATTTCCATATACAGTATGCTTCACATATCTAAATGACCAATGAAAAGTTGTGAAATCATGTCATCTGATTTCCACGTATATCCATTTGGTGTCAAAGCTGTCAATCACGCCGCGTATCTCCCGCTCTGTGGAGGCATCTCGCCGGTCTAAGCGTCTCTGGAAGCTCCGCATTGGATAGCCGAATAATTCTGTGAGGTAAAGTATCAGCAAACGTTTGTTTTTGACAACTGTTCAAGTTCATTATATATTCGCAATATATTCACAACTGTTATTTACCGGTAAATGGTCTAGACGAAGTAATTGTCACTGTTTATTGTGGAGATGTTAACGCACGGGTCTGTTAACTTAAGCAATACTATAGTCTAATATTTTTCTGACTAATAAATTACTGACACAGTAAAGGGTAGATTTAAATAAAGAATAACGAATTTTAAATAAAGAAAAACATAATTTAAATAAAGAAAAAAACTAAATTTAAAAAAAAAGAAAAAATGAAATTTAGCCTAATAAAGAAAAAACGAAATTTAAATAAATAAAAATGACATTTAAATAAAGAAAAAACGAAAATTAAATAAAGAAAAACCCGAAATTTAAATAAAGAAAAACGAAATTTAAATAAAGAAAAATAAAATTAAGTTAAATTAAAAACGAGATTAATTTAGATTGATAACGGCTAAAAAGGCTATAGCCATGTTGGGTCCGTGTACTTTTTCGTTCATTCATTATTCTATTTCGGAATGAAAGATGAAATGTAAAAAAAAAGGGTGCAGCTTGTTTTGTTTTTTTTTGTTTAAAAGAAAAAAAACAGAAATGGCTGTTTTTTTTGTACATAGCATAGCCTACTTTGTTATGATTTTAGTATCATGATTAATAAATGCACGCACAATTATCCGTGAACTTGATTTGAAGCCTTTCAACTTGTTTGTGCAAAATTCAGAATTAAATGAATGTGCAGCAATTTGTACAAATAGAGTCTGTAGGTCTACTACTATACTGTTGAAAGTATGAAAAGTGAACAGCACGAGTAATAGGATGCCACATTTGAGACGGGTCAGACATGATTTTGACCACTTCATCAAGTTTTGTTTTGTGAATTTTGAAAGTGAATTTCGTTTTGTATAAATTGTATCTTATTTTTAATAAATTTTTCATCAGCCAATTGCCTGTAGTGGATTTAATATATAAGCAGCAAATATATAGCAGACAATATAATCATGGAGGCGCCCGCGCGGTCACTTGCATTGCACGTTAAGCGCATCTCATCCTAACTTAACGAAACTCAGTGTATGCCTCACACAGACATGAGAATGACATCCAATACACAAAGCTTGAAAATTCTTTAAACGAAATAATTCAAAACGAAAAGAAAAAGGCTACTCTCTGATTATGTATGATTATCATAGCCTAGCCTATTTTGTGAATTGTTCATTCCCGGTTGGCATTGGCACACATTTTGCTGCCCTTACAAAAGTGCCGCTCTAGGCAATTGCCTAGCTCGCCTATAGGCTGGTCAGCAATGAGTGTATTTATTAATTGTCCCTTCATATATCATATGAAGTTTGCAAGAGACATTTAAACTGAGACGTATTTAATAAACTGAGCGTAGCCTATTCATCTGTCAATATGAAACGCGACTTGGCCATTCTAATGATCGGAAGAACGCGTATCGACCACCGTTACTGTAAAATATGCACGTATGTCCATTTAAACTCGATTTTAGTCAAATGTGGACTATATCATTACACGGGCAAGAATATGGTTACATTTAAAGATGCCGTACCAAGTATGACAACGCTACGTTCAACTGCTTTTGAAATTATGGTGTTTTTTTCACTTCCTGAAAAGTAACCGTTTTGGACATACGTGAGTTTCATCGGGCAGCGACGATATACTGTATGTGTTTTGTCAAAAATAAAGTCATCAACTAACTAATGAATCCTTTACTTTGAAATACGTATGATAAAATGTATACTTTGAAATGTATAGTTTTGAAAGACGTTGACTAGTTTTGAATAGATTATAAAGTATGTATGTGTATGCATATATATATATATATATATATATATATATATATATATATATATATATATATGTGTGTGTGTGTATATATGAAGAGTTCAGATGCAAAAGCCTCTAAATGCCATTTGAAATTTTCTTCTAGAATGATCATTTTTATGAAGCTTGTATATTTAAGTTAGCTATAGGTGACACACCTGAATGAATGGCTCATTAAGTATGCAGGGACATCAGGTGTGAACTACTAAATATGCATGATGCTGTTGGAGCGTTTACGCCCCATCCGCATATTGGCTTTCCAAACTAAAAGTGTTTCACAAAACTTAAATCAATGTATCGTTTTATGTGAATGATTAGGCAGGATGATTTTCACATCATTTTGAAGAAAAAACTCTAGGCGACGACATCCATTAGTCAGAAGTCTTATTGCCACATATTTAGTATATGTTTTGTGGCCTTATTTCAGAAACTTTAATTTTTAGTTTTTTCGATAACCATGCATAAACATTATTCTCTCAAAAATGAAAACATGTACATACATGTGGCTCACATATTATTGTAGTCCTGTTTGTGCTATATAGAGTGAATTTACACCTTTGCCATTAATATGTTTATAAGCAACTGAAAAAAGCACAAATGTCAGTACATGTCAGAACATCTCAAGGACCCCAAAAACACCCCAGACCCCAGAGGGTTAATCGGCACCGAATGTTGATTGGTGGAACTATCGTTATCGGCAAAAATACATACCGATAGTTTTTCCTGGTTGTGTCCGTTGCTGGAGTGGCTGAGAAGCGTGCGCTGTCATTCATTACACAGTAAGCAGAAAGAGAGAGATGAGAAGGGTCTGCTGGCATCATGCAGTACAAGAGCGGCCTCTAGAGGTGTAATAAAAACTATCGCTGATGCCTCGTGTTGTTTATTTCGACAGGTGATGCTGCGTGCTGCACTGAGAGCACAGGCTGCGTGGAGAGCGCTGACATCAGATGCGCGTTTAAAGCACCAACAGCTAAAAGGTGGCCTATGTATACAGTACATTTTGTCATATCATTATAAAGTGATTAGTTTGTTGACTAAATGCTGCATTAGTAGAGAAAGAACAGCACAACAGTATGTTTGTTTGCCTTTAAGGCTGAGAGGACGCTAACATTAGTAGTACCTCAAGCGGTTAAAACACTGACAAAAATAAACGTAAGTCCGACCCGAATGTTTAATGTCACAATTGTTACCTCTATTTGCATTAGTTTATATCCAGCTGGTCACTTTTATGCATTTAATATGCAGAGAAGTTGCATATTTAAAGCTAGAGATGTAAGATATGGAACATATAAACAGAAACATATAAACAAATCAGAAAAGCATTCGATTTCGGTTATTTTTTCATCATCACTTTAATACATATTTTGTTATTTTGATTAGATAATCATCAAGCGTTTATAAAATAGAAGCAAAAGTGTGAGACTATACATTTAATATTTATGTAATTTCAATACTCTGGCGTTGTAGATATTTAAGCATGACTGTTTGGATTTAGGCTATATGAAATGATAACACTTACAATAAAATTCCATATGTAACATTAACTAAGGTTAATAACTTCTGTATAAGGATTGTTCATTATTTGTTAATTAACATGTACTAATACATTTTTAAATTAAGGTTTTTATTTGTTAACCATAGTTAATGCACTTTCAAACTAACATGAATGATCAAGGTGCAACTGTATTGCTCAAATATTATACCGATCAAATTTTGTTACTTTTTTATTCATTAAGTTGGCTTGAAAAAGAACAGTTTAACAGTTACATTTTGAATGTAACTGGTTTTATTTATTTAGTCTTACTTTTTGTTTCAGTTTGAATGAATGTCTTTTATTGACTTAATATTTATTCATAATATATATTTATTTCATTTAGCATGTTTTCATGGTTCAATACAGTTTTATTATTTTTATAATAAAGTTCAGCACTGTTTTACTTGGAGTGTTATGTTTGTTTTTATCCAGTATCAATTTTAAAAACTATCGGTTGATTAATCGGTTATCGGCAAGTATGGCCCAACCTAGCTATCGTTATCGGTAAAATCCACTATCAGTCGACCTCTAGTTATAACCATAATTAAACTAAACTATACCTGTTCTATCTCTATACAGCATATATTCTCTGGCTCTGTAGGCATTATTGTCCGACTCCGAGTCGAAATGAACACCGCAACTGAGAGTTTCTGTTCTGATATTATCAGATGAGATTGTCGTTGTCCTGACTCTGAGCGCAAGCTCGTGAGGCTCCGCCCCCTGGGCCGGTAGGGCAGCAGTTAATTTGCATTTAAAGGGCACACACTAAAACAGCGCGTTTTTCTGAGCCCCAAAAAATGACAATTTAAACATGCTGTAAAAAATGATCTGTTGGGTATTTTGAGCTAAAACTTCACATACATAATCTGGGGACATCAGAGACTTATTTTACATCTTGTGAAAAGAGTCATAATAGGTGCCCTTTAATGCAAAAATCTTACACATTGTACCTTTAAATAAATGCTTTGTTTATAATGAGGACGTTATTGTAAGCTATTAAAACTTGTATATGTCAAAAGATCAAGGCAAATTTGATTTCTCATGTCAGGACCAAAGACTGTAAAATAAAAAATGTATGTGATGTCACTCGTAGTGTTTCTGAAGAGCGTTTCTGAAGGCCGAAGTGGGCGGAGCCGGCCGTCGCCATCTTGGCCATGCGTCACCATCTTGGCCGTGCGTCACTCCCGGATAAACGAAACTGTGCAGCGAGGCAGATTAGCTGAGGTGACGTGACGCTAACAGACAAACGGCTAGCAGTGACGTCAGCGGCAATCCACCTGTCACTCAAGTGGCCACGCCCTTAATTATGCAGAACTTTAAGGCTTAATATAATTTAAACGGATGAGTTATAAAAATATTCACCCCCCTCACAGTCGTCATGAAGGGCAATATTAGCTATGTGTGTGTGTGTGTGTGTGTGTGATATATATTTATAAAGACCAAAACCACTTTTAGCACCAGACTGTAAACATGTTTTTCTGCTGTAAAGTTGGACATTTTAACATGCGGGTCTACGGGACTGAGTCTCTTCTGCAGCTGGCCTCTAGTGGCCAGTGGATGAACTGCAGTTTAACTCACTTCAGTGTTGGATTCAAGAGAGAGACCGGACCCATTTAAAGGGGACATATCATGCTATAGCCCTTAAATGCATTTTGTTGTATATTTGGAGTGTTTAGAAGTACAGAAAAGTTGAAATTAGTCTCTTCAGGTGCTTTGTTGATATCTTCATATTCTGTCATTTTTTCTGTCATAAAGTCATTTTTGTGTGCGCGAAGCACTTCAAGGATAACTACTTCAGCAACAACAGAGTTTTTCCTGCATTGAACTTGTTTTAGCGCCCGCCAAACCGATTTTTTGTCCCGCCAAAGTCTTATTTGATCGGTGAGTAATGTAGATGAACTGCTGGGCTTGTGACAGGGCGCATGTTTAACTGAAAGAACGAGCAGAGACAGAGAGAGAGACCCGGTCGCGCGCGCGCACTCTCTCTCTTTGGAGCCAGGCGAAAGTGTAAACAAGACTTCACCGTCTCCAAACTAAGCGCTGTCTTGCTCTCTCTCCCTCGCACATATTAATCAAAATAAATCGACACGGTGGTAAAAGGTTGGAAGACCAAAGTTTCATGTGGAGCATTCAGAGAATTTTTTCCCCTGAATTACCGTGTGAATTGTGCTAAATAAGTTGCCTTATCTTCTCTGAAAAGCGTTCCGGGCATTAAGCTGACATAAAACAACACTTCAATAAAACGGAAAAAATATCCAATGATGAAATGTTTTCTGTGTTGACACAAATCTTGGATGTCCAAAAGTTTCTGTGCCGCTAGATAATCGTATCTCTGCTATCAAACTACAAAAATGGCCGAACGGGGTGGAGTTGAACCGAGTGTCACCTCTGCAACCTGGAGAGGGGGCGGGATATGAAGTGTCTCATTTGCATTTAAAAAGACCGCACCAAAACGAGTTGCTCTCAGACGCACATCAGAAAAGGGGCCTGTGGAGCTATAATAATGAGGAATTCAGACCCAAGCATTGCAGTTCCACTTTATATAGACTACAAATGTATGATTTATATGTAAAAAGGAACAATTTAAAAGCATGATATGTCTCCTTTAAATTACTTGTTTACACAAAAATATGAATTAAAAAAATTATAATTAATCAACCTGGCCAATACGCTATTTAAAGTACACAAATTTTTAGAAGTAATCTTGGGTAAAAGTGCCTTGGTTCAGTTCATACCTTGACCTCTGAGCCCCGGGTTCACGGCTCTGACCATGTTTTTGCCGTGAGTCCTCTCCACACACACTCGGTCCCCGATCTGCAGGAACAGCTCCTGGAGGCTCAAGAGCCCGTAACTGCTCAAGGGCCCGAACCTCCTGCCGTAGAGCCGTCTGTAGAGGAACCTGAACCGGGACACAGCAATGCCTTCTGGGTATCTCTGGAGGAGGGTCACAGCCTCCTCTTTCAGTGTTTGCAGAGACGGGCCTGAAGAAGAGGAAGAAGAGGAAGAAGAAGAAGAGCTGATGGTCAAAGGCAGTGTTTTCCATTTTGATTAAATAATGTACGGTACAGCTGAGCAAGATATCTTTCCAATCAGACTTTATCCTGCCTATCCTCACTATCCTGTGAGTGTGTGTGTCTGTGTGAGTGAGTGTGTGTGTGTGTGTGTGTGTGTGTGTGTGTGTGTGTCTGTGAATGTGTGCGCTTGTGTGTCTGTGAGTGAGTGTGTGTGTGTGAGTGTCTGTGAGTGAGTGTGTGCGCTTTTGTGTCTGTGAGTGAGTGTGTGAGTGTGTGTGTGTGAGTGAGTGTGCTTGTGTGTCTGTGAGTGCGTGTATGAGTGTGCTAGTGTGTGTAGGAGTGAGAGAGTGTGTCTGTGTGAGTGAGTGTGTGTGCGCTTGTGTGTCTGTGAGTGCGTGTATGAGTGTGTGTGTGAGCGTGTGTGTGTGTGTAGTATCTTTATCCTGCCTATCCTCACTATCCAGTGAGTGTGTGAGTGTGTGAGTGTGTGTGTCTGTGTGAGTGAGTGTGTCTGTGAGTGTGTGTATGAGTGTGCGAGTGTGTCTGTGAGTGAGTGTATGAGTGTGCGAGTGAGCGTGTGCGCTTGTGTGTCTCTGAGTGAGTATGTCTGTGAGTGTGTGTCTGTGAGTGTGTGTCTGTGAGTGTGTGTCTCTGAGTGAGTGTGTCTGTGAGTGTGTGTCTGTGAGTGAGTGTATGAGTGTGCGAGTGAGCGTGTGTGTGCGTGTAGTATCTTTATCCTGCCTATCCTCACTATCCTGTGAGTGAGTGTGTGCGCTTGTGTGTCTGTGAGTGAGTGTGTCTGTTAGTGTGTGTCTGTGAGTGAGTGTGTGCGCTTGTGTGTCTGTGAGTGAGTGTGTGCGCTTGTGTGTCTGTGAGTGAGTGTGTGCGCTTGTGTGTCTGTGAGTGTGTGTCTATGAGTGTGCGAGTGAGCGTGTGTGCGTGTATGAGTGTGCGAGTGAGCGTGTGTGTGCATGTAGTATCTTTATCCTGCCTATCCTCACTATCCTGTGAGTGAGTGTGTGTGCTTGTGTGTCTGTGAGTGTGTGTCTGTGAGTGTGTGTATGAGTGTGCGAGTGAGCGTGTGTGTGCGTGTATGAGTGTGCGTGTATGAGTGTGTGTGAGCGAGTGAGCGTGTGTGTGCGTGTATGAGTGTGTGTGTATGAGTGTGTGTGTGAGCGAGTGAGCGTGTGTGTGTGTGTGTGTGTATATATGAGTGTGCGTGAGCGTGTGTGTGCGTGTAGTATCTTTATCCTGCCTATCCTCACTATCCTGTGAGTGTGTGAGTGTGTGTGTCTGTGTGAGTGAGTGTGTCTGTGAGTGTGTGTATGAGTGTGCGAGTGTGTCTGTGAGTGTGTGTCTGTGAGTGAGTGTATGAGTGTGCGAGTGAGCGTGTGCGCTTGTGTGTCTCTGAGTGAGTGTGTCTGTGAGTGTGTGTCTGTGAGTGTGTGTCATACCTGTCAACATTTGGATACCAAAATACGGGAAATCTGAACGGGGGGGGTTCTTTATTTATTTTGTTTTTTTTTATTTATATCATGTTTCTTTATTTATTTTTATCAATTGCAACAATTAACTGCATTAATTAATCACGATTAATTGCCATTAAAAAAAAACTTACTTTTTAACATTTTATAATGTAATAATTTCACAATTAATCTCCAAATTAAGGTAGAAAAACATAAAACAGTATATTTTAAATATTTGTCTAACAGGTAGGAAAAATATACAGAAATTGAAGTTATCAAACAGTTTGCACTGCATACAATTTAAATTGTACATAGATTAATCCTTATTAAAGTAAAAAAAGATCTTTAGTCAAGAGCAGTGAGTGCTTTTCTCTGTTACCTTTGTTCTTTGATTAACTTTACTGACAGAAAGCTTTATTGGCTACTGTCTCTTTAAAAACAGCCGCTGACGGATCTCACACGCGTCTCATTCTCTCACAACTCTTTGCTTTCATTTACGACTTTTTTTTAAACTAATTTAAGACTGCTCAGACTGCTCTTATGAGGATACTCGACAAAACGGACATTTTGACATAATTGCGTGTGTTAATGCCATCTCTCATGTTCGTCCATCCTCGGATGCTGCTGTTCATCTTCGCGCGATTTTTTCCCCCTAACTACTTCAGTGGAAATCCCGCCCTGCAGCCGATTCTAAAGATTTTATTGGTCATGTGAATCACAGTACTGATTGCCTACACCAAACACCTACCCGTCATTGTAACCTTAACCAATGAAATTAGCTGCAGGGCGGGATTTTCGCTTAACTGGTTTGCGCCCATTGGGATTTAAAAAAAAAAAAAATTATAGAAAGATTAAAAATACGGGAGAAATACGGGAAAATATTTAAACGGGATGATAGCGGGATAGCAATGTAAAATACGGGAGAATCCCGGGAAAAACGGGAGGGTTGACAGGTATGGTGTGTGTCTGTGAGTGTGTGTCTCTGAGTGAGTGTGTCTGTGAGTGTGTGTCTGTGAGTGAGTGTATGAGTGTGCGAGTGAGCGTGTGTGTGCGTGTAGTATCTTTATCCTGCCTATCCTCACTATCCTGTGAGTGAGTGTGTGCGCTTGTGTGTCTGTGAGTGTGTGTCTGTGAGTGTGTGTATGAGTGTGCGAGTGAGCGTGTGTGTGCGTTTATGAGTGTGCGTGTATGAGTGTGTGTGAGCGAGTGTGTGTGTGTGTGTGTGTGTGTGTGTGTGTGTGTGTGTGTGTGTATATATGAGTGTGCGTGAGCGTGTGTGTGCGTGTAGTATCTTTATCCTGCCTATCCTCACTATCCTGTGAGTGAGTGTGTCTGTGAGTGAGTGTGTGCGCTTGTGTGTCTGTGAGTGCGTTTATGAGTGTGCGAGTGCGATTGAGCGTGTGTGTGTGTATGAGTGTGCGAGTGAGCGTGAGCGTGTGTGTGTGTGCTATCTTTATCCTGCCACTAGAGAAAGTGCTAAAAATATAAATTGTATATTAAATGCTGGACCAAAGAGAGAAAAACTGTGTGTGTGTGTGTGAGTGAGTGTATGAGTGCATGTATGAGTGTTCTAGAGTGTGTAGGAGTGAGTGTGTGTGTCTGTGTGTGTGAGTGAGTGTGTGTGCGCCTGTGTGCTTGTGTGTGTGTGAGTGTGTGTGAGTGAGTGAGTGTGTGTGCTTGTGTGTCTGTGAGTGTGTGTGTATGAGTGTGCGAGTGTGAGTGAGCGTGTGTGTGTGCGTGTAGTATCTTTATCCTGCCTATCCTCACTATCCTGTGAGTGTGTGTGTGTGCGCTTGTGTGTCTGTGTGTGTGAGTGAGTGTGTGTGCTTGTGTGTCTGTGAGTGTGTGTGTATGAGTGTGTGAGTGTGAGTGAGCGTGTGTGTGTGTATGAGTGTGTCTGTGTGAGTGAGTGTGTGTGTGCTTGTGTGTCTGTCAGTGCGTGTATGAGTGTGTGTGTGCGTGTAGTATCTTTATCCTGCCTATCCTCACTATCCTGTGAGTGTGTGTGTGTGTGCGCTTGTGTGTCTGTGAGTGAGTGTGCTTGTGTGTCTGTGAGTGCGTGTATGAGTGTGTGTGTGTGCGTGTAGTATCTTTATCCTGCCTATCCTCACTATCCTTTGAGTGTGTGCGCTTGTGTGTGCGCTTGTGTCTGTGAGTGTGTGTGCTTTTGTGTGTCTGTGAGCGTGTGTGTATGTAGTATCTTTATCCTGCCTATCCTCACTATCCTGTGAGTGCGCTTGTGTGTCTGTGTGTGTTTGTATGAGTGTGTGAGTGTGTGTATGAGTGTGTGAGTGCGAGTGAGCGTGTGTGTGTGTATGAGTGCGATTGAGCGTGTGTGTGTATGAGTGTGTGAGTGCGATTGAGCGTGTGTGTGTATGAGTGTGTGAGTGCGAGTGAGCGTGTATCTTTATCCTGCCACTAGAGAAAGTGCTAAGAATATAAATTGTATAATGCTGGACCAAAGAGAGATGAACTGTACTTTGATGGGCTCCTGGCGTGGAGGGCATCTGTTCCTCCGCGACCCATGACCTCGCCGGGGGTCCCTGGTCTCTCTGAGGGCCTCCACTCATCCTCCGCTCATCTAACACCAGATCTTCTCCAGATATAAACCTCACTGAGAGTTCAGACAAAACCATTTCAGTTCAAACTTCAGTTTTCCTCAGAAAAACTGTGACATCTCAAATTTAAAGATGAGGATATATTATTTGATACATAAAAAAGACTTTCATAGCATTGAATTTAAAATCCTGGTCCTGTTTCACTGAATTGTGGCTTTTATTTTTTTTTTGTCAGAAGCGAAAGTGCAGCAAATTATTAATAATCTGATACATAAAACTGGATTTGTCTAGAAGAGGTAAAATTCAATTTAGGTGCGTTGTTTGAAAATAGTTATTCGGCTAAAATAAAATACCTCAAGAAATGTTTCGCCCGTTCTAACTTATAACTGTAATATAAATCATCTCATTACGCTAAATAATGGTAAGACCAGTTGTTTTGAAATACATATAGTTATTTGAACGCCAACCATGTGAATGAGTCTGACTCCGGATTATTCCCTCAGAGCCGCGGAATGTGTCTAAGCTTCTTCTTCTTTGGTTCCGTCCGTGCCGTTGGGAGTTTTACATTAGACGAGCACCGCTGCTCTCTAGTGATGTGGAAGCATATCGCTCATGTTTACACTTACGATTACTCAGGAATTTGAAAGCTGATTATACATAACCCATTATCTATTTATTAAACTTGCATGCAAGCAACTTAATCTAAAAATCCAAAAGGAATCTTCCAAGGTTTCCGCAAAACGGTTAATAAACAGAACTGCATCCGTCTCGTGGAAGAACATTGTAGCTGGAACTACTTCTCTGTTTATGTCTATGACGAGTCAAGCAGGTACGTGCTCCTGTATCAGCTGTAATGTAATGCTGTCAAATACATTTCTGATGGGATGCAGTTTTGAATTTGGTGTTTTTGCTGCGAACCTGATTCTGCACATTACTGCATAATTCTGCACTGCTGACAAGTTTTACTTGACCGCGATAGAGCACCGCAGGGTGTTAGAAACAGCACTTTTTAAACTGACTAAACCAATTTATTATAAAAAGGTCATTATACACTCAACTTTGAACACTTGCTTAAAATTATACCTTCACACTCCTTGCATATTTTCAAGTAATTGTACTTAAAGGGAGCTGTCCATGGTGCTGAAGTTTCAAGGCTAATGGTGCACACTTAACAGCTATAATGTAATGTATAATGTATTAAATGTGGTGTTAATGCTGCAAACCTGATTCTGTACATGATATTAATTATGGAATTATGATTATAAATTATGACAGTATGTAGTACAGTATGTACACGGACAGCCTGTCTGGGCGCTGTCAGATTTCTGATGGGATGCTGTTTTGAATTTTGTGTTTTTGCTGCAAACCTGATTCTGTACATGACCAGCCCATCTGTGCACTTTAAGACAGTTTGCATATGTGATGCTATTTTTAATTGAGTGTTTCCTGATTTCTGATGTTGTTGTTTTTTGGCCTGTGTGCAGGTGGATCTCTTCTCTCCGGCAGGCCCACATGAAAGAGACCACTGTGAGGCACTATGCCCAGAATGTTGCCCAGTTTACGGACTTACAGAAACACCTCCAACCTCCTGCCGCCTCAGCAAGACGGTCCTTATCGTGCTGCGCCGGGAGATGCGCCGTGGCGGTCAAGGCCATGAAGGAGGAGCGGGTCTTAAGCAAGACGACCCTGCTGAAGTGCCAGGAGCATAGACAGTATATAAACTGGACACAGCGACCCCATAGGTTTAAACGGAGAAAAGTGAAGTCAATTATAAGCACTTCTTCCTGATGGCTGAGCGTACTGCGCAGACTCAAACTGAGCTTGATGACGCAGATGTGACATGAGCAACCCGTCTGTCTTCTAGTAGCTGTGCCGAGAGAAATCTGAATCATTCCCTTCCGAAACTTGCAGAGACGGAGAGTGTGAGTAGGAGCTGTCCATGAGCTAGGAGCAGGAGCAACTTTTGCTAAGTATTCTGATTAATTATTTTGTCATTTTGCCTCCACGTCCCCCCAATTGCCCGCGAGCTTCTCCTCCTGTCCATACGGTAATTCTCTACTGTGCGACAGAGAGTCGCGTGGTTATGACGCAGTCGTTAGCCTATTTTTACAAAAACTGTTTCTGTGGGGCCATAAAGTAAGATACAAGTTAATGCCATCCCTGACATTCTGGGTTTTAATTGAAACATTTCAACTTGTACTCTCACGGAGTTGACTGTAAAAATTAATTTGCCATTTAATTGCTGAGATTTGACTCTGTGTTGTCGTTGTTGTTGTTTTTAGCCAGTTTGGAGAGTGACCCGACCTATAAGAACCTCCGGAGGTTTTACGGGCACTTTTTGGCCTTACTGGCGTCCCTTTATGGCCACAGGGGAGGTGTGTTGCAGAACATGACCATTCAGGAGGTGCAGGGAACTCGATTTTCCACCAAGGAGAAGGCACATGTTATAAACGTGAGTGTTTGTCATATATATATGAGTGTTTTATATATTTTCATATATATGACATCCTTACACGAGTTATCGAACAGAGTCATCTGGAGCTCACTGCTTTTTTCTAAAAGAACTTGAAATGGCTTCTGAAGGGTAAGTGATTCCTATATATTAGGTGTATTGGGTAAAGCTGCCTTGTCTTTGTTTGCTGTCTTTGTTTGTTAAAAGACCTAACTGATTTTTCACATATGTACCTTTAACATTAATGCTTTATTGGGGATACTGGTGTCTGTTAATGTTGTTGCCAGTCCAGATATCTGAAAAGTCTTAAAAATCAATAATCATTTACTAGATAAATATTATGTATTTTGTTGTTTTCTGAAGAGATAAATCAAATTTCAATCTCCCTTTGCCAATTGTGGATAGTGGTGTCTGTTACACAAAGCTTTAAAGGTGCAGTGTGTGATCTTTAGCGGCATCTAGTGGTGAGACTTGCGAATTGCAACCGGTCAATAATTCGCGGCCTTTCCTTGAAATTTCAAACTCGAATGAGAGGCTACGGTGGCCGACGTAGGAAGCCGCGTCTTTTTCTGCTGCTTCTCATTCAAGTTAGTGATGAAACGCGCTCTGTAGCGCTGTCTGTTCGCTATCGGCTACGGTAGAAACATGACGTCACGATATGTCGACCTTCATAGAAGGGGGTGGCCGCGGTTATGTACATATAAATGACTCATTCTAAGGTAATAAAAACATAACGGTTCATTAAGTAAGGTCTTTATACACCACTGAAAACATAGTTATGGATCTTATATTGCATTTCTGTCAATAGATCCTCAGAAATATCACACATTGCACCTTTAAGGCCGTAACATATCAGTAAAACATCTCTGATTTGATATCTGGACTGGCAACAACATTAACAGACACCAGTATCTCCAATAAAGCATTAATGTTAAAGGTACAATACAAGTATAACAATGTTAACTTTATTTTCAAAATTAGTGTGTCTTTGAACAGTTAGAAAACATTTTGTAAAATCACTTTCTAAAAGACACCACTATTCACCCCCTGTCCCCCTTTTGTTCACTTTGAGGAACAAGTTTAATGAATAAACATGTTTGCACTTTTTACATTTTGTAAAATATTTTTGTGGTTGTTTTTGCAAAGTGGTGCTTCTTTACTATGCTGCAGACTAAGTTGACTACATTTAATTTAACTTGTATGTAGTAAAATAACCTTTTGTTAGTTTGTTCATACAGTGCGTTCCACAGCAGGATTTACTTCCTCTGCCCGATCTGCAGGAAGGCGCCGCGCACTCTTCCAGGGCATCTGAGGACGCTGTGCATGCAGGGAAGCTCTGAGGAGGACATCCAAGCCACTGTGATTCAGGCGAAGAAGGAAATGGCCGAGTTCACCCACACCAGGCGGTTCTGGGAATACCAGAGGATTCAGGAGATTTTGGGAGCGGCTGATCCTCTTGCCAGATGTGTATGCCTCACTGCTTTGTCCTGTTGCAGTACAATACTCAATATTAAATGTGTGTGTATTCACTGTTTTTCTTTTCTTAGCTTGTTAGAGGAAATGGATAAGAAGAGCTTGGTGGTGAGGAACATTCCTCCACTCCTTCCTGCGCCATCTTCAGTTCCTCAGAGCTCCACGAGGGATGCTGAGAGCGAGCCGCCAGCTGTGGAGCCAGAACCGAAGCCAGCTTCCGATGACAGCTCTGAGGAGTACTATCAGAGGTAAAGTTTCACATCATCCTTCACAGAGAGCAGATGCAGATATTGGACATGATTTCTCTTGAACACATACACAATCATTTGACCACCTGGTTTATTTGATTTCAGCACTGGGGGACCAAGGTGGACCTCTGATGTTCGGGTGGAGATGAACAAAAAGGGCCTCTATAAGAAGCACTCCATTGATCATCCCTTTCTTCAGGGGTTTTTCCATTTCTTGCGTGTGGACTTGGGCAACAGGAGGAGCAAACAAGAAGTAATTTTAAAAGAAAAGATACATTTAAATGTCACGCACACACACACACACACACACACACAGAAAAATGAATAAATACATTTTAAGAAAAAATAGGTTACACTTTATTTTAAGGTGTCAGTGTTACAGTGTAATTATAAAAAAACCAGCATCCACACCAAGGACAAAAGTCTCTTCAGTGATTGTACAGACTTTATCAGTCCTCTGGACGGCATATGGGCTGGTGTGTCAAAGAAAGTCAACAAAGAGTTGACACAAAAACTGTATGTTTTTTAATGATTTTTTCACTCATTTTTTAATCTATTAAACGGAAATCGCAGGTGAGCTCATCATTACTATTTTATTTCTCAGGTACCAGGGTTACGGGAAGGAGAAGCTGCCGGCAGACTGTGTGGTAATCCTGGATGATGCCTTCATGGATTTCCTGATGGTTATGGGGAAACTCCAGGGTCCAGAAGCCGTTTCTGGGGAGGCCCTTGATAAGAACGACCGTCTGCTGGTCCTCTACTATTTGGAGGCCATCGTTATGCTCAAGCTCCTCCAGCGGCCCGGTGTTGTTACCAACATGACAGTAGCTGTGTCCCAAAGTGAAGGCTGCGTCCTTCGAAGGCCGTATTTGAAGGCCGGATGGCCGTATTTGAAGGCCGATTGCGTCACCGCGGCGCGACGAAGGACGTCCCAATTCAAAGGCTGCATCCTTGGAAGGTCGCATTTGAAGGCCGATTGCGTCACCGCGGCTCGATGAAGGCTGTCCCAATTCAATTCTCCATCCTTCGAAGGCCGTATTCGAAGGCCGGTTGCGTCATCGCGCCGCGACGAAGGCTTCTCTGATTCAAAAGCGACGCCAAATGCACCCTTCGTTTCCCCGTGAAAAGAAGGATACATAAATGGACACTTAGCGGCCTATTCTACCCCATAAGTCATTGCGCGCCGTTGAAGACAGCATTTATTTATTTATTTATTTATTTATTTTTAAAGGCGGCCGAGACTAGAGATCGGTGGTGGACAGCAAATTCACATTTAAATGTAAGTATTATGTTTTCATTTACTCAAATAGCTAGCGAAACCAGAGTTAAAATTTCTTATAAACTTTTTCTTAACTCCTTCGTCACCATTGCGTGGCTTCATTTATCAGGTAGTTTTAGGCAAAACTTGTGGTAATAACGTTATTAGTTTAACGACCTATTTGTAATATTTGCACTTGTGTATTATAAGAAATATTACTCACCCAATAGGCCTAAAGCCCAAAACAATAAGAAAAGCAGTAGATAAGGCAATGGGGTTTCACTTTTATGTGTTTTTGTAGTGCTGTCATGCAAGCTATGTGGTTTTAACCAGATTTTAGTATACAGAAATATGATTTCTTAAGTATTTTGTATGCATGTCTTGATGTGTCATATTTTGCAGTGTTAACAATGCACTTAAGATTGCTCCTCTGTGTTAAGTACCCTTTTCTGCTTTTTTAGAACAATTCAGACACACCAGGGCCGAGTTCAGTAGTGGGTGCCCACGGTGAGGAGGAGCCAGGGGCACCAGCACAAAGGCGGCGAGACAGGACGAGTTTTTGGACTTGATCAGAGAAGAAATGCAACTACAGAGGGAGGCAGAGGCGAGGAGTGCACAGGAAAGAAGGAAGAGGATGGACAGGCTGTTTTCTCTTCTTGAGAGAATGATTGAAAAATATATATTTTTTCTACATATTCTTGTTTAACTTTTTTCACTTTTATTTTTTAAAAGAAAAATTATGTACATTTATTTTTATGCAACTTTAATTGTGTAAATAAAAGAGAATGAATTGTTCTGGACATTGTTTATTTTTGTAATGACAGTAATACTTTCTGCATGAAACAAATTCTATACCTTTTTATTTTTTCAAATAAAATTGGGAAATGAAAATCATTTGTTCTTTAGGCTACATTAAAGTACTTTTTCCAACTATTTACAAAATACGTTAAACATATCAAAATCAACATAAACATTTAATTTTACAATACATAAAATAAGAAAAAAATTATGTAGACTCTATTGAGCTGAGCTGCTGGACCGGGATGGGCTGCCCCTAAGGCCTCCTGCTGGTGGGACATCATCTGGGATGGTCTCCAGAGTGTTAAAGTGCATATTTCCACTATCCACTAAGTTGTCTACCAACAGGTTTGCAGGGCTGATTCAATCGATGGCTTTCTGAAAAAAGTACTTTTAATAACTACTGCATTTATATTAGGCTACTACTGCATTACTGCGTAGGCTATGTTGCATTTTACTTCTGTATATTTTCAATATACAGTAATATCTGGTTGTTACATTATATACTTTTGTGTAGTGTAATGTAATCACATTGGCCCTCATTTATCAAAAGTGCGTACACCAAATTTCCAGCGTACACCTGGCGTACACCCAAAACCACGGTGACTTTGAGATTTATCAATATGGACGTTGGCGTACGGCACGC
Source organism: Rutilus rutilus (assembly GCF_951802725.1). Classification (NCBI taxonomy): domain Eukaryota; kingdom Metazoa; phylum Chordata; class Actinopteri; order Cypriniformes; family Leuciscidae; genus Rutilus; species Rutilus rutilus. Next base: position 29,883,809 of record NC_140229.1, on the reverse strand, counting down.
TCAAATCCTACGCCAGCTCAGGAGGTGGTGTACGCACGTTTTGAGTGCGGGAATGCGCAGAAAAACAATTCCTAACACCACAAAACGCACTGACAAACTAAAAGATATGATATAATGACCCACTGTAAAAAAACAACAACATAGTAATTATAAACTTCAGTAGGCTATTTATTTTTGTGCAACATGGACTTCAATGTTTAATTTGTGTGACTTTACCAAAGCATTTGAATAGGGGTTATGCGGAACATACTTCCGGGTTCTACAAAACGGGTATAACTACTTCCGGTCGTCAGCTACTGAGGTAAACACAGCGTAGGAATGGCGACCTTTTATAGCCGGTGTTTACAGGAGCTACCCATTCTATCCATTTCAGATGTACATCGTATTGCCAAACGGACGTCCAGAGCCGCGAGTACTTCGGTAGATAAAGGATTTAAGTTTTTACGCCTCCTCATTTATTCATGATTATGAAGGTATGTAAGTTAGTATATGTAGCTTTTGCTAATGGCACCCGATGTAGAGTTAGCTAACTATCAGTAAGTTAGTTTAGACTTGTATGCTATCATAGTAGTTTAACCTTTTATATTTGCTTGCAGACGATTAAAACAATCAAATGAAGACTGCATTTTTTTTTTTTTTATAAAATTTTATTTTCTGATACTTAAGCATTCGTGACATTTTTATTAAAACAGAAATAAGAATTGTATTCTAAAAAAGCGCAAAATAAGTTACCTCAGAGATAACCTACCGCTGCAGATGCGTACAGTAATGCAAACCGGAAATGTTTATACCCGTTTTCCGGTTCGAACGTTGGGCGTTCCGCATAACCCCTATTGTAGGCATATGTATTTCTTAAGTTGCGAGCCTGCGCTTTACCTGACGTTTCAAGCCTTGTTTATACTTTCGCCTGGCTCCGCGCAGCGCGAGTCTCCGCAGACTGCGCGCGCACCTCCCCAAACGGACGAGGCGTTTCTACTCGACGCGCTCGCCGTTGTACTATTCTTTGAAACGATGGTTAGGCCAGGGTTAGGCCCGGCAGGTGTGCACGGACTGGGTTTAGTAATGAAAGGCTTTCAATGACCAAAAAAATAATTCAGACTGACAAAATAATAAAAATGACATTCTTCTTCTTTTAAATAATAATAATAATAATACAAATAATAATAATAACGACATTCTTCTTCTAAATAACAATAAGCGTCATTAATAAAAATCTAGAAATCAATTTTGTTTCTTTGCACTTCCCTGGTTTCGCTTTCTCAAAGAAGTTTCTCTTCTTTGCCGTCTTCCGTGTGTCCATGGCGTAAAATGAGGGCGTGGGGGGAGCGGAGACTTGAATATATAGCGGCGTGTTATTCTAATGACGCTCGTTTTCAGCCGCGGCATTTATCAAGCGCAGGTATTGCGTACACCTGGATTTCAAAGGTACGCACAGCTTCATAAATCAGGCGGTGAGAAGAGTGTAAGCATAATCTTACTCCAACATCCCAGCAAACACAGAACGTTCCCCTAACGTTCCCGTTTGGTTCCCATTTGGTTATTTTTTTGGGAACCAAACAAGAACGTTCTGGGAACGTTCCCTGTAGGTTATTTTTAGGATCTATGTTTATAACATTAAGGGAACGTTCCCAGAACGTTCCCTGTAGGTTATTTTTAGGTCTAAATTTATAACCTAAAGAGAACGTTCTGGGAACGTTCCCTGCAGGTTGTTATTTAATAACCTAAAGAGAACCTTCCCAGAACGTTCCCTGCAGGTTATTTTTAGGTTTTATTTTTATAACCTAAAGAGAACCTTCCCAGAACGTTTCCTGCAGGTTATTTTTAGGTTTTATTTTTATAACCTAAAGAGAACCTTCCCAGAACGTTCCCTGTAGGTTATTTTTAGGTTTATTTTTTATAACCTAAAGAGAACCTTCCCAGAACGTTCCCTGTAGGTTATTTTTAGGTTTAATTTTTATAACCTAAAGAGAACCTTCCCAGAACGTTCTCTGCAGGTTATTATTTTAATATCACTTACCGGTACTATTAACAGGCAGATTACCAACTGACAACGTCGTTAGTACGGTCCCCTAAGGTTATAAGATAACCAACAACGTTCAGATCTATTCGCAATAACTTTTTATTAATGATATTTTAAATTATGTTATATATTTTAATTCTATATGTTTATTTAAATGCTGCGTGACTTTGAAGTGTTTTAATGCGCATGCGCGTGATCAAACACTGGAGCACGTGCGCTGCGCGAGAGCAGATGGAAACGTCATCGACAACTGACAAACAACAAAACTCCTGTCTCTCGCTGTTGGTTTCACTGCTTTCAGGTAAGTTTAGACAACAAAATCTCACAAATAATACACACAAACGCCCCTGACACATTTCTTACGTGTAATTGACACGCTTCTGTTAAATATTTATTTAAAAAAATGGTTTTATGTCTTTGAAAAAGTCCGTTAGCATCTACGCTAGCTAACCGTTTTCAAAAGACAATGTTAGGCCTAAGTTACGTTAAGTTGAGGTCTTATTTATGAAAGTTTGGGTTTTTAAACACATATTTAGTGTAGATAACAGTTTTTGATAGTTTTGCTGGTAATTTGTCAATGGGAAGTAAGCTAATTTATTTAGGCTAACCTAAAAGAATGCACTGTATTGTTAACTTAATCAGTGACGTCACTTACCAATATTGCTAAAATGTGATTTCAGAATAGCGAGAGAAAAAATAAAACTCTACAACAAGGGGTGAGTTATTGTTTAATCATGATGATAATTCCATATGCATTTATTTCACAATATATTATCTTAAGATTTGTATATATTTATCTTTTATGCATTTCACCTCTGTTCTAGCTTGGTTCCTTGTAATAAACATATCACATGTAATATTTTTGGCTCTGTGACAAACAGCATGTTATGTTCCTAGATCATCATACTGTGATGGCCTGCTGCACTCCCTGTCCAAGAAAATCTCTATGAACCATATGACTAGTAAGCAAAACCACCTCAAACATGCAGTGCACTGCTGTTCAAAGGTTTGGGGTCTGTAAGATTTATGCTTTTGAAATAAGTCTCACATTTTAAAATCATTAACCCCAAGTTTTTTCAGTGAGATTGTCCTTGAGAAGCCTGTAAACTAAATAATCAGCTAAATATTAGGCGACTAATACAATATTATAATGGTCATAGTTATAATAATTCATTTAACTATTATGATAACATGATATCCTGATGATTACTATATTTTATTTTATTTCTTTAGGTCTGTTTTGAATTATGTTGGCCAATGAGTACCACTCACATAAATACCACTCAAAGGTATTTATGTATTTTTTTTATTGATCAATACTGAAATTCTTTGTACTTTTAAATGCGGTTCAGGGGGTCGACAACTTGAGGCAGTTATTTTTCACAGATTTATTTATTTAATGTTTATTTGACAGGGACAAATGCATAGAACATTGCTTTATAAAAAATACAAAGTAGATGCCATGCATACAGGTTTATAGCCATGACTAATTTGCAACCCCTTGATATCTTGGGCAGCTGTGGCTCATACTCTTAGCCTTTAAAAATGTTTGAATTGATATCCCCAATGCAATATCAGGGGGTAAATATATCAGTAGAGTTCTTAAAGTTATGGCTTTGCTCTTGTTACCAGATGAGATAAAATCCCTATTGTTTGGCCCTGTATTCTTCAGGACAAGACCTTGATGCCATCCACAGTCAGTAGATGAAGAAGGTGAGTTTAGCCGAATTCAGTTCTCTTTCACTTTTTTTTTACAGACACGTGCACGCAAAATGAAGTCAAAATGGCGAGTTTCCTCTTGTCTTGTGTTTTAAACAGAAAGAAAACGGATGCGTGTCATTTATATTAGTTCTGCGCATTCGTCTTAAAGGGACAGCAGCCTAACGTACCCGCAGCTGTTTGTGTCGCCAACGGTGATCAAACATCAAAAGAGAAAATGACTTGTAGCTTTAGCAAAGATACATTAATTTTATAGTTATTTTATTTTTACACTGAAGACTTATTTTACATTTTGATAAATCAATTTCTGTACCTGATAAGTTAGATTTAACTGAAAAACATAATGCACTGCTTATTTCAACTGTGTTTTTCTTCTATTGTATTTATCTATGCTTGTTATCTATTGTAATTTTCTATGCAGGTTCACTCCTCTACAAAATCCCCCCAATAGGGGTTATGCGGAGCGCCCAGCGGTTGAACCGGAAAGAGGTCTAAGCATTTCCGCTTTTCACTTCCGTACACATCTGCAGCGGTAGGTGATCTCTGAGTTTACTGTAAATTTTTTTACACTAAAATTACACTAAAATTCTTACTTCTGTTTTAATTAAAATCATAATGTCACGAAGGCTAAAATATCAGAAAAGGGAACATCCGAACAGCAGTTTTTGTTGTGTGCCGGTCTGCTCTATGTCGGGGAAAATGAGTAGCACAAATAGGTTCTGTACTCATAAAGTGACGTCAACATCAGTAGTAGCATTCGCCGTCAGGCAAGTGTTATTTAAATAAACTCCAGATGTACTTACAAACTTTCCAATGCCTCGTTTAATGAGTACAGAACCTATTTGTACTACTGTAGTAGTTTGGTACCATTCTGGGCATTATTAGTGGGGTAATTTACCAGATACAAACCTGGAGCCGTTAGCGCATGCACTAAACCATACGGCTGATATCTCTAAATAAACTCTACATTTTTCAATATCGTGCAGCACTAATATTGAGCATATCTTAAAGTGAACCTGGAATGATAATTTGTGATACCAGATGAGATGTATGTATGATAGATTTTGAACTGTACTATTTTTTTTATTTCAGGTTCCAGCGGAAGGCATCAAGACATCAGACGTTGGCCTGGACAGATGCACCTGTAAACTACACCGACCTTTGCTTTTGCATGGATGGCTGATTATTACCATGTTCTGTGATGGTTTCATTATAGCAAAACTGAGCACCTGTGACAGTGGAATTTGTAGGTGTAAAGTCACAGAGATAAAAAAAAAATTTGATAGCAGTTTCAAACTTTTTTTCACTTTCTCTCTCATAAACAACACAGCAGTTACAGGTTTTCAAATTCTTCATTGGAGGTGAGACTTATACATAAAAGGTAGAGCGAATTCGCAGGTCAGAGTTCACTAGACTTGAATATTATTTTCTCTGTTTTTTATTTGACTTCAGAGAGAGAGGCTTAATGGGTATCCTTACCCCTATATAAAACATTCCTTTTTTGATTTGTAGTCTGAAATAATAGTGCAATATAAATAAATGCAATGTAGTGTTTTGAAATATATAAATTTTTCTATACACATTGATGCTGAAATATCTGAATAAATACATGATACCAGCAGCGCTCATGCTCTCATATCTCCTACAGCTTGTGACACACAATCCCACCTCACTCTTTTCATTTGCTCCAGATGAATATTAATGCCATTACAGGGCTTGAATTTTGGCATGGGATTGTGTGTCCATGTAACACGTTGTCTTTTTATTTTCTTGTTAAATTTGCAGATGGTGTTGGGAGTTTAAATGTTTTGAGCGGTGTGAAGATTGGCACATTCATGTATATTGTATATAAATAAATACTTTTTCAACTTTTTAGCCGAAGTTATAGGCTACAGTTTGCAAAAGATAGTTTTAATTAAAATGTTTGTGCAGTTTTATTTATTGAAATATTTTCATGTTTGAAATATTAAATGTAAATTACTGTTCCTGAATACATTTTGCTAATGCTGTTTTTAATGACTTATTTTAGGTTGATAATTAAACAATGAATCAACAAAAACATGGATTGTGTGCTGATTTATTTATTTAATACAAACTGATTGATTTACTTATTAATGATAGTTTCTGTAAATTCAATTTATTGTAATAATATATTCATAGGATTCTTAAGTGTTTGAACAATAAACAATGTATAATATGTTTGTAGACCTATAATTTGTGTACAGGCATATCAGGATGTGTAGACGTTACGAGAACCTTGCGGGAACGTTCTGGGAACCTTTCGGCAACCTATAGGGAACGTTCTACTAACGTAAAGAAAACTTTCCTGGCTAACCAATAGGGAACGTTCTTGGGAACGTTCTGGGAACCAAAAACTAACGTTCCCAGAACGTTAAATTGTTAGCTGGGATATACGCCCGTTTCTACGCAAGGATGATAAATGAGGGCCATTGTGATGTGAGGGAAAAAAGTACTTCAGGTTACTTCACATTTGTAAGTGAAATTCACTTAGTGAATATTTAACGAAATCTGCAGTTCCGAAAATTAAAGTGACAAAATGTAGGCTTATTGTCACAATATTAACAAATTGTTGCTAACTACAGCAGCGTCCTATATCAAAGGGCACATCTGAAGCGCTCGGACCGGTCTAGCCTACGAAGGATTGTTCTTGTCGCCTGGCAACCGTGACAGCTGCAGATGACGAGCGCCAGAAATACTGGACTTTTTATATTAAATTGGGTTTTGTATTCAAACAGGGCTAAACCGAAAATACATGATCCGGCAGCGCCGGGGCACACCGTGACCTCCAGTAAAATATAAAACATAAAAATGACAATAGCCAATTCTGGCTCCATAGCTGTTTACTCAGTTATCAAAATGAATGATCAGGATAGCAGCTGTCCTCTCGCACTGTTGCTTGGCGCCAGGAGCGGTGATCGGGAACACCTGGTTGCACAATTAGGAAATCCTAGGAAGGCTACATGGTGCGTCCTTCAGAGGACGCATAGGCTGCATCCTTGAAGTCTGCGTCCTTCGAAGGATGCAGCCTTCAACATTGGGACACAGCTTGTAAGTGTATTTTAGTAACCTTGGTCCCACTTTATATTAAGTGGCTTTAAGTACTATGTACTTACATCGAAAAATAAGTACAATGTACTTATTGTGTTCAGGTTGTTTTGTAAAACACTTGTGCTGCTATTGAGGTGTGATACGGGAAAGGTTAGGGACAGGTGTGGTGGTATGGGTGGGTTTAAGGGTGGGTTAAGGTGTTAGGGAAGGGTCAACAGTGTAATTACAAATGTAATTACATAAATTAATTACAGCTGTAATTACATGCAGGTATTTTCAAAATATAAGTACAATGTAAAAACATGCATGTACACAATAAGTCCATTGTATCAAATTATTAATTCCAATGTAAGTACATAGTACTTAAAGCCACTTAATATAAAGTGGGACCGTAACCTTTTTTATTTTATTTTATTTCATTTCATCAATGCCTCCTGATCTCTTGTGGTTCACAGATGTGTGTGTACCTTTTGATTATTAGTGAGACCTGTCATCGAATGTGCACAACTGTGTGTTTGCAGGTTGAGGAATGGCAGGGGAGAACCCGTGCTCAGAACGGCTCGTCTGTGGCCGTGAAGGAGCACAAAACGGCCCCATCACAAGTCGCTTAAGTTCCTCTGACCGCTGACCAAGAACATGTACGTTTGTATTCAAAATTACATTATATCTGTGTGTGTGTGTGTGTGTGTGTGTGTGTGTATGTGTGAGTATTTGTGTGCATGTGCGTGTGTGTTTTGAAATATATTTATTTCTTTTTCCCAGTGGTTTGGCCTGTACTTTGACCAAATTCGGCCGGTGATGCTCCAGGGTCTCAGGTCAGGGGACGATGCGACGGCAGAGGGCCATTTTTTTGTTTCCAGTACCGGAAGTGTTGTAAGGAAGAGATAGGATCCAATATGCAATTTGAGAGTCAGAGTTTATTTCTTTTGAGAGAGCAGAAAACAAAGTCTCTTCAAACAGGAACACAGGGAAATGCAGATGAAGCAAAGATAAACTGCCTTTTCAAACAGGAACTCAGGTAGCTGCTAATAGTGCAGATATAACAGTCTTTTCAAACAGGAACTCAGGTAGCTGCAACTAGTGTAGATCAAACAGTCAACAGTCTTATAAACAGGAACCCTCTCTCAACTCTCTTGTGCGTGACTGAGAGGCAGCAGAAATCAGGGAGACCGGCTAGAAGACTCTTAACCTCTCGTCTCCACAGGCAGAGCGTAGCAACGCACAAAGTCTGTTCAGGGCGTTCGTCGACAGCGGGAGGGCTGGACACAATGTAGAAGAGAATATTAATATACAGTGTAACGGCTTAGCTGACCTGAACCAGATTGTAGACAGGACTGCGACATGACATGACAAGACAGGAACAGCAGGGATTGTAGATAGCCACCAGCATGATACTCAAACGAAATAATCCGGCAAATGGCAGGAAAACAGGGAACATTAAATAGCAAGCAGGCTAGAGGAGAGAACAGGTGAAATGAATCAGTGAGATGACAGCTAATGAGAATCAGCTGAAGGGGAAAAGGGAAAGAGAGAGGAATAACCAGCATTGACCAGCAGAGGGGGGAAAAAGACAGGAAAAGCCAGAGAGAGAACCAGACTCATGACAGGAAGGCCGATCCACAACCCCTGTAATGACCTAAAAAGACTATCTGTATAATCTTTTTACTCAATCTAAAGTACACAAATGTGCACATGGTCCGCTTGTTCTTTTGCATTCTAATGTTGCCCTGTGTTCTAGATACAACATTCCAGCAGTGACCAGCGGTGACGCCCGGACAGCCTTTGAGACGGCTGCTGAGAACCTGCCGGAGGTGGAGAGGAACGCAGTGGCTCGGCTCTTGGGACACACTCCGGAAACAGACGAGAAGCACTACCGCATGAGGACTTCGGCAGACGCATTCCTGGCACAGAGTCTGATTGAGCAGATTGCTGGAAAAACATGGTAAGCAATCTGAAGTCTAATGAACGAGATGATTATTATTTGTAATGTTGCTACTCAAAGCAGTCATTCATTGGCACTTTCTTCATTGTTTATTCATTGATCTTGTAAACATGAGTCTGGTGCGTCCACGAGCTGAGAGCAGAGGGTGGATGCGTATGACGAGTGGATAGTGCCACGGATAACTTACCGAAGTCGACAGTCGTGTACTTTTACGTGACAGAAGGGTTACGCCGCACCACAGATGCATGACACCAACGCGTGACTCCAACGTCGCACCACAGCACGCCGCACCACAGACGCGTGACACCAACGTGTGACTCCAACGTCGCACCACAGCACGTCGCACCACAGACGCGTGACACCAACGTGTGACTCCAACGTCGCATCACAATAAAATAATATCTATTTTTCCCCCTAGCTTTTCTTATCTTTCCTTAGTTATCTTTCTAATCAATCATTCTTTTCTTGTATTCTGGTGACATTGAAAATATCATTGATACAAATTTTGTATTGTATACAAAGTTGTGTATGTCATTAATGTCATCTCTGAATGGTTTACGAACATAGTATTTTTTTTTTTTTTATAATTCACTCATTTTCTACTGGATATGAGGACTATGCAAATTATACACCATCAAAGTCACAACTTTTTGCACAATTATTAAAGGACAACTCCGGTATTTAACACCCTGAGTCTATTTTGTAGTTTGTTTTGGATGAACAAGAGTGGTGGACAAAGAAATTTTGACAATGGTTCCTGTCGCGACTTTTTGACTATTTTAGAATTGCCCATGGCCGCTTTAGAATGGGAGTCTATGGCCATGCACAAACATGCCTTTAAAACAACCCTTAACGTTCGTTTTCAAAACTGCGCAATGTATGATTTCGATCCGTTTATTTTTCTATAGCGGAACTATTTTTTCAGATACCTCACAACCACGTATAAACTTCCCCTCGATATTTGAGTCTGAAGCGTTGGCACACTCTCGACCACTTGATGACGATAACGTGTCTAGCGCATAGAGTAAAAAAAGGTTTCACGGGAAAGTCACTCACAGTCGAGTTCAACTTCATACCCAAGGCCAACATTGCACTGGTCACTGAGCCATCCAATATGGTAAAACTTTGTGCGGTCAGAAACTGCGGTAAAATCCCTAAAAATAGGAGTTGTCATCGGATTCCTTTCCACAACCCTGAACGAGTAAAGTTTTGGCTTTTATTCCTCGGGTTTGACATAAACACCCCTTTAGATGTTCTTCGAAAAGCTGACCATCGTGTTTGTGCATTTCACTTTCGGGACGAGGACTATGTTAAATCTACAGGTTCTCGAAAAAAGTCTCCGAAGAAACTCTATCTGAAAAGGACAGCTGTACCGACGCTCAGTGGACCAACGCTAGACGAAGAAGACCTTGGGGTAAGCTAAACAACATAAAATGATATGTTATTTGTATGACTAGTTTAGCTTGAACATCTGATAGGGTTCCCTTGGGGTTTTAAAAAGTCTAAAATTCCCGAACTTTAAATGTTATGTCTTAAAACTTCTTAAAAACGGGTCTTCTGCGCACTCTAAGCGCCCTCGCGCCGGATTCACACTGCACGCATTAGCCAGTGCATATGGTGAGCGGGAGCAGGACACGAGCGTTTTGCTTTCACACTAGCAGCGTTTGTCACGCGCGGCTGAACCGTGGCGTGTGTATAGACAGAGTACTCTATAATCAGGGTAAGTTGGCATTGCTTTATTTCGTTTTCAAATACATTTAAGAGAAAATAATTGTCAATAAGCTTATTTTATTAATCATTTCATTTATATAACTTTTGGTTCGTCTTTGTTTTTATTGTTCGGGCAACAATGCGCTTTTTGGGTAAAACTGCGGTGTATTTTGGCCATGATCAATGCATTGTCACTTTAATTCAGCGTAAGCGGCGCAGCAAAAATAGACCAGACGCCGAAATGAATCGACGCGCTCGTTTTTTACCAGGCGCAGCGAGATGAAAAAAGTCTGTGCACCCAAACACTACAGGTGTTTTACTCTTCTCCGTAAGTAAATATTGGAGCAGAGTCACATCAATCGTTTTTCGGTTGTTTTAATCCAGCTACTACTTTGTCATTGTGGAGAGCGCAATGCATAGCAACGACAGACGCCACGGCAAATTTAGATGTAGCAAATAAACAATATTTCTCAAGAAAACAATCAAACCACCGTTAAAATGGCACAGTCTGAGCCATCATTACAACAGTGCTTGTGTCAGTAATATTTATGAGATGTTGTGTTCTGCAACTTGTTACAGGCTGTTGGTGGTATAGAACCCCTTGTTTTCAAATATCCCCTTTCTTCAACTCCTGCGAAGGACCGGCCTTCTACCTCTGGCATGTCCTTTGTTCTCACCAGCCCACAGCAACGGCCTCAACAATCCACGAAATCCCCAAGGAAGTCCTTATCTGGCAGTTACCTTGCTTTCCCTGTGATCAGGGAGAGCCTGTCACTATCTGTAAGTTTGTATATTGTATTTGTTTTACTTTTTGTGATGCAATGTTTATTATCACTAGAATATTAATTATATTCCTTTGTTTCACTTTTCAACAGCCAGATGATTGTGAAACTGAGATGCTTCAGATGGACACCAGCATGTCATCAGTCATTGAGGATGCCCCAATAGACATGAGCTTCAGCCTCAGTCAACAGTCAAGTTCAAGTATAACCTCCAGTTCAAGTTCCTCAGAAACGCAAGAGGAGTGGGATGAAAGAAAATGGATTGTGAACGAGTCTAGCCTCATGACACTGTTTAGAACGTGCCATACATGTGGTGTACCCATCACTGATAAAAAAGTTACAACTGCAGGCAGCCATATAAAAATTGAATGGACATGTTTGAAAAATCACCATGGCAGGTGGGCATCATGTCCTGATGCAAGAGGAATGGCGCAGAATAACCTGCTTGTTTCTGCTGTTACGCTTTTCTCTGGAACAACTTTCACTGAAGTACACGAGTGGGCCAGAATACTAAACTTGCAACTCCTGCAGAAATCTCAGTACTACTCCATCCAATCACAATACCTTATTCCAGTAGTACACTTTGCATACAAGACTCATCATGAGAATATTATCAAGCGCCTTTTGAGACAAAAGGCTGAAGGCGCGTCCATAGAGCTGTGTGGAGATGCCAGGTCTGACTCACCAGGTGAGTGTTTTTTTTTATTATTATTATTATTATTAATACATGGAAGTATGGATTGTAAGACTGTGTTAGAAGTGTTCTCCTCTGGATACTAAGGAGGACTCACAGGTTGTCACACTATTACATTATACAGGGTACAGCTGCAAGTATTCCACCTATTCGTTTCAGCTTCTATCCAGTAATGAGATCATCCACTTTGAACTACTACAGGTAAAACCAAAATTATTCTTCTCTGATTTGTAAAACTATACTCTGGGTGACAGAAAGTTTAGATAAAGCATAATTCAGTGAGTATTATATTTGTTTTCCCTTATCGTTTTAGGATCAAAGAGGAATGGGTGGTATATGAGCTCTAAAATAAAATCTATTGCTCATTCATTAATTTGTATTCTATTTCTTCAGTTGCCATGGAGTCCCAAGGCTGTAGGAGAGGCCTCAACCATTTAATTTTTAACGAAGGACTAGACATAGATCTCATCACTACAGGCCGGGCCCCATCAGTTCGGAAAATAATGAGGGAGGAATTCCAGATGATTCACCACGAGTTTGATCCTTGGCATGTAGCAAAAGGTAAATAGTTGTATCAAAACAGTTTAAATTGCGAGTGACTCAATTACCATCATCAAATTATAACCTGATATCAAGACCCCACATGTTGTACTGTGAAGGAGAACCTTCACAATTGGCACACCCACATTTGCATTTGTTAATTTTCTGTGTTTCATTACTATTATACTATTTATCTAGTTAAGAAAAAACTAGTAGCACTCGCCAACAAAAAGGAAAATCGGGACCTGCAGGGCTGGCTTCGGTCGATCCTCAATCACTTTTGGTTCTCATGCTCATCTTGTGGTGAGAGTGCTGAGGTAATAACCCAGACGTATAAAGATAACCAAGTGGCAATGAAATCCAGTCAGCAGATGACCAAATAGTCTTGTTACAATTAGTTTTGAAATGTAATTTATTCTGTAGGAACTGAAGCGACGGTGGACCTCAGTCCTTCACCACATCTGTGGGGAGCACACATGGGAACTAGATGGTAGAAAGTGGGCATGTCCTCACCCTGCTTTACACCCAGATGAGCAAAGGACGAAGCGATGGCTACACCCAGAGTCTCAAGTGTTCAAGGCTTTATGGACTATTGTAGAAGATAAAAGACTTCTGAACGACCTAGAGCAGTTGACTCACTTCAAACATACAGGTATGTAGCTTTATGTAGGGATTTACGCTTTACTACATAGTTAATTCTTAACCACATGCATCCAATATGAGATAAATCAGATATAGATAGGCATACACAAAATAATCACAGTATTACAACTTACATTTGCACAAAACAAAAGGCTGCGAAAGCACACGCAAACTTAGTCTTGATGAAGGTGTAAAATGGTGTAAAATGGTCCCAAAAATAACTCCGGTACACTGGCTTTACATGTTTCGTGGTTGAGCATGAACGCATGAACCTGCTTAATCGATGATCGATAAGTTGTATCAATTAAGTTGTATCAATTAATTGTATTATAGAAAATGAATCAATCGTCGATTAATCGTTGACATCCCTAGAAAGAAGTATGCACCTTTTCAATCTATGTAGTCACTCTCAATGTCTAATGAAACACTTTCATTTTCAGGTGCTTTGGAGGTGTACCACAACGTTATGCTAAAGTATCTCCCTAAACGACTGCATTTTGGATACGACACCATGGTAGCTCGAACACAGCTGGCCATCATGGACAACAATTACAATGTTGGCCGAGAGCCGGCAGAAAGTTCTGAAGGTATTGAGATTTCATAAGTAAGTCCCTAATTGTGTTTGTGTAAGAACTTGACTAAGTAATGTTCTCTGTCTAGGACTTACAAGATACAGTATGAAGTTCCCTAAACAAAGCAAGGAATGGTTAGTCAAGAAGATCTATGAGCCTACAAGTCAGAACTTTACACAACACCTTGTGGAACGCGTGTTGGAGAGAAGGGAGGAAAGCGCACCTGAAAATATGCCACATGTCCAGTGTCCTCCAAACATTGCCACTAAGGAGAGACCCCCCAAAGAAGATCTCATCAAGAAACACAAATCCAGATTCACTCGCCACACGGAACCTTGAGAAACTAAGCGCCTCCTTACATTATAGGACTTTTGCAGTTTTAGACTAATTTACATAATGTTACTGAAATATTGGGAGACTTACTAGAGTCTCTGTACGTTCCAGTTTTTTTTTTCAGTCCTTACATGTAAGGTAGCAGTCCATGCAATCTTTCCAAAATCTGTAGGTAAGGAGGCCATTAGAATCCATATTGTAAATTTGGTTGTTGTAAATATGTTTGCAAATATAGAGGGCCTATGTCTACTTTTACACATTCTATACACAATCTATGTGAAAATGTTTATGCATAACAGACTGTGGTATGTTGTACTTTATAAATAAATGAGAAAAGAAGTTTGAAAAATAGATTTTTATTTAAACATTTTTAACAGAAATTGAATGCAAATGTAAGTGGGAATAAGTCAAAATAAGTCCTCTATCTCGCTTGGTTTGAACCCCGCATACTGTCCAGTGGGGGATGGGAATGCATCCCTAACAGCCCACACCACGCAACTGGGCAATGCAATTCTATTTCCTCGTCCAAGTGGTTGGCCTTTGAGGGCCCACTCCAGAATTACACGATAAGCCACAAGTCGGTATTGCCTGAGGATTACATAACAGAGCATAGACTGCGTCAGCGGTGGCATAGTTTTCGAAAAAATTATAGTCAAGGTATATGCGAATTATACAAATTGGCTATGACTAGGAAATGCAATACATAAATGTAGCTTACCTTTCTGACAATTTTCCATTCGGTCCTTCGGGTGTGGGGCGTTTCTTCCAGTTTATCTTTGGTACCCAGAAGAAAGTTTCCAGCACGGGTTTATACATTAGCTGGCGCACTTCGTTGTCTGTGATGCAGACCGACGACACATCATCCTTGTCGACCGAGACATTCAGGCTGGCCATACCATCTGTGAGGAGAAGGTCCCACTCCGTGCAGCACCGACTTTCTACCTCCGTCGGCATCTGCCTGCATTTGTCACAGGCACACCACCAAGTTCCCGTGATCCTCGGGACATCTTCTGCCGGAGCTTCAGGCGCCTCCATAGCCCTAGCCTGAGCCTCCATCTCCCTTACACGTAGCTCCTCTTCTGTATATTCAGGTTCGAAACGGTATCCTCGACCGTCAAATTCAAAATCGAGCGGGTCCAGAATCCACATTTCATAATCCATTGTAGATGTAATGATTTTTTTGTTTGTTTATTTCGCTAACTTACTCCGAGCGAACCGAGCGAAAAGACCATAAAAGACTACAACCACATGTAAACAGCCCCCTTTCCGTTTCCGGTAGCGCAGTAATATCAACGAGCAATGAGTCCTCCAACGGAAATCAATGGGATTTTACAAAATGCCAAATAAAACACGACAGAAAATGTATTTCGCTACGCTACTTGTTTTTAATCATCAACGAACACCACTAACCACTCGGTGAGTTGCACAGTTTTGAAAACGAACGTTAAAGTTGTTTTAAAGGCATGTTTGTGCATGGCCATTGACTCCCATTCTAAAGTGGCCATGGGCAATTCTAAAATAGTCAAAAAGTCGCGACAGGAACCATTGTCAAAATTTCTTTGTCCACCACTCTTGTTCATCCAAAACAAACTACAAAATAGACTCAAGGTGTTAAATACCGGAGTTGTCCTTTAACAACAACTTTAAAGTTGAACAGATAAATTCATTAATTGTAAACTATAAACATAATATTCTGGAATGTGTCATTCTGAGTTTTTACTTTTGAAGGTGGTAATAATTTTAATTTACACAGTTGACCATAATGGGCGAATACACAATATGAAACTATTCACGATATTGTTTACAGGAGAAGGTGACAAGAAAGTATTTTAATAGCCTATTATTTTCAAGAAATCAACAATGAAAAAATATAAGACAGGGAAATAGTCTTTTAGTCACAAAATGCAAAACAATGTAGGTTCATGTTCAAATGTTCAAAACTAGGGCTGTCAGTGTCGACTATTTTATTTATATATTTTTTGGTCATAAAGATAGATCTGAAGTGAACAATAGCCTTTAGTATGACTTAAATACATATTACAAATGAGGCAATATAATTGGTTCAAATAAAGTAGGGTATTAAAAGTAATTAATTATTTTATTTTATTTAACAACACTATTAAAATACATGAAGAAATATATAAACAATGAACATATGTATATTATGTACAAATGCCAACAGAGGGCGCAAGAGGGCTGACGATAATTGTTACACTTTACATCAAGAGCAGTACTACGGTGACGCATAGCTGCTGCCACATACATATTATTTTCCCCCCTCAATTATGTTGTAATAACGAGATCTTATGTCGTTTCAACGTCATCTTTTCTCGTAATAACGTGATCTTATGTCGTTAAAACGACATATTTTTCTCGTAATAACGAGATGTCGTTAAAAACGACAAAAATATTTTTGCCTTTATAAGGACATGTGTAGTCATGTACAAAATATGCCTTTATCCACATAAAATTGACAGTCTATCGCGCCTTTATCACACTTCTACGTTCAAAAAGCTTAAGCAAATAGTAGCAGCCCCCAATCAGGCAAAATGAATCAATGAGGCCGTTTTTTTTATAGAATATATTATATATAGCCTAAGATTTATTTTTGTTAATAGGCTATATCTTCATTACCTAGAGATATAATTAAACAAAAAGTAGTCAAAACACATCTAACAGAACATAGCCTAAGTTGTTTATTTTTTACAACATTGTGTTCTTATTTTGTTTAATTAACGAAATGTCAATCTTCATCTTTATAACAGAAGATACAATACAAAAATCTTCAAGATACAGCCATATAGGCTACAATCTTCACATGTATAACGGATTGTCACCTTATAAACAGTCCTTTGTGTGGTGGAATAAGCAATGCTATATAGAAATATATGGTTACCGGTAGTATAATTTAAACTTTATTTTATTATTTTATTTGTTCATTAACTAATTATGCTAACTCAACTAATTTAAAGGCAGGGTAGGTAGGATTTTATAAAAAAACTTTTTTCCAAATTTGTTTAAACTTTCTATATATATCAATACAGAATTAAAATGTTAGTACTCTGAAAAAAAGAGTATAAAAATCAAGTGACTCTAGACCGTTTAATCTGCATTAAACACAGCTCATTATTTCCATTCGGGACGAAACAAAGGATTGGCTTAGGCGACTGTCACTCTCTCTCGCAACCATGGCAACCACCCTTTTGCCACGGGATCTGCCCACTTGCGCGCGCACGTTTGATTTGAGGAATTCAAGAGGCACGGAACCTAGGAATAGCAAAACAATGGCAGAGAAAGAGCAATCAAAATTCACATTACCGGCATATGCAGTTAGCAAAGGCAAACAAGGCAAAAAAAAGAAGACAGTACAAGAAAAGGTAGCCTAATGAACAAAAAGTCTTTGGATAAACAAAGAAATAAAACGCGTGTCGATATCGGCGTGGCTTTCCAGCGACCACCCCGTCCTCGGCCTCTACTTCCTCGGACCCTAGTTGCACGCCACGGCCTCTTGCACGACCTCCTCTGCTTTGCCCTAAAATTATTTTTATTTTACAAAAGGACATTTTACAAACCTACGTTTTGCGCATGTGCTCCTGCACGCACTTTTCCAGTCACAACACAGCAATCAAAGGAGGACGCGCTGAAAACTATGCTGTTCTCTTCCTTCATAACTCATACTGAGAAGGTTTGAGTTGCAGAGGAATTTGTGACTGTTTCACCTGTTCAACCACATCAAAGTTTCGTAATTAGTAAGTCTGTGCTTTTTCTCTTTTTGTTCTTATGTGCTGAAGGCAGGGCCGCTGTGCCTTGGTGAAACGGTGTTTGTAGCCACGTGAAGAGCTCTTTTCCAAAACGCCATAAACCTAAAAAGCTGCCTCAAAGAACCAGCAAAAGTAATGATTATGAATATGTAAAATATTGCAATAAGACATTTTAATCGTTTATTAATTTCTGTGTCGGCTGCAAAGATGAAGTTGACGATAGGCTATTGACTCGCGATCTTAGCAGTAGGCTAGTGAACGCACCGGAGAAATGCACATTTATTAGGCTACATAGTTTTATTTTGTTTTGGATGGTTTTGTTTAGAACCAGATTTCTGTAAATATATTTCACATTTTTTAGGCCTGTGAGGCGAGGCTACGGTTCGGTTCACGATGATATAATCTCCAGTTCAAGCACCTTGTGTTGTGATTGATAGCCTATATTTAGGCTACTTTTATGTATTTAATCCAGGAATTGGTTAATGAAAAAAATATTAAAATTAAGATACAATTAATACAAAACGAAATTCGTTTTAAATAAAGGCTTTGTGCTTTCTGTTTTGAGGTCTCTGTGAAAGTTTGAAAGTCTTAGTGCCGCTTTCAGAGCGCTCGCGTCCATAATGGAGAACTGTCAAGTAATATTGTTTTTTCCTCATAAATGCAAACACGAAAAATAAAAGACAAAAGACTTTTTTTTAAAGACAAACCATACATTTTTGGAAAAAAAATTGATGGATTTATAACGTTTTGGGGAAAAATGGATGGATTTATATTTTATACCGTTTTGAAAATGTTTGTTTTTTTACTTTGAATTGATCATCAACAATATTGTTGTTTGATTTAATAATCACTGTTGCAAGAAGTGCCTAGTTAAGTTTTTTTTTTTTTTTGTAAGTGGAAAAAGTAGGGGCTGCCACAGATTCTGTTTAGTTAGCTCCTTTATTGTTTTTTATATAGCCTACAATAATATAGGTCAAATGCAGCAAGTCAAAAGACCAACTGGACCTTCTTTGCCAGTTTGCACACATTTCTTTGAAGGATGGCAAAAATATCGCCTGAATATCGAAATCTAGATATTGGAAAAAAAATATCAAGATATTCATTTTTGTCAATATCTCCCACCCCTACATGCAGAACACCATATTTGTTATGAATCTTACACGAAATTCATCTTCATCACAATGTAACTGATGGTAATGGAAAAACGTGTATCAATGCAACCTGTTTTTAGCTTATATAACTAGCTCGTTAGCGAATCAAAAAATATATATTTTAAATTTAAACTTTACCAAAATCAATATGCTAGCTTGATAGTGAGTACTAAAATACATCTTATTCGTTTATATTCATAAGCAATTAGCATTAGATTTTTTTTATTACATGTGATTCTGACATGATGTCACTACATGCAGTGGGCTCCTTCCTCTCCGCTCGTCTCAGGTAAATAATGCGTCTTCAGCTCAGCGGTCGGAGTCGCGCGTTCATGTGTTTTGGGGGCGTGGCTTTGGAAGGAGCCCAGAAGGGAGGGGGTGGAGTGAATGGAAATAATGAGCTGTCTTTAAAACAGTCGTGAGAGGTCTACAGACACTCGATTTTTATACTTTCTTTTTCAGAGTACTTACATTTTAATTATGTATTGATGTATAAATAAAGTTTAAACAAATTTGGAAAATAAGTTTTTTAGACAAATCCTACCTTTAATGTAAAGAGCTGGATACTAATTACTAATTAAATAATGTCAAATATTAAATGTAGGCTATTGATTAGAGTTGCCATAGACTAAAGGATTTTTCTAGACTAGTAGTAATTTATTTAAGCAATTAGGACTGATCGCACGTTTATATTCAATCCTGGGTGTATATATGGCTATTCCGCGCTCAAGCGCATAAAACTTGCCGCAAAGCACCGGCAAAAGTAGGCTAATGATATAATAAATGTGTCTGAAAAAAATAATGAAGCATTTTAATTGTTTATTAATGAACTAGTCTTTTCTAAATCAGTGTAGGCTGCCTGCAAACATATCTACATCTCCGCTGTAATTTAGCCTCTAGAGATGCGCCTTTCATACGGACAGGATCACATAATCAGATGGTATACCGTATTTGCTTTCGATTGGATTTTTTTTCGTTGGTGGATAACATTTTTTATTTATTTATAAACTTTATATAGATAGTTATATTTCTCATGTCTGTGAGGCTTGTCTATACACTGTTTTTCGGTTCATTTTTGAGACACGCTCCAATTCACAGACATCATGAAAGCGCGCCCTGTTTGTTTTATTTTATTTTAAAAAAGCACAACGTTTTCTTGTTGTTGAGAGTTTACACAAATAAAAGTAGTTGCGACTGATGTATTATTCTTTTCTGTATGACCAGAAATGATGGAGTATTTAAGTTGTTTCCACTGTTGATAGGAAAATGCGAGTGATGGCGCCGGCGCCTCCATGTCATGCAGTGCGCGCTCCACACTCCGCACAAACACTCGGATATGCGCTTAATAATAGCGAACATTTATCTAGGTTAACGTTAGAGCGAGCGGCCATGCCAGACAGATAAGTCCTCTTCATGTTTAACAAATCAAATTCTGTTGCATTTTATTGCGCCAGTTTGAAAAGGACAACTGAAACACTTAGCCTATAGGCTACAGATAAACGCCCAACGCTGGTGTTTTTCTTTAAACAAATTCGTTTAGTCTTTAAAATAAATATTGTTTGTGGGCTAATTAATGCCACAATAATTTGTTTATTTTATTGGCTACTTTTATTTTTCATTTTTGTTTTGCATTGAATACCATTTAAAGGATTTGCTGTGCACCGCAATGCCATCCTCCCATAGAAAGCCACGTTAAGAGACACCTTTATTTTCTTTATAATAAAGGGTTTCTATCGGAAAACGCTTAACGTATAATTAAATGCATTGCGTTCATATTCTGGGCTCATCTGCTTTTCTGTAGGATAGTATGGTTTATTAATAAGGTGTGTACAGCATTTGATCTTTATCACTGAAGTAGCCTATTAAGCCACATTAAGCTTTTTCTTTATTATAAGGGTTTTCTATGGGAGGAAAACGCTTAGCCTAATATTCAATTAAACACAATGTTCGTATTCTGGCCTCATCTGCTATTAATAAGGTGTGTACAGAATTTGATCATTTAACATGAATGTCCGTTGGGGGCTGTTATTTCTTCAGCTTTTTGAACGTATGATAAAGACATGATTGGCTATCAATTTTATGTGGATAAAGGCATATTTTGTAGCCTACATGACTACACACGTCCTTATAAGGCCAAGAAAATATGTCGTTTTAATGAAATAAGATCTCGTTATTACGACATAATTGAGTGGAAAAAATTATATGTATGTGGCAGCAATGCGTCACCGTAGTTTTTCATAAACTTCGATTTATGAATAAAGAATTTTCCAAGCAAAATTATTAAGTTGACTATATATTGTACAGAGAAATTTGAGTCAGAAAAGTAAAAGAAGATATCAAAATTAGATAAATGTAGGCTATGTTTGAGCCAAGTTGTACATTAATGAAACATTGTAGGCTATATCATTCCACAGAGAAGAGCTATGTGAGCAATTATAGAATAAATGGTCTAACGTTTCCGTTTCCATAAAGCAAAAGCTGCATTTTTCGTCTACGGTATAAATTTAGAGATAATCTTGTTACAGGGGTAATAATGGTAAATAATTTTAAATGATATTTCTTTTACTTTGTTTGTAATTAAAAATGTATGTGGGTTACTCCATGCTCTGTTCCAATTAATATTTTCATACAAGGGGGACCATTTGTATCTGGAGGCAGGGATAGATTTTGCGAATAAAATATTTTTTATTACTTTGTTGCTAACTTTTCTGTCTAGAAAAGATAGACCATTTATTGAAGACCAACAAGTTAGAGCCTGTTTATGGAATATTCGCTTCTTTTTTATTAAATCCATGCAATTGGGTGATGACAAATTTAAAATTAAGATAGGCTTTAATATTAAACAAAAATTCACTTTAAAGAAAAGCTTCCTACAAAACAAAACAAAAATCATGTCTCCCGATATAGCCAATTGCAAATCCAATCTTACTCATGCTATTCACTTTTCGTTATCAACATGGGAAAAATAACATTATATTGGGACGACGTGTGTATCAGGCGTCTTATTAGGCGACGTACTGAGGGACGACGTGTGTATCAGGCGTCTTATTAGGCGACGTACTGAGGGACGACGTGTGTATCAGGCGTCTTATTAGGCGACGTGCCTGGTTCAGACGTTATGATTTTTTTATACATTTCTCACGTACGCCGTCGCCATAAGGTATACGTTACTACTGTGACGCCGCCGTGACGTCGCCGCCGGTCTGCCGTCTGACGTCTCTATCAATCCCATTCAAAAATAGACACGGACTGACGGCGACGGAAGGGTAGACTGCTCCTTCGCCTTCTTCAGGGTAGACTTAGAAAAGGCATTATCTACCCGCCATAGATGCGTTTGACATGCTGTCATGCTATAGGATCATAGAGAGATGCTGAAAGAAGCCTTTCCAGATTTCAAACTCCGTCCTAAGCATCTCTACATTGAACACTATCCTGACCTTGTACGCCGTTTTGGGCCCCTTGCACACTTGTGGACAAGTGTGCAAGGGTGTGCTTTCAAAAATCAAACAGTGTCTAAAACAAGTGGAAAATAAATTCACAGCAATAGCAATAACAGAAACCTGGCTCACGGAAGAACATCATGATTTGGTTGTGATTGAGGGATACGAACTGTTTATCATCAACAGGAAACAATCAAAAGGTGGGAGGGTTGCATTATATATTGACCGAAGATATCAATGTAAAATAGTTAATAAAATGTCTTTTGTTTTAGATACAATCATGTAATGAATCACAGTACAAATTGAAATGGAAAAATCTAAAAACATGTTTAATAGAAATATAACAGAAATATTTAGTAATAGCAATAACAAAAAAAATTTTTTTATCTGCAGATACTTCAATATTGACTTGCTCAACCCACAAGAACACAACAAAACTACAGAGTTCATTAATTTGATGTATAGTACTGGTTTGTATCCCTCAATCACTCGACCAACCAGAATTACAATAAATAGTGCTACATTAATTGATAACATATTTACCAACGTCATTGACTATAAAGTTGAAAGTGGACTAATAATAAACGACGTCAGTGACCATCTGCCAGTTTTTGCAAACATACATAGCTACGCTAGGACCAGGAAAGACAACTAAATATACACAATTACCCGACACAGAACCCAAGAAAACATCAATTTATTCAAAGAGGATTTAATGAAACAAGACTGGGGCAAAGTGTACGTAGATAACGTGAATGAAGCCTATGATTCATTTTTGACTGTTGTAACATTACTTTATGAAAAAAACTGTCCTGTAGTAAAGAAAGAACTAAAACTGAAATCTGATGAAAAACCGTGGATAACTAATGGAATATTAAATGCATGTAAGAAGAAAAATGTATTATATAAAGAATTTTTAAAGAAGAGGACAAAAGAAGCAGAAAATAAATATAAGATATATAAAAACAAACTAACCAGAATCATGAGAAGCGATAAAAAGAATTATTATAGTAAACTACTGGAGGACAACAGAAGCAATATAAGAAACACCTGGAAAGTGCTGAATGAAATTATCAAGAATAAAAAAGGCAAAACAGGAGACACTAACTATTTTCTGACAAAAAACAATATAGAAGTTAAGGATATGACCTTAGCTGCAAATTAATTTAATGATTTTTTTTGTTGGAGTTGGTCCAGGCTTAGCTGAGGGGTTTGCAAAGACAGGCAGTATAAATTATGTGCTAAGCAAGAATGTAAATATGAATGAATCTATGTTTGTTAAGAGAACTGATGAAAAAAAAATTCTAGAGATTGTTAAAACATTTAAGAGTAAAAATACAACTGACTGGAATGGTATTGACATGTTTATGGTAAAAAGTATTATTGGTTGTGTTGTTAAACCTCTAACGCACGTATGTAATCAATCTCTGAAAACTGGAGTCTTTCCAGATAAAATGAAAATTGCAAAAGTGATACCAATATATAAGGCTGGTGAAAAACATACATTTTCAAACTACAGACCTGTTTCACTGCCCTCCCAATTTTCAAAAATACTAGAAAAAATATTCTCTAAAAGGCTCGATAATTTCATTATTACACATAATATACTGTGTGATCAGCAATATGGTTTCAGGACAAATAGGACAACCTCACATGCACTTACTCAATTTGTGGAAGAAATAACAACAGCAATAGAACAAAAAAAAATATGCAGTAGGGATATTCTTGGATCTTAAGAAAGCATTTGATACAATACACAATTTCTTGATTATGAAATTACACAACTATGGAATTAGGGGGACTGCCCTTTCTTGGTTAAATAGCTACTTACATAATCGACAACAATATGTTGAATTGCAAAACCATATTTCAAAGTCAAAGAAAATGACCTGTGGGGTCCGCCAGGGGTCAGTGTTGGGACCATTGTTGTTTAACTTGTATATTAATAATGTATGGGAGGTGTCAAAAACGCTGAAAACCATTTTATTTGCTGATGATACTAATTTAATCTGTTCTGGGGAAAATCTGGAACAACTCTTGGATACAGTGGAAAATGAATTACAAAAGATGAAGAGCTGGTTTGATGCAAATAAACTAACACTGAACTGTAAAACTAAATTTATAATTTTTGGTAATCGTGCCACAACTTTAAACAAAAAGCTTATGATAAATGATATTGAAATAGAAAGAGTAAAATAACTTAAATTTCTGGGAGTAATAATTGATGAAAAATTATGTTGGAAGCCACATTATATCAGGGCTAAAATATCCAAATCAATTGCTATATTGTATAAAATCAATTACCTATTAAATCAACAAACATTGTACACGTTGTATTGTTCCTTCATACTTCCATATATTACTTACTGTTTGGAGGTATGGGGAAACACTTACAAAACCAACACTGAACCAATATTTATCCTTCAAAAGAGAGCCTTAAGAATTGTAAATAAAACCACTTATAGAGCACCAACTACTCCATTGTTTATTAAATTAAGAGCACTAAAATTCAGAGATATTGTTGACTTCAAAACTGCACAAATTATGTATAGAATAAATAATCAACAGCTATCGAACAGTATTCAAGGGTTGTTTCAAATGAGAGAGAGCAGATATCACTTAAGAGGAACATTTTGATTTAAAAAGAAACTTATAAGAACAAATTCTAAATATCACTGCATCACAACCAAAGGAGTTAATGTATGGAACAGCTGCAGTGAAGAGATTAAATAATGTACAACAATGAGTAATTTTAAAAGACTATTTAAACTAAATATATTAAATAAATACGAAAAGGAGTAAAGGAGTGATAGTATTGTATACAGGTTCATTGGTCTACATATTAAGTCTAGTATGGAGGTGTTATTATTTGATTTGATAGATGGAAATGAAAAATATAGATGGAAAAGAAAGAAGAAGAGGAAAAAAAATGGGAATGTGGGTGTATGCATGTATGTATGCATCTGTATCTATGTGCATGCATGGGTTTATGTGTACAGTAGGTAGGTAAATCTATGGTGTATGTAAAGATGTATGTATAAGAGAATCATCAAATTGTTTTGTATTTAACTAAAGGATAATAATAGAGAAATGGGGTAGGACTTGAAAAGTTTGTTATGAACCTCTTCCTACTCCTGTTTGAACATGGGAATTTCTAATTTGAATTATTTACAATGATTTTGGAAGATTGTGCTGAGAAGTACATGACTTTATTTAGTTGTTATTTTAATTTAAATTTTATATATGTATGCATGTCTGTATATATTTCAAATAAAACTACTACTACTACTACTACAATGAGGTTTGAGGGTAAACACCGTTTTTTTCAAGAGAGGTGTACACGACACACAAAACTTTAAAAATGTGTTAAAAACACTTGCAGACAGGCATCAATACATGGTAGCATACCATCTCAGTGCTTCAGGATTCTTCATCAAATGACATCAAATGTCTCTTCTGTACTGGTATCAATGCTTCCAAATGTTACCAAGACATACATTAAACAAATAACAGCAAGCAATGTTATTTACAGCACATCAAAGGTCTGCATTGATGGAACTGATTATGATGTAGGAATGTTTTAGTCTGTGGGACAAGAGGGAGGACTGCCTAATTACTGTAGAATTGAACAGGTTCTCCTGGTTAACATCACTCTTGCACCCTCGGTTAATATTGAAATAATGTTCAGATTTCAACCACAAATCAATGGTGTTAATATTGCTTCAACATTACAAAGTGATGTTGTTTTAACGTCACTTTTGCACCCTCGATTAATATTGAAATAATGTTCAGATTTCAACCACAAATCAATGGTGTTAATATTGCTTCAACATTACAAAGTGATGTTGTTTCAACGTCACTTTTGCACCCACATTTGTTGAAACATTATTAATATTGAAGACAAAAAACATGCTCATAACATTGAATCAATATTCAACCAACTATATTAATAAAAGATTAAAAACACTGTTTCAATCACATTCTTCTTTATTTTCCAGTCTTTGTCCTTTTAATTCATTCAACTCAAAGCACTCAATTCCATGTCAAGAAAAAAACAAAAACAAAAACTAAAAAAACATCATACAGACTCAAAAGTAAACCAATAAACAAATAAACCAATGAACAAAAAAACAAATTAATTTGTATCTGGAGGCACTGTCAGGTCTGTCCAGATCTCATCTCGAGTGGTGTGTCTGCCGTAAGCCTTTGATCTGCCAAGTGGTGCGTGAGCGTGTGCTGTCAGTCTGTCATCCTCTTCTTACGAAGATCCAATCCTCCCTGAAGTCTCATCCCGCCGTGCCTGCTAAGGAAACATTGATTATTCACTCACGTATTGCACTCAAAAATTATCCATCTCTGAACTCTGATACTCACCGAATATTGCACGTTGAATCATCTTCATACTCTGCTGTTGTAAATAAACATTACATCACTTCTTACCTTGTTGTCCGTCTGCTTCCGTAACAGTTAACATATTAACATCTTCGTCTACCATCACGCCTCCCGCACCACCAGTATCACCACCATCGAGCACTTCTTCGACCACCGCATCTTCCAGTCCCATGGCCCGACCAGCGCCCTACTCTGGCGGGGCGGAGGAGTGCAACGGATTTTTGCTTCAATGTTCTCTCATATTCACCATGCAACCCACTTTATATCCCACTGACCAGTCTAAAATAGCATTTATTACTTCTCTAATCACCGGACCAGCTCTCCAATGGGCAGAAACGATATGGAAGCAAGCTGGCCCAGCCATTAGTTCCATTCAAGCCTTCGTTTCCCACTTCAAAGAAGTATTCGGCCGAACGGATGGAGAGATATCAGCCGGTGAACAACTCTATCATTTATCTCAAGGAAAGATGTCCACTCATGAATATGCCCTTCGTTTTCGCACTCTAGCTGCAGCCAGTGGATGGAACGAGCGGTCCTTAATGACCACCTATCGGCTTGGTCTCACACCTCAACTCCTTCTGCAGCTGGCCGCACTGGACGATAATATGGGGCTCGAAAAATTCATTCAACAATCCATCAGGTGCTCAGACCGTATACAATCTTATCAGTCCCATTCTAACTCTACTGCACTCCTCCGCCCATCTGAAACCGCCAGCCCTCCAGAACCAGAGCCCATGATAATAGAGTCTGGTAAACTTACCGCTGCTGAACGACAGAGGAGGCTGACCCGGGGTCTTTGCCTGTATTGTGGAGCCAGTGGGCATGTTCGGTTGAACTGTCCAACTCGTCCCATACGAACATCGGTGAGTGTATTTCATATTGATGAAGAAAAGTTGCATTCACTCACTTCTTGTGTCCAGTTAACCACCCAAACATACTCTGTTTCAGTTCACGCTCTCATCGACTCCGGGTCAGCAGGAAATTTCATCTCGGGGACCCTCTGTCGCCAGCTCCAGCTCCGTACCGAAGCCTCGTCAACCGTTTACCAGATCCAACCCATAACCAAGTTCATCACTGCACGTCCACGTATTCACCGGAAATGTGAACCCATTACACTTCAAGTCGGAGCTCTACATAAGGAGGATATCCAGCTGCTGGTTCTGGAGGGGGCTAATGCGGATATTATACTGGGCCGTCCGTGGCTGGTGAAGCATGATCCCATCATCTCTTGGGGCTCCGGGGAAGTGATGAAGTGGGGCAAAGACTGCTCACCAAGATGTTTTCCAGTTCTTCCATGTCCTGTTCTGAATCCTGTTCCAGTCTATGTCACTTCAGTTGAAAGTCCACTCGAGAAACAGTCCACGAAGATTCCTGATATCTATTCATCTTTCCAAGACATCTTCTGCCCCAAGAGAGCTTCCCAGCTACCACCTCATCGGCCATGGGACTGCGCCATAGACCTGATTCCTGATGCTCCTTTGCCCAGAGGTAAGATCTACCCGTTGTCACTTCCAGAGACCAAGGCCATGGAGGAGTACATTCAGGAAGCTCTCGATCAAGGGTACATTCGGCATTCTACATCTCCCGCAGCATCCAGCTTCTTCTTTGTGGCCAAAAAGGATGGAGGGCTGCGGCCATGCATTGATTACCGGACCCTGAACCAAGGAACCATCAAATTCAAATATCCTCTTCCTCTCGTCCCTGCGGCCCTCGAACAACTCCGTTCAGCGACCATCTTCACGAAGTTGGACCTCCGCAGCGCTTACAACCTGGTGAGAATACGAGAAGGGGATGAATGGAAGACCGCTTTTGTGACCCCTACTGGCCACTATGAATATCTGGTTATGCCCTATGGTCTGGTCAACGCCCCTTCCGTGTTTCAAAACTTCATTCATGAGGTCCTCCGGGAGTTCCTGCATCGCTTCGTGGTCGTCTATATAGATGACATCCTCATCTACTCCCGGAGTGAAGCCGAACATCGTCACCACGTTACGGAGGTCCTTCATACACTCAGAGCTCATCATCTCTTCCTGAAGGCCGAGAAATGTTCTTTCCATCTCCCATCAGTCCAGTTCCTAGGATACCTCATTGACCGTCAGGGGGTCCGCATGGACGAGAGGAAGGTCACAGCAGTAACCACCTGGCCAGAACCCACCACAATAAAAGAACTCCAGAGATTCTTTGGTTTTGCCAACTTTTACAGACGTTTCATACGAGGTTACAGCATCATCACTACTCCACTCACCAACTTGCTCAAAGGTAAACCCAAAAGTCTCCTCTGGACTCCTGAAGCGGCCGCAGCCTTCCAATCCCTCAAGTCTGCCTTCACTCAAGCACCTCTCCTGACTCACCCTGATCCTGAGCTCCCTTTCGTCGTGGAGGTAGATGCCTCAACC
Source organism: Rutilus rutilus (assembly GCF_951802725.1). Classification (NCBI taxonomy): domain Eukaryota; kingdom Metazoa; phylum Chordata; class Actinopteri; order Cypriniformes; family Leuciscidae; genus Rutilus; species Rutilus rutilus. Next base: position 29,854,646 of record NC_140229.1, on the reverse strand, counting down.
TCCGGAGTTGGAGCCGTCCTTTCTCAACTTCATGGAACACCAAAACTACTCCATCCATGTGCCTACTTCTCTCGGAAGCTCAGCCCGGCGGAGAGGAATTACGACATCGGCAACCGTGAACTCCTGGCCATCAAGCTCGCCCTGGAAGAGTGGCGACATTGGCTGGAGGGCGCCATCCACCCATTCCAAGTCATCACAGACCATAAAAATCTCCAGTACCTCCGTGATGCAAAACGTCTCTGTCCCCATCAGGCCAGATGGTCATTATTCTTCTCGAGATTCCACTTCACCATTACCTACCGTCCTGGGCCTAAGAATGTCCGTGCCGATGCTTTGTCCAGACTACATGATACTCCAGAAACTCCCGAGACAACCACGAACATTCTACCCGAAGATATCATCATCAATCCCATCGAATGGTCTGCTCCTCCAGCCGTCGCTACTCCTGATCCTCGTCCTCCGCCGGGCTGTCCACCTGATCGCCAGTTCATCCCTAGGACACAACGGGTAGATCTCATCCACACCATTCATACCTCTCTGGGCACTGGACATCCCGGGGCCAACAACACTCTCTCGCTGCTATCCGATCGCTTCTGGTGGCCGGGTATGGCAAGGGATGTGAAGCGGTATGTCCAAGGCTGTAAGGAGTGTGCCATGTCCAAAAGTCCCAGACATCTTCCTGCAGGAAAGCTCCATCCCTTGCCAATTCCTAACCGCCCCTGGTCACACCTAGGAGTTGATTTCATGACAGATTTACCATCATCGGATGGAAACACCTGCATCTTCGTCATCGTCGATCGATTCTCTAAGTTCTGCAGACTATTACCACTAAGAGGTCTTCCCACTGCCCTGGAAACTGCCGAACTCCTCTTCAATCATGTCTTTCGCTATTATGGAATCCCAGAAGACATTGTGTCAGACAGGGGACCCCAGTTCATTTCCCGAGTATGGAAATCGTTTTTCAAGCTCCTAGGTGTGACAGTCAGCCTCTCCTCTGGCTACCACCCTCAGACCAACGGCCAGACGGAGAGGAAGATCCAGGAAGTGGGGCGGTTCCTCAGGACCTTCTGCCACGGCCACCAGAACTCCTGGAACCAGTTTCTGGGCTGGGCAGAGTATGCCCAAAATTCACTGCGGCAACCCACGACAGGCCTCACACCATTCCAGTGTGTCCTCGGATTCCAGCCTCCTCTATTTCCCTGGGATGGTGAACCATCTGAGGTCCCCGCAGTGGATTACTGGTTCCGGGAGAGCGAGAGAGTCTGGGACGAAGCTCACCATCATCTGCAGAGGGCAGTTCGCAGATCCAAGGCAGTCGCTGACCGGAGGAGGATTTCGGGTCCAGTCTATGTTCCAGGAGACAAGGTTTGGCTCTCCACTCGCGATATTCGTCTGCGACTGCCCTCCAAAAAACTTAGTCCCAGGTTTGTTGGCCCCTTCACCATCTTGGAACAGGTCAATCCCGTCACATACAAACTCCAGCTACCACCACAGTACAGAATTCATCCCACATTTCATGTCTCCTCGTTTAAACCCTTTCACAAACCTCTTGTTCCCTCCACAGAACCTGGCCATGAAGAGGAACCTCCTCCCCCATTGATGCTGGAAGAAGGGTCCATCTACTCCGTTCGAGAGATCCTGCAGTCCCGACGTCGTGGTGGTCAGTTGGAATATCTGGTCGATTGGGAAGGATACGGACCAGAGGGGAGATCATGGGTCCCAAGAGTCGACATCCTTGATCCCACGCTCATGGAGGAGTTCCATTCCAGTCACCCGCAGTACCCTGGACCTCGTGGACGTGGAAGACCACCACGGCGTCGGAGATCTCGGCCCTCAGGAGCGGGCCCTGGGGAGGGGGGTAGTGTCACGGATTGGCCAGGTTCATCCACCACAATCACCCAGCGATCACAGTCACCTGAATACTAACAAGTCACACCTGCACCCCATCAATCACCACTGCTTCATAAGCACACCTCACGCACTCCTCATTGTCCGGGCTCGTTCATTCGAAGCGGACATAGTGCTTCTCTCTGCGAGTTTCACTAACCAAACTTACCTGTGTTTACTTACCAGTTCTCTACGCCGATTCCAGTCTGTTCAGGTCTGTCCAGATCTCATCTCGAGTGGTGTGTCTGCCGTAAGCCTTTGATCTGCCAAGTGGTGCGTGAGCGTGTGCCGTCAGTCTGTTATCCTCTTCTTACGAAGATCCAATCCTCCCTGAAGTCTCATCCCGCCATGCCTGCTAAGGAAACATTGATTATTCACTCACGTATTGCACTCAAGAATTATCCACCTCTGAACTCTGATACTCACCGAATATTCCACGTTGAATCATCTTCATACTCTGCTGTTGTAAATAAACATTACATCACTTTTTACCTTGTTGTCCGTCTGCTTCCGTAACAAATGTATGCAATTGAGTACATTAATGGAGGAACTGGAACAGGGAAATATTGGATGAAGTAAGGTACATTTCTGGGAACACAAAAGGCAGAACGACAATTAAAATCATTGATAGTAATAACTCACCAAATATACACATATTGTTACGACAGAAACAAGGAAACAATGTGCAAGTAAAACTCTTTTATTTAGAATGAAGTAATGATGATGATGATGATGATGAAAGTCCGAGATGATGCAGGCTGTGGCGCAGGGACTTCGATGGCCAGACACGGTGAAGACAGAAGTGCAGGGTGCTCTGAAGTGCCGACAAAATCCTGACATCAAACGAATCCACAAGACGGAGACCGGAACACAGGAACTCAGGACGGAGACGATGAACAGGAACGGGAACGGGATCAGACACAACACAAGGACTTCATACAACGATCTGACAGGGGAGATGAGAAAGTGGTGAGTTTATATATTGTGATGAGATGGGCTGCAGCTGATGATGAGTGATTGCAGCTGGATCGCTGGTCAGTGATAACAAGCCGGACACACCCACTCACGCGCTCACACACATGTAAACAAACAAAGCACGGGACGAGAGAGAGACATTGGATCTATGAACCGTGACACATATTCAAGAACGTATCCTTGAATGCCCTCTTTTGCCTTGACTGCTTTTTAACCATCTTCCCAGCCCAATTTAGTGATGATGCCAGCTCATTGGTCAGCACAAGAAAGCATGCGATGGACCCTAACTTCCAATGAGGTTCCTCCAATTATGCTGAAGTGTTTTACCTGCCATACAAAATGTTAACACAAAGCAGAGAGAACATGTAAAATGTAAAAAAAAAAAAATGGGTTAACAACAAAATGGTCTACATTATGGTTACCACGAACCATTATTGTCCTTGCTTCACTGGATGCTAATATCTCCTCTGCACTCTCAAGCTCATCACTATTGTGCAGAGGGACTGAGACAGGCAACGGTTGCAGCGGTTTCTTTCAGGGCAAGGACTGTCTGAAGAATTCCTGACATTCCTCACGCAGTTCCTTGACTTTTTTTACAAGTTTTTACAGTTCCGATCAACTTTTGTAAAGCAACATCTTGTGGAGAATAAAAAAAACATTACAGGTCTTTATAAGGAAAGTAGGAAAACTTCTCTGCACTTGCCTTTCATTAACTGTCTTGCAGAATCCCTTGCATCTGCAACAAGAAAAACTATTGCTAGTGAACAGACTCGCACATTAGCAACCAAATTATATTTTAGGATAAAGTAACAGTATTGTATATTGGTGTAAACTGCCTGAAATTAGGAAGCTGGACATTAAAATCAAAGCAAATATTGGTCTCATTGCAAAACTGCCAAAGCACTTCTGGAATTGATACCCTCATGATCCTTGGAAGATGGTTCCTGGCAGGGGTACAAGGCAGGCAGGGCTGATGAGTCACTTGACTCCATCAAGTATGGAGAACTGCTGCACATCTGGTCAGAGGACTCGGAGGGATGGTTAGGCAGAATTTGAATAGAGTGCTGGACAAAGGTCTGGACTCTGGAAGCTGATTGAACAGGAGCCTGCATTTTATTGGAGACTGCAGTGAAACAGATTTTACACGTTAGCAAAATTACATTTTGGGATGTCCACGTAAATGGAACAATTGCATATATTGTGCCACTCAGTCTTGGTTACATAACATCACTGTTATACCTGGAAATATAAGTCTAGGAGCTGGGCAGAGCTTTCTTTTTTTAACTTCCTCTTCTGTATCAGATGTTGTGTTGTAAATGGGATTGTGTCTAATAGAGAAATAAAACTTCAGATACATCTAGGAATTTCATGTTATGATCATTCTTTCCCCTTGCCATTCATTAATTGTGTTACCTTGATTTTCTTTTTTTAAACTTCTCAGTTTCTACTTCAGACTGAATGTCACTTGTGTCGCAGTTCTCCTGTAGATATCTTTTCAAACCCTTCTCAGCTTCTTCATATGTGGCTGCAAGTAATATGTTGTGAGTGTAATAAAGTCCACAATAATTCAAATTCCAACTCATATTAATTTATACACTTACCCCGAATTGCAAGGTGTCTAACAGGTTCATAGGACAACCATTCCTCAGTAGGCAGCTCATATTTTTTTCACTGCAGCCCATATCTTGGCTTTGTCTTTGGGTGGATATGGTGGCCAAAGAAGCTTATTTCCAATCAGCCAGCTGTGTGGCACAATTTCTGTGCCACCATTTTGAAATTGAACGATGCACCACTGCTTCATTTTCTTAAACAAAATAACTCCCCTACAATACAATATTAGTAATGTAAACTTTTCCTTGGAGATGGAAAAGCAGGAAATAATTATGTTAAGTACAAGCTTTTCTTACAACAGCAAAATCATGTTTTAATCTACAAACAATTAATTCTGTCATATGGATGAGTGGCATGGCAATGAAAACATTCTTGTCAGGACAGAGGAAATATATCAGCTTAATATCTTGGAGCCTGGCCATATCAAGATTGTCATGCAACTCCCAAACTTTATAACAACCTATGCTGGTTGACTCAAATGAGTAGGAGAAGAATGACTCTTGATTGTGAAACTTTTGAAACAGGACAAAAATCCCTACTCCATCTACCTTAATGATATTTCTTAAAATAGCAATGTGGCCAACTATTTGCACACAATTATCTCCTTGCACTATTGACAGAGTGTACTTTTCAGTGACAGCTTTTCTGAACTGTTTGCCAAGACTTAGGCTATGGAGCACTGGACCGTCAAAATGTGTCTGACTTAAGTTGCACTCGTGAGGCTTTGGTGAATCTGGACTTGGCATCTCAGATAGCCTTTTCACAACTTGCTGTAAGGGTAAGTGAGGCTTGCGCAAAAGACGTTTTATTTGTCCTAAATAATTCTCAAAAGGAAATGCTGACACATTATCCAAAGGTCCAAAGAGACGATACTCTTCAGCCAGAAGAGTGAGCTGGTGTATATTGTAGACTATTTCATGTTTACCATACAGTTGTCCAAAGTGGCATACAAATGAGACAAGCAATTCATGAGCACAATCAATCATCGCCTCTGGTGTTCCAGAGGATAAAAGCAAATGCATTGCAACAGAAAACAGCATAAAGTTCTCATACATCGGCATTTGAATGCTATTCTGAAGCACAACAGGGCCTGTGTACAACATAAAAGAGCGCAGCTCAGTAGCTATCCAGCGGCCAATTTCTGATAACCCTCTTGGTTTCCGACTAAACTCAACCGGCGTGTAGGAACTCAGCAGCTTTAACTTTTTTTTTTTTTTTTTTTTTCAATATGTTTATTGTCATTTTCTCATTTTATAACCACAGAACAAGTACACATGCTTACACCTTTTCACATATACATCTTCAATTAACACTTCTTAAAGGTAAAGAAAATAATAACTAGAAAAAAAAGTTTGTTGAGACAAACTTTAAGTTGGCTTGAGAAAGCCTGACCAGAGAGTTTGAAGAAGTTTAAAGAAGTTTAAAGTTTGATTGATAGATTAGTTAGAAAGAAAGAATAGTTTACATTTACATTTACATTTAGTCATTTAGCAGACGCTTTTATCCAAAGCGACTTACAAATTAGGACTAAATTAAGCGAGTCATCATGAAGAGGCAAAAACAACAACAGCGCAAGAAGTGCTCAGAATACAAAGTTCAGGCATTATTCAGAGTAGCATAAGCCTGATAAGTGATGTTTTAAAGGGCAAGGTTTTTTTTTTTTTTAGGAGGTTAAGTGCTCATGGAAGAGATGGGTTTTCAGCTGTTTTTTGAATGTTGCCAGTGATTCTGCATTCCGGATGAGGCCGGGGAGAGCGTTCCACCAGCATGGAGCTGTGAATGAGAATGTTCTGGAAAGTGATTTAGTGGCTCTCTGTGATGGAACCACGAGACGTCGCTCGTTGACCGATCGTAGGCGTCTGGTAGGGATGTAGACTCGTAGGAGTGAGTGAAAGTAGTAGGGAGCTGAGCCTGTGATAGTTCTGTAAGCAAGCGTCAATGCCTTGAATTTGATGCGAGCAGCGAGAGGTAGCCAGTGCAGAGAGATGAACAGAGGAGTGACGTGGGCCCTCTTGGGCTCGTTGAAGACAAGACGAGCTGCAGCATTTTGGATCATCTGTAGAGGTTTTGTTGCACATGCTGGAAGTCCGGCCAAAAGAGCATTACAGTAGTCAAGCCTAGAGATGACCAGGGCCTGGACGAGAAGTTGTGTTGCATGCTCAGTTAGGAAAGGCCTGATCTTCCTGATGTTGTGCAGTGCAAACCTGCATGATCGAGCTGTCTTTGAAATGTGATCTGTGAAGGACAGCTGGTCATCAAACGTTACTCCAAGATTTCTGACCGACCTTGATGGGGTGATTGATGATGACTCTAGCTGGATGGTGAAGTCGTGTTGTATAGATGGATTGGCAGGGAGGACGAGCAGCTCAGTCTTTGCCAGGTTGAGCTGCAGGTGATGTTCCTTCATCCATGTGGAGATGTCCGCCAGACAGCTTGAGATCCGTGCAGCTACTGTGGGATCATCTGGTTGAAACGAGAGGAAGAGCTGTGTGTCATCAGCATAGCAGTGGTAGGAGAAGCCGTGTGCCTGTATGATGTGTCCCAGTGATGTAGTGTAGATGGAGAAGAGGAGGGGACCAAGAACTGAACCCTGGGGAACCCCTGTGGTCAGTTGATGTGCTCTGGATACCTCGCCTCTCCATGCGACCTTGAAGGACCTACCTGTGAGATAGGACTCAAACCAGTCGAGTGAAGTTCCTGTGATGCCCAGTGATGAGAGGCTGGACATAAGGATCTGATGATTCACAGTGTCGAAGGCAGCAGACAGATCCAGGAGAATGAGGACTGAAGACTTGGAAGCAGCTTTTGCGATCCATAGGGCTTCTGTGACTGACAGTAATGCAGTTTCTGTTGAATGCCCTTTCTTGAAGCCAGATTGGTTGACATCCAGCTGGTTGTTTAGAGACAAAAAGGATGTTATTTGGTTGAAAACAGCTCTTTCAAGTGTCTTCGCAATGAATGGTAGGAGAGAGATAGGTCTGTAATTCTCTACAGATGATGTGTTTAGTGTTGGTTTTTTAAGCAGTGGAGTGACCCGTGCCTGCTTGAATGCTGTAGGGAAGGTGCCAGTATGGAGGGCTGAGTTGATTATGTGTGTGAGTGATGGTAGAAGTGTCGGAGAGATGGCTTGTAGAAGGTGTGAGGGGATGGGGTCTAGAGGGCAGGTGGTAGGATGACTGGAGAGGAGAAGTATAGATACTTCTTCCTCGGTTAGCGAGGAGAAGGAGAACAGTGGGATATTGGCTGTGGAAGCAGTCAGTCTGGGTTCCTGTGTGTGTGGAGCTGAAAACTGACTGCTGATAGCTGTTGTTTTGTTGGTGAAGAAGTTCGCAAAATCGTCAGCAGTTAAGGAGGAGGCGGGTGGTGGTGGAGGTGGGCAGAGGAGAGAGTTGAATGTCTTGAAGAGTGAACGCGTGTTGGAGGAGCTGTTGATCTTGTTGTGAAAGTATGAAGATTTTGCAGCATGAACATCCACAGAAAAGGAAGAGAGGAGAGATTGATACATACTCAGGTCAGATGCGTCTTTTGATTTGTGCCATTTCCTCTCCGCTGCCCTAAGTTCAGTCCGGTGTTCCCGAAGAACCTCAGATAACCAGGGGTTAGGGGGAGTAGCGCGTGCTGGCCTGGAGGAGAGAGGGCAGATAATGTCTAGAGAAGAGGTTAGAGTGGAGCATAAGGTGTCCGTTGCTGTGTTCACATCCAGAGATGAGAATTGTGAGGGTGGGGGAAGAGAAGATGACACAGCAGAGGAAAGATGGGAGGGAGAAAGTGAGCGCAGGTTTCGCCTGAAAGTGACTGGTGGGGGTGTTGGTGGTGAAGGGGTAGAGAGATGTAGACTGAAGGTAATGAGGAAATGATCTGAAACATGGAGAGGTCTCACCAGGATGTTGTCTGTGATGCAATTGCGTGTGTAAACCAGGTCCAGTTGGTTGCCTGATTTGTGAGTACCTGTGGTGATGAGTCGTTTGAGATCGAAAGAGGCTAGGAGAGAGGTGAAGTCTGTTGCATTCGGCTTTTCGAGATGGATGTTGAAGTCACCAAAGACTAGAAGTGGGGTGCCGTCCTCAGGGAAAGTGGACAGCAGCACATCCAGCTCATCTACAAAGTTTCCCAGCTGACCTGGGGGACGATAAATGACTACAATATGGATCTTAATTGGAGTTGTAAGTGTAATAGCATGATATTCAAATGAGTTGTTGTTGCATAGAGAAGAGAGCGCGGAGTATTTGTAATTGTTAGAAACGAGGAGCCCTGTACCCCCACCTCTCCCAGACTGGCGAGGGGAGTGAGAGAAGGAGAAATTGCTAGAGAGAGCAGCGGGGGTTGCTGAGTCTTCTGGACGAATCCAGGTCTCAGTCAAGGCCAAGATACTAAGAGTAGAATGAGATGCGAAGGCTGGAATGAAGTCAGCTTTATTGACTGCTGACTGACAATTCCATAGACCCACGGACAGAGAGAGTGGAGTGTGTGAGGATGAGAGAATTGGACGCAGATTGGCAGTATTGCGTTGTCTTTTGCGCGCGATGAAGGGGCGTTGCCGAGAGATAACAGTAATGTGTTGAAAGCACATGTTTATTAAGGTCAACAATAAGATAAAAGAGGGAAGGAGAAGGGAAGAGGAGATACTTAAGTGCCTTTCTGGTGTCCTTGCTCGGTGGAGTCGCGCAGGTAGAGTCGCTGGTCTTTACCCGAGTCGGTCTTCACACGAGGAGGCTGAACACGCGAGCTGAACGCTTCCGCTGACGCTTCCGCGACAGCGCGCAAATTACATAGTTATAAAGATAATGCTTTCACCGCTTGAGTGAGTACAGCTGTTTCGCTCGGGCAATTAAGTAAAATAACGTGACAATGTGCCGAATCGAAACTGGTGAGAGCAAATAAGGCTTAAGTGCAAATTAGACTGCAATATTAATTTTCACTCGCGGCTTTTGTTTAATATAGCAGCGCGTCTAACTCAAATACAGAATTATGTGAAGTTCAAAAATCGAAAATAAGCAGAGAATCGAAGATGGCCTTACCTTGACTAAAACACAACACTGGAATAACAAGAAAGCAGAGTAGTCTAGAAAAACACTTGCATGCGCGTTCTTTGCCGTGCCTCTTATGCTGAATGCTGGTCCTGACGAATGATCTTAAGTTCCTCTATTTATAACTGTTCCTACAGATGCTGTTTCGCTCGGGCAATTAACCTGTTAAGCTGCAACCCCACTTTTGAAAAATCCCCAGAAATGACATACCCAAACTGAAACAGATACAGTTCATGAACCCTTTGCATTAAAAGCACAAGTATGATCTCATTTGAAAGCTGACACCTGGCAGTTTATTGTAAATGTAGAATTAATTATTGTCATAATGACAAAAATTGTTATAAATAGCTTCAAAGTTTTGTAAAATTATTAGAAATAAATTTTTATGAAACATCCTCATGAAAATAAAATTGAAGTTGGCACTGGAGCAATCTAGAAATGCACTACAGCTAAAGCCATATGTCTAAACATTCTATGTTTAAAATCTGAAGATAATAAGTCCAAAACTCTGTATTTAGTTAAATGTTTTTCAAGACCATGTCAAATGACTTTATTTTGATATGACGCTAAAATGCTACTGATGTTTATTGTCATCTTCTAACCATCTATCCAGTATATTGTCTCTATTGTTTTGTGGTGCAGACGATCCCCATTCAGTCTCAGTCTCCCCCTGCACACATTCACACCTCTCCAGCCTGGTTATGGCTCGAAATATGCATTTCTTTTGTCTGCATTATAGCTACTAACGACTGGCCATTCACAGGCTATTCATAGGGTTTCAGTCCCTAATTTCTTTTCTCAAAGTTTACCTCAGATTTTAAACTGTATCAAATGCATTTCTTGAATAAAGACACATTTCAGGTAGCATTCAAAAAATAATAAAAGTATAACTTCTAGGTAGCAGGTGCACCTAGGGCTAGCTAGGATGTTAGCTTAGCACACCATCAATACACGACAATTTATGAGATTAAAACCATGTTTGTGCTCTAAACTTACTTTTTAACGCACGTTGAGTATTTTAAATAATCTTCTGTGATCTGATTTGGCTTCAGATAAAAAAAATCTGACAGAAAATATACTATTGGATAGTGTTCTGCACAATGATAGTCTATATAGATTAGCATTACATTATAAATATAATCTATTATTATGAAAATACCTGGCATGGCTTGAAAAACACAGGTAACTCAAATATCAGTGCAATCATGTTTATTGTCTTCAAAACATCTGTATCTGCATGTTACAGCGCGATCTCTTGTTAGCTTTGTGTGTATCAGTGACGTCCTGGAATGTCACATGGTCATGGCTCTTCTTCATGTTCCATATATGGACTATTATTGTGCATGTAGCGCCCTCAGGCTATTGGTATGAATTAAAAAACACAGTATCGGAATACCAAATGCTCATAAAGATTACATCGACGCATTTGGGTATAAATTCAATAAATATTATTCCTGTCTATAGAAATATGATGTAAATCTATGAGAATCTATCAATATTTCTCCAAATCTGCACAGTTTTGAGCTAAAGCCCTGAGGGACGTTGTTTTGTGTATCGCTGTCATGACGACAGCACGGAGTTTTTTTATGAATGAAAGCGGCTGACGCGCATAATTCATATTAAAGGTATCGACTCATTTTTTCATTTCATAACTCCTGACACAAATTAAGACATAACTGTCACTATGAGTTTCTCAGAATACAATAGTGGTCAAATACTGAAACTTGAGTATTATATCTTTTTAATTATGTATAGTTTGTCAAGGTATAACATTAAATCTGATAGTAATTTTGAATTAAATAAATAAATAACGCTTCAGTGCGCGGGCGCACTGGCAACGGTTAACAGGTTAAGTAAAATAACGTGACAATGTGCCGAATCGAAACTGGTGAGAGCAAATAAGGCTTAAGTGCAAATTAGACTGCAATATTAATTTTCACTCGCGGCTTTTGTTTAATATAGCAGCGCGTCTAACTCAAATACAGAATTATGTGAAGTTCAAAAATTGAAAATAAGCAGAGAATCGAAGATGGCCTTACCTTGACTAAAACACAACACTGGAATAACAAGAAAGCAGAGTAGTCTAGAAAAACACTTGCATGCGCGTTCTTTGCCGTGCCTCTTATGCTGAACGCTGGTCCTGACGAATGATCTTAAGTTCCTCTATTTATAACTGTTCCTGCAGATGCTGTTTCGCTCGGGCAATTAAGTAAAATAACGTGACAATGTGCCGAATCGAAACTGGTGAGAGCAAATAAGGCTTAAGTGCAAATTAGACTGCAATATTAATTTTCACTCGCGGCTTTTGTTTAATATAGCAGCGCTTCTAACTCAAATACAGAATTATGTGAAGTTCAAAAATTGAAAATAAGCAGAGAATCGAAGATGGCCTTACCTTGACTAAAACACAACACTGGAATAACAAGAAAGCAGAGTAGTCTAGAAAAACACTTGCATGCGCGTTCTTTGCCGTGCCTCTTATGCTGAACGCTGGTCCTGCATAAGAAGTTGGGAAGAAAGAAAGAAAGAAAGAAAGAAAGAAAGAAAGAAAGATTAGTTAGAAAGAAAGAAAGATTAGTTAGAAAGAAAGAAAGAAAGAAAGAAAGGAAGAAAAGTTAGAAAGAAAGATTAGTTAGAAAGAAAGATTAGAAAAAAGAAAGAAAGAAAGAAAGAAAGAAAGAAAGAAAGAAAGGAAGAAAGAAAGAAAGATCAGTTAGAAAGAAAGAAAGAAAGAAAGAAAGAAAGAAAGAAAGAAAACGATTAGTTAGAAAGAAAGATTAGTTAAAAAGAAAGAAAGATTAATTAAAATGAAAGAAAGAAAGAAAGAAAGAAAGAAAGAAAGAAAGAGAAAAAGAAAGTAAGAAAGAAAGAGAGAAAGAGAGAAAGAAAGAAAGAAAGAAAACAATTAGTTAGAAAGAAAGAAAGATTAGTTAGAAAGAACGAAAGATTAATTAAAAAGAAATAAGAAAGAAAGACAAAAAGAAAGAAAGAAAGAAATAAGAAGTAAAGAGTAGGTAGAAAGATTGATTGATTAGTTAGAAAGAAAGATTAGAAAAAAGAAAGAAAGAAAGATTAGTTAGAAAGAAAGATTAGTTAGAAAGAAAGAAAGATTTGTTAGAAAGAAAGAAAGATTAGTTAGAAAGAAAGATTAGAAAAAAGAAAGAAAGATTAGTTAGAAAGAAAGAAAGAAAGAAAGAAAGAAAGAAAGAAAGAATTGAATTGAAGAAAGAAAGACAGAAAGAAAAAAGAGAGAAATAAATAAGAAGGAAAGAGTAGGTAGAAAGAAAGAAAGAAAGAAAGAAAGAAAGAAAGAAAGGATAGACAGAAATAAAGAAAAAAGAGATAAAGAAATAAGAAGGAAAGAGTAGCTAGAAAGGAAGAAATAGAAAGAAAGAAAGAAAGAAAGAAAGAAAGAAAGAAAGAAAGAAAGAATGGTGGATTAGTTAGAAAGAAAGAAAGAATGGTGGATTAGAAAGAAAGAAAGAAAGAAAGAAAGAAAGAAAGAAAGAAAGAAAGAAAGAAAGAAAGAAAGAAAGGAATAATGGTGGATTAGTTAGAAAGAAAGAAAGAAAGAAAGACAGAATGGTGGATTAGTTAGAAAAAGAAAGAAAGAAAGAAAGAAAGAAAGAAAGAAAGAAAGAAAGAAAGAAAGAAAGAAAGAAAGAACTGATTAGTTAGAATGAAAGAAAGAAAGACTAATTAGTTAGAAAGAAAGATAGATTAGTGAGAAAGAAAGATTAGATAGAAAGATATATTAGTTAGAAAGAAAGATAGATAGATTAGTTAGAATGAAAGAAAGATAGATTAGTTAGAAAGAAAGATAGATTAGTTAGAAAGAAAAAAGAAAGAAAGATTAGAAAGAAAGAAAAAATATTAGTTAGGGAGAAAAAGAAAGATAGATTAGAAAGAAAGAAATAAAGAAAGATAAGTTAAAAAGAAAGATTAGTTAGAAAGAAAGATTAGTTAGAAAGAGAGAACGAAAGAAAAAGACTGATTAGTTAGAAAGAAAGAAAGATAGAAAGAAAGAAAAGTAAGAAAGAAAAAATAAATATTAGTTAGAAAGAAATAAAGAAAAAAGAAAGATTAGTTAGAAAGAAAGCAAGAAAAAAGAAAGATTAGTTAGAAAGAAAGCAAGAAAGAAAGATTAGGTAGAAAGAAAGCAAGATTAGTAAGAGAGAAAGAAAAAATATTAGTTAGAAAGAAAGAGAGAAAGAAAAAATATTAGTTAGAAAGAAAGAAAGAAAGAAAGATTTGATTTTTTTTTATTTTTAACAAAACTTTTATTACAATACAGTATACAAGACATTACCTAGTATTTACCATAGACTTCTACACCAAAGTATATATGTACAAAATAAAGAAAAAGAAAAAGAAAAAAAGAAAGAAAGAAAGAAAGAAAGACTGATTAGTTAAAATGAAAGAAAGACTAATTAGTTAGAAAGAAAGATAGATTAGTGAGAGAGAAAGAAAGATTAGTTAGAATGAAAGAAAGAAAGATGGATTAGTTAGTTAAAAACAAAGAAAGATGGATTATTTAGTTAAAAAGAAAGATAGATTAGTTAGAAAGAGATAAATTAGAGAAAGAAAGATTAGTAAGAGAGAAAGAAAAAATATTAGTTAGAAAGAAAGAAAGAAAGAAAGACTGATTAGTTAGAATGAAAGAAAGACTAATTAGTTAGAAAGAAAGATAGATTAGTGAGAGAGAAAGAAAGATTAGTTAGAATGAAAGAAAGAAAGAAAGAAAGATATATTAGTTAGAAAGAAAAAGATGGATTAGTTAGAAAGGAAAAAAGAAAGAAAGAAATAATGGTGGATTAGTTAGAAAGAAAGAAAGAAAGAAAGAAAGAAAGAAAGAAAGAAAGATTATGTAGAAAGAAAGAAAGAAAGAAAGATTAGGAAGGAAGGAAGGAAGGTGGATTAGTTAGAAAGAAAGAAAGAAAGAAAGAAAGAAAGAAAGAAAGAAAGAAAGAAAGAAAGAAAGAAAGAAAGAATGGTGGATTAGTTAGAAAGAAAGAAAGAAAGAAAGAAAGAAGAAAGAAAGAAAGATTAGTTAGAAAGAAACATTAGAAAGAAAGAAAGAAAAAAAGAAAGATTAGTTAGAAAGAAAGAAAGAAGAAAGAAAGATTAGTTAGAAAGAAAGATTAGAAAGAAATAAAGAAAGATTAGGTAGAAAGAAAGAAAGAAAGAAAGAAAGAAAGAAAGAAAGAAAGAAAGAAAGAAAAAGATTAGGTAGAAAGAGAAAGAAAGAAAGAAAGAAAGAAAGAAAGAAAGAAAGAAAGAAAGAAAGAAAGAAAGAAAGAAAAAAAGAAAGATTAGGTAGAAAGAAAGAAAGATTAGAAAAAAAGAAAGGTTAGTTAGAAAGAAATAAAAAAGAAAGATTAGTTAGAAAGGAAAAAAGAAAGAAAGAAAGAATGGTGGATTAGTTAGAAAGAAAGAAAGAAAGAAAGAAAGATTAGGTAGAAAGAAAGAAAGAAAGAAAGAAAGAAAGAAAGAAAGAAAGAAAGAAAGAAAGAAAGATTAGGTAGAAAGAAAGAAAGAAATGTTAAATAGAAAGAAAGAAAGAAAGAAAGATTAGGTAGAAAGAAAGAAAGATTAGAAAAAAAGAAAGGTTAGTTAGAAAGAAAGAAAAAAGAAAGATTAGTTAGAAAGGAAAAAAGAAAGAAAGAAAGAATGGTGGATTAGTTAGAAAGAAAGAAAGAAAGAAAGATTAGGTAGAAAGAAAGAAAGAAAGAAAGAAAGAAAGAAAGAAAGAAAGAAAGAAAGAAAGAAAGAAAGAAAGAAAGAAAGAAAGATGGATTAGTTAGAAAGAAAAAGAAAGAAAGAGAAAGAAAGAAATAAAGATGGATTAGTTAAGAAAGAAAGAAAGAAAGAAAGAAAGAAAGATGGATTAGTTAGAAAGAAAGATAGAGTAGTTAGAAAGAAAGAAAGAAAGATTAGTTAGAATGAAAGATGGGAAGGATAGATTAGTAAGAAAGATTGATTAGTTATATAGAAAGACAGATAGATTAGTTAGAAAGAAAGAAAGAAAGAAAGAAATGATTAGTTTGAAAGAAAGAAAGAAAGATTGATTATTTAGAAAGAAAGAAAGAAATATTAGTTAGAAAGAAAGAGAGAAAGAAAGATTGATTAGTTAGAAAGAAAGAGAGATAGATTAGTTAGAAAGAAAGAAAGATAGATAAGTTAGTTAGAAAGATAGATAGATTAGTTAGAAAGAAAGAAAGATAAGTTAGAGAGATAGATTAGTTAGAAAAAAAGATGAAGTTATTTAGAAAGATAGATAGATTAATAAGAGAGAAAGAAATATAGATAAGTTAGTTAGAAAGAAAGAAAGATTAGTTAGAAATTAAAGCTGCAAGCAGCGATGAAAGGGCCCTCGCACCCGTGCCATCAACACTCGGTGGCTTTAGGAAGACAGAGCATGGTTGGGAAATGTACATTTAAGGAGGTATATATAGTAATAGTATGTCAAAGTCAGTTACAAAATGTTTTGTATAATGGTGATAATAGCATGCTTCATGACTCAGCTAAGTGTTGCTAGCATGTTTAGTCTGTTTCTAGCATGCTTAGTACACAATAATTATGTGGTTAGTACTTCATTACTGTGTTAACCATGTCAGTTTCTGTTGCCAGTAGGTGGCGTTATGACTATAACTGAATATGAGCATGGATGTGTGTTCAGGACAGAACTCTTATCAAACGTGTGAAGTTTGGTGCAAATTGGAAATTGCCTTCTTGAGTAACAACAAAGTCATGTTTCATTGAATTAGCATTCTTTAGCACTTAGCTAAGCATTGTTAGCATGTTTTAACATGTTTCTAGCATGTTTAGAACTCAATGGCATTTTTAACCATTGAACGTCTAGAACGGCATCAACGTGTTAAACATGTCACTTCCTGTTGCCAGCAGGTGGCGCTATTACTATAACTGAATATTCTCATGTAGATGTGTTCAGGCCATGACTCTTATCAAACGTGTGAAGTTTGGGGCAGATTGGACATTCCATGCCTGTGTTACAACAAATTCCAATTTAATTGCAGCAATAGCATGCTTTAGCACTTAGCTAAGTGTTTGCTAGCATGTTTTAACATGTTTCTAGTATGTTGTTAGCATGTTTAGCACTTGCTGGCACTTTTTTATATGTTTTTATATGTCCACAACAGTTTTTAACATGTCACTTCCTGTTGCCAGCAGGTGGCACTATGACTGTAACTGAATATGAGCATGGTCATGTGTTCAGGACAGAACGCTTATCAAAAGTGTGAAGTTTGGCGCAGATTGGACATTGCCTTCTTGAGTAACAACAACATCCTGTTTCATTGAATTAGCATTCTTTAGCACTTAGCTAAGCATTGTTAGCATGTTTTAACATGTTTCTAGCATGTTTAGAACTCAATGGCATTTTTAACATGTTGCTAAAACGGCATCAACGTGTTAAACATGTCACTTCCTGTTGCCAGTAGGTGGCGCTATTACTATAAATGAACATTCTCATGTAGATGTATTCAGGCCATGACTCTTATCAAAAGTGTGAAGTTTGGGGCAGATTGGACATTCCATGCCTGGGTTACAGCAAATTCCTATTTAATTGCAATAATAGCATGCTTTAGCACTTAGCTAAGAGTTTTCTAGCATGTTTTAGCATGTCTCTAGTATGTTGGTAGGATGTTTAGCACCTACTGGCATTTTTTTA
Source organism: Rutilus rutilus (assembly GCF_951802725.1). Classification (NCBI taxonomy): domain Eukaryota; kingdom Metazoa; phylum Chordata; class Actinopteri; order Cypriniformes; family Leuciscidae; genus Rutilus; species Rutilus rutilus. The sequence goes on along the minus strand of NC_140229.1, from coordinate 29,837,456 downwards.
TATGTTATTAGGAGTCAAGAACAGTGTTAAACGTCACTTCCTGTTGCCAGCAGGTGGCGCTATGACTGTAACTGAATATGAGCATGGTCATGTGTTCAGGACAGAACTCTTATCAAACGTGTGAAGTTTGGGGCAGATTGGACATTCCATGCCTGAGTTACAGCAACTTCCTGTTTCATGGCGAAACATCGAAATTTGTCAGGCCGCCGAGGACCCGCCCTTTGACGAAAACTCAAGATCTTCGCAATTTAACGTCACAAAGGCCTTAAGATTACACTCACCAAATTTGAAGATGATCAGATTAAAACTGTAGGAGGAGTTCGTTAAAGTACGAGGCCTGAAAATGGCAAAAACTGCACAAAAATCTGAGAGGAAGTTCAAAATGGCTGACTTCCTGTTGTGTTTAGGGCTATGCTCCAAGAGACTTTTTTGTAGGTATTAGGTCTATACATGTATGTACCGAATTTCGTGCACGTACGTGGAACGTTGCGGGAGGCGCACTCCGTTGAACTTTTATAGGTGGCGCTATCGAGCCATTTTGCCCCGCCCAATTCTGAAACCTATATCAGATGTAAATTTTCGCCAGTTCTGACGCGTGTGCAAAGTTTCGTGAGTTTTCGAGCATGTTTAGGCCCTCAAAAATGCAATTCAATGCGGAGAATAATAATAATAATAATAATAAATATAGCTGCGAGCAGCGATTGCGGGCCCAAGCCGGTGGCACCGCCACCCTGGTGCCTTAGTGTAGGCACCGGGGTGGCGGTACCGCCGGCTTTGGCCCTCCATCGCTGCTCGCAGCTATATTTATATATATATATATATATATATATATATATATATATATTATACAAACATATACACACATATATATGTATTTATGTATGTGTATATATATATATATATATATATATATATATATATATATATACCGTTCAAAAGTTTGGGGTCAGGAAGATTTTTTATGTTTTTAGGAGAAGTCTCTTCTGCTCACCAAGGCTGCATTTATTTGAATAAAAATACAAACAAAAACAGTAATATTGTGAAATATTATTCCAATTTAAAACAGCTGTTTTCTATTTTAAAATATTTTACACTGTAATTAATTTATGTGATCAAAGCTGAGTTTTCAGCATCATTACTCCTGTCTTCAGTGTCACATGATCCTTCAGAAATCATTCTAATATGATGATTGATGGTCAATAAATATTAATTATTATTTTCAATGTTGAAAACAGTTGTGTACAGATTTTTTTTCAAAATGCGTTGATGAATGTAAAGTTCAAAAGAACAGCATTTATTTCAAATATAAATTTTTTTAACATTATAAATGTATGTACTGTAACTTTTGATCAGTTTAACTCATTCTCGATGAATAAAAGTATTGATTTATTTTATTTCTTTCCCCCAAAATTTAAATTTAAATTATTACTGACCCCAAACTTCTGAACGGTAGTGTTTAATGTTACAAAAGCTTTAGATTTCAGATAAATGCTGTTCTTTTGAACTTTCTATTCATCAAAGACTGTACACAACTGTTTTCGACATTTAAAATAATAATGAATGTTTCTAGAGCATCAATCATCATATTAGAATAATTTCTGAAGGATCATGTGACAGTGACGACTGGAGTAATGATGCTGAAAACTCAGCTTTGATCACAGGAATAAATAACAGTTTAAAATATATTAAAATAGAAAGCAGCTGTTTTAAATTGGAATACTATTTTACAATATTACTGTTTTTGTTTGTAATCAAATAAATGCAGCCTTGGTGAGCAGAAGAAACTTCGCTTAAAAATCTTACTGACCCCACATTTTTGAACAGTAGTGTATATATATTATATAAAAAATGTAAGGGATAAGACACAGATAATTTTACTTGCCTGACCTGATTAGAACAATGAAAAAACTTAAATGAAAAAATAACTTGGGAATCACTAAAACGAGGGCGCGATTGAACAGTGGACACATAAAAACATTCTCTGTCATTTTGTTTGGAACATCATTCAAACTGCAAAGTGTTAACTTATATTTTTGTACAGTAGCAATAAAACACAACATTGTGCATTTTTAAAATACATTCAAGCAATCCGCCCCGAAAATGAAACTAAAATGCTCACGGGCCACGGCTGCACAGGCATTCATAATGGTGCGCGTCCTCAGCGAGGAACGAGCAGAACAGAGTCAACGTTTTTTAGGTCATTGCTCCTTCCATAGGAATTTATTGAAAAAGCTCGCTCTGCTCCGCACCATTATCAATGTCCGTGCGGACGAACATATTTTACTTTCGTTTTTAAGTTAGCGATTAAAAAGCCCCCAGCGGTGTCACACGTCAGTTAACCGGTGGTAAAATATTCTCACTGTCACATACCTAGTATATTTTTATATAGATATAATAGGCCTACATGATTTTGAACACAAGAGGGCAGTATAGCACTATGTTTGACTTTATTTATTTATTGTTTAGACTAAACAACCATTCTGGCAGTTTTTAAACTTAAACTTCATTCTTAAATTGAAAAAAAAGAATAAAATGAGTTAAGTTCTGATATTTGTATACTTTTATATAGTAATAAATGGTGTATAATTACATTTTTAGAATATATGAGCCTTTTACTGTTTACTTTTTAGACAATACTTTAATCCCTCGCCATAGCAAAACCGTTTGAGATATTTATTATCCGTTCACAATTTAGCATCATTAATATATTTTTATCATGTTGAAAAAGTTTGGTGGGAATAAAATAAACCACTTCGATAAAGGTGGCTAAAAATTCAGAGGCTGATTTTGCAAAAAAAATCCACATTCAGACCAAAATATCTGACTTCCTGATGGTCAGAGCTAATGACTTTAAATTAGAAAGTTGTCCGGGTCGATGAGATCAATATATGAACTGAGTTTTTTTTACTGTAGTTAAAACTAACCCCCCCACTTTTGTCAAAAGCATGTTGAAAGTGACACACTTCCTGCTGCCAGTTGGTGGCGCTATAACTTTGAATCACAATAGCCACATCCATCTGATCGGCCTCTTACCACGAACACACTGGTGAAGTTTCATCAAGATCAGTTAATGTATGCAGCAGTTATTCCACTTCGTGTTTCTCTTTTCTCGCCATAAATTCGATTCCTCGCCACGGCCAAACCGTTCGAGATATCAAAAATCCGTCCGCAATTTAGCATCCTCAAAATCTTGACTACATGCACACCGAGTTTGGAGGGGACACGGTGAATTTTCTAGGAGGAGTATTTCACATTCCACAGCAAGCGTTTTCCAAACAACCCATAATAGCCGACTTCCTGTTGGGCTGGCGTAAAACTTGACCAGGGGAAAGTTGTTCGGCACGATGAGATCTATATGTGTACCGAGTTTCATATTAATTCATGCAAGCGTGTTTGATATATGGACCAAGTTTTAGAACCCCGTTCAAGGGGGCGCTGTTGAGCCCCCCTGCCACGCCCGGGTACCAGCTTCAGCCCGGCCCTGATGGCCGTGGGTTCTGACCTGTGTGCAAAGTTTCAAGAGTTTTTGAGCACGTTAAGGACCCCAAAAGCCCCTGAAACCTTGATTAACAATATAAAAGCAATAGTCAAATCCCCCCCCTCCCCTCACACACACACAGACACAGAGAGAGGGAGAGAAAATTCTTCAGAAAATCCACATTCAAACCAAAATATCTCTCTTCCTGTTGGTCGGAGATGGTTAATGTCAATTAGAAAGTTGTCCGTCTTGATGAGAACAATACACATACCAAGTTTTGTTGCTGTTGATAAAACTAACCGCCCCATTTATGACTAAAGGTGGCGCTACTGAGCCCCTCACCACGCCCGTTTCTGAAACTTTGCACATGTCTACGGGCTAATAAATGTGATGTGTCTGTCGAGTTTCATCCAATTTCAAGTATGTTAAGAGTCTCAAAAGCATCAAAAAAGAATATTAAAGTTTGAAGCGTTGCCATGGCAACAGTTTTAAAGATATCAAAAATCCTTTCACAGGTCTACATCTGCCGTGTGTTTACATTATACACATAAAGTTTGAAGCAAATCGGGTAAAAATAAGAGGGTGATTTCAAAGCATTTTGAAAGTGACACACTTCCTGCTGCCAGTTGGTGGCGCTATAACTTTGACTCACAATAGTCACATCAATGTGATCGGCCTCTGACCACGAACACACTGCTGAAGTTTTATCAAGATCAGTCAATGTATGCAGAAGTTATAATACACTTCCTGTGTCCCATTATTCGCCATAAATTCGTTTCCTCGCCTTGGCCAAACCGTTCGAGATATCAAAAATCCGTCCGCAATTTATCATCCTCAATGTCTTGACTTCATGCACACCGAGTTTTGAGGCGAATGGATGAATTTCCTAGGAGGAGTACATCAAATTCCACAGCATGCGTTTTCCAAACAACCCATAATAGCCGACTTCCTGTTGGGCTGGCGTAAAAAGTAAAAGTACGAAAGTTGTTTGGCCCGATGAGATCTATATGTGTACCGAGTTTCATATTATTACATGCAAGCGTGTTTGATTTATGGACCAAGTTTTCGGACCCCGTTCCAGGGGGCGCTGTCGAGCCTCCCTGCCACGCCCGTGTCCCAGCTTCAGCCCGGCCCTAATGGCCGCGGGTTCTGACCCGTGTGCAAAGTTTCAAGAGTTTTCGAGCACGTTAAGGGCCCCAAAAGTGCCCGAAAGGTTGATAAAAAATAATAATAAAATATAGCTGCGAGCAGCGATTGCGGGCCCAAGCCGGTGGCACCGCCACCCTGGTGCCTTTAGTTACACTAAAGCCACCGGGGTGGCGGTGTCACCGGCTTGGGCCCTCCATCGCTGCTCGCAGCTATATTTATATATATATATATATATATATATACAGTATATATATATATATATATATATATAAAAATGTAACAAAAAAAATAAATATATATATATATACATTATATATGTAAAAAAAAATAAATATATATATATATATATATATATATATATATATATATATATATATATAGCGAGGCGAGGAACGGGCAGAGAAGAGCGAACGTTTTTGGACATTCATCATATTGCATTGGTTTTCATTTCTTGTCCTCAAACCGAGGACTAATCTGTTTATTTTTAAGTCACACATTCTCCATTGATTAAAAAAGACAATCAAATGTATTTTTTAATGGTAGTATTATTTTATACAGAAATAAATTATTTATAATTCAGATGAGAATAAAGTTAGTGTTAATTAAAATTGTAAGGAAAACAAATATATTGATCTAAAATCTACTATCATTTGCTGCAAATAGGTTGACTATTTATATTTATTATTATATTTTATTACGGCTGTAATGAACCGGCTGCGATGTCAAGATTGCAATGCTGGAATGCACAGTGTGTTTGTGTGAGGCGTGGACGCGATCGAACAGTGGAAACATAAAAACATAGGCTACTCCGTCGGTTTGTTCATACAGGACATCATTTAAACTGCACTGTGTTTACTTATATTTATGTACACTCGCAATAAAACACAACATTGTGCTTTTGTAAAAAAACATTCAAGCAATCCCACCCCCGAAATGGCGCTATTTTTTAAAGGAGTCATAACCTTGTATTACATTGGATACCTACTGCTGTATTATAGTCTTTCAGGCCCTTCTAAAAAAGAAAAGTGGAAAAAAAATAAACACAGACCTACTTTTACCCTTATTTCTGAAGGCATTATTGTCTCGCGAGATCAATGCGATGTTTTGGCTGTCGTGGACGCTCTATATGGCTCTGCACGCCAGTTGAAAGGGTTGTTGGGACAGCGTCATTAAAAATGAATTTCATCCACTGGTCCCTGATAGTTTCGTCCGATTTTGGGAGATAAAATACATTTCCATGTTTTTTATGGCAATCAACCACAGAGCAAGTCCGGTGTGCACTCGGTTTCTCCATCTTTCCCGACTGAACTGAATATGAGGGGGAGAGGGGAAGGGGGGGTTTCCTGCTGCGGTGTCCATATATGGTATATCCTACTACCTCATGACGTCAAGAGGGAGCTGAAATCAAAATCTCGTATTTGAGTGGGCGTGCACGCGCGCTGGTTTATTTACCCTGAGGTAAACAAACGCTTCACTTTTAAATATCGGCTTCCCGGCCAGTGTATAATCGTTAGTCGATCATAACATACATTGATTCTCGTGGAAAAGTGAAAATTGCAGGTTATGACTCCTTTAAATGAAACTAAAATGCTTACGGCTGCATGGGCAATAACGCGTCTACAGCGAGGAACGAGCAGAACAGAGTGAATGTTTTTTAGTTCATTCCTACTGGACGACCGTATTTCACTTTCGCTTTTAAAGGGATACTCCACTTTAAAATGAAAATTCTGTCACCATATTCTCACCCTCATGTTGTTTTAATCCTTTATGAATTTCTTTCTTCTGCTGAACAGAAAGGAAGATATTTAGGAGAATGTCAGTAACCAGACAGTTTCTGATCCCATTGACTTCCATAGTAGGAAAAAAATTTATACTATGGAAGTCAATGAGACCAGAAACTGTCTGGTTACTGACATTCTTCTAAATATCTTCCTTTCTGTTCAGCAGAAGAAAGAAATTAATAAAGGATTGAAACAACATGAGGGTGAGTATATGATGACAGAATTTTCCATTTAAAGTGGAGTATCCCTTTAAGTTAGCGATTTAAAAGCCCCCGCCGCGGTGTCACACATCAATTAACCAGTGGGAAAAAATTCTCAGTCACATCGCTATTATATTTATATATAAATACAATATACAATGGGCCTACCTGATTTTGAACACAAGAGGGCAGTATAGCCCTATGTATGACTTTTTTTTTTTTACTAAATAGCGCATTCTGGCTGATTTTAAACTTGTACATAATTCTTGAATTGAAAAAAACTGAATAAACCCAAAACTAGTTCTTTTTCGGTTTAGTTCTGATATTTGTATAATTTTATATAAAAATAAATGGTGTATAATTAAATTTTAAGAAGATATGAGATGTTTTCTGATTCCTTTTTTGACATTATTTTAATCCCTCGCCATGTCAAAACCATTTTAAATATTTAATATCCGTTCACAATTTAGCATCTTTAGTGTATTTTCATCGTGTTAAAAAAGTTTGGTGTGAATAAAAAAAAAACACTTAGCAGGAGTGGGTAAAAAGCAGAGGCTGAATTTGCAAATAAATCCACATTCAAACCAAAATATCTGACTTCCTATTGGTCGAAGCTAATAACTGTTTATTAGAAAGTTGTCCGGCTCGATGAGACCAATGTACATACTGATTTTTAAAACTGTGGGTAAAACTAACCCCCCCACTTTTGTCAAAAGCATTTTGAAAGTGACACACTTCCTGCTGCCAGTTGGTGGCGCTATAACTTTGACTCACAATAGTCACATCCATGTGATCGGCCTCTTACCACGAACACACTGGTGAAGTTTCATCAAGATCCGTTAATGTATGCAGAAGTTATACCACTTCGTGTTTCTCTTTTCTCGCCATAAATTCGTTTCCTCGCCACGGCCAAACCGTTCGAGATATCAAAAATCCGTCCGCAATTTAGAATCCTCAATGTCTTGACTTCATGCACACCGAGTTTGGTGGGGATTGGATGAATTCTCTAGGAGGAGTACTTCGCATTCCACAGCAAGCGTTCTCCAAACAACCCATTATTGCCGACTTCCTGTTGGGCTGGCGTAAAACTTAGAGCACGAAAGTTGTTCAGCCCAATGTGATCTATATGTGTACCGAGTTTCATATCATTACATGCAAGTGTGTTTGATTTATGGACAAGTGTTCAAATCCCGTTCCAGGGGGCGCTGTTGAGCCCCCCTGCCACGCCCGGGTACCAGCTTCAGCCCGGCCCTGATGGCCGCGGGTTCTGACCTGTGTGCAAAGTTTCAAGAGTTTTTGAGCACGTTAAAGGCCCCAAAAGCCCCTGAAACCTTGAAAAACAGGAATTTTAAACAAATCTCACTCAAAAGACAAATCCCCCCACCCCTCACACACACAGAGACGCAGAGGCAGAGAGAGAGAGGGAGAGAATTCTACAAAAAATCACATTCAAACCAAAATATCTCACTTCCTGTTGGTCACAGCTTATGACTCTAAATTAGAAAGTTGTCCGGCTTGATGAGAACAATATACATAACGATTTTTGTGACTCTACTTAAAACTAAGCCCCCATTTTTGACTAAAGGTGGCGCTACTGAGCCCCTCACCACGCCCGTTTCTGAAACTTTGCACATGTCTACCGGCTAATAAATGTGATGTGTCTGTCGAGTTTCATCCAATTTCAAGTATGTTAAGAGTCTCAAAAGCATCTGAAAAGAATATTAAAGTTTGATGCGTTGCCACGGCAACAGTATTTAAGATATCAATAAACCTTTCACAGGTCTACATCTGCCGTGTGTCTACATTATACACATAAAGTTTGAAGCAAATCGGGTAAAAATAAGAGGGTGATTTCAAAGCATTTTGAAAGTGACACACTTCCTGCTGCCAGTTGGTGGCGCTATAACTTTGACTCACAATAGTCACATCCATGTGATCGGCCTGTTACAACGAACACACTGCGGAAGTTTCATCAAGATCAGTTAATGTATGCAGAAGTTATAACACACTTCCTGTTTATCTTTTCTCGCTATAAATTCGTTTCATCGCCACGGCCAAACCGTTCGAGATATCAAAAATCCGTCCGCAATTTAGCATCCTCAATGTCTTGACTTCATGCTGACCGAGTTTGGTGTGGATCGGATCAATTCCCTAGGAGGAGTACATTAAATTCCACAGCATGCGTTTTTCAAACAACCCATAATAGCTGACTTCCTGTTGGGCAGAGCTAATAACTTAGAGTGCGAAAGTTGTTCGGCCCGATGAGATCTATATGTGTACCGAGTTTCATACTAATACGTTCTTGTATGTGTCCAAGATTTAAGATTGTGTTCTAGGGGGCGCTGTTGAGCCCCCCTGCCACGCCCGGGTACCAGCTTCAGCCCGGCCCTAATGGCCGCGGGTTCTGACCTGCGTGCAAAGTTTCATGAGTTTTTGAGCACGTTAAAGGCCCCAAAAGCCCCCGAACCCTTGAACAACAATAATAATAATAATAATCCTAACGAAAACAATAGGGCTCTGCGCCCTTTCAGGGCTTGGGCCCTAATAATCCTTAGAAGAACAATAGGGCTCTGCGCCCTTTCAGGGCTTGGGCCCTAATAATAATAATCCTAACGAAAACAATAGGGCCTTCGCCCCTTCAGGGCTTGGGCCCTAATAAATATAGCTGCAAGCAGCCATTACCGGGGCCAAGCACAATCAGACGACAAGACATGCCGTCATGTCTGAAAGTTGTTTGACTTTATTTATTTATTGTTTAGACTAAACAACCATTCTGGCAGTTTTTAAACTGAAACTTCATTCTTAAATTGAAAAAAAAAGAATAAAATGAGTTAAGTTCTGATATTTGTATACTTTTATGTAGTAATAAATGGTGTATAATTACATTTTTAGAATATATGAGCCTTTTAGTGTTTACTTTTTTGACATTACTTTAATCCCTCGCCATAGCAAAACCGTTTGAGATATTTATTATCCGTTCACAATTTAGCATCAGTAATATATTTTTATCATGTTGAAAAAGTTTGGTGGGAATAAAATAACCACTTAGATAAAGGTGGCTAAAAATTCAGAGGCTGATTTTGCAAAAAAATCCACATTCAGACCAAAATATCTGACTTCCTGATGGTCAGAGCTAATGACTTTAAATTAGAAAGTTGTCCGGGTCGATGAGATCAATATATGAACTGAGTTTTTTTTACTGGAGTTAAAACTAACCCCCCCGCTTTTGTCAAAAGCATGTTGAAAGTGACACACTTCCTGCTGCCAGTTGGTGGCGCTATAACTTTGAATCACAATAGTTACATCCATCTGATCGGCCTCTTACCACGAACACACTGCTGAAGTTTCATCAAGATCAGTTAATGTATGCAGAAGTTATTCCACTTCGTGTTTCTCTTTTCTCGCCATAAATTCGATTCCTCGCCATGGCCAAACCGTTCGAGATATCAAAAATCCGTCCGCAATTTAGCATCCTCAAAGTCTTGACTACATGCACACCGAGTTTGGAGGGGACACGGTGAATTTTCTAGGAGGAGTATTTCACATTCCACAGCAAGCGTTTTCCAAACAACCCATAATAGCCGACTTCCTGTTGGGCTGGCGTAAAACTTGACCAGGGGAAAGTTGTTCGGCACGATGAGATCTATATGTGTACCGAGTTTCATATTAATTCATGCAAGCGTGTTTGATATATGGACCAAGTTTTAGAACCCCGTTCAAGGGGGCGCTGTTGAGCCCCCCAGCCACGCCCGGGTACCAGCTTCAGCCCGGCCCTGATGGCCGTGGGTTCTGACCTGTGTGCAAAGTTTCAAGAGTTTTTGAGCATGTTAAGGACCCCAAAAGCCCCTGAAACCTTGATTAACAATATAAAAGCAATAGTCAAATCCCCCCCTCCCCTCACACACACAGAGACACAGAGAGAGGGAGAGAAAATTCTTCAGAAAATCCACATTCAAACCAAAATATCTCTCTTCCTGTTGGTCGGAGATGGTTAATGTCAATTAGAAAGTTGTCCGTCTTGATGAGAACAATACACATACCAAGTTTTGTTACTGTTGATAAAACTAACCGCCCCACTTATGACTAAAGGTGGCGCTACTGAGCCCCTCACCACACCCGTTTCTGAAACTTTGCACATGTCTACGTGCAAATAAATGTGATGTGTCTGTCGAGTTTCATGCAATTTCAAGTATGTTAAGAGTCTCAAAAGCATCAAAAAAGAATATTAAAGTTTGAAGCGTTGCCATGGCAACAGTATTAAAGATATCAAAAATCCTTTCACAGGTCTACATCTGCCGTGTGTTTACATTATACACATAAAGTTTGAAGCAAATCGGGTAAAAATAAGAGAGTGATTTCAAAGCATTTTGAAAGTGACACACTTCCTGCTGCCAGTTGGTGGCGCTATAACTTTGACTCACAATAGTCACATCAATGTGATCGGCCTCTGACCACGAACACACTGCTGAAGTTTTATCAAGATCAGTCAATGTATGCAGAAGTTATAATACACTTCCTGTGTCCCATTATTCGCCATAAATTCGTTTCCTCGCCTCGGCCAAACCGTTCGAGATATCAAAAATCCGTCCGCAATTTATCATCCTCAATGTCTTGACTTCATGCACACCGAGTTTGGAGGCGAATGGATGCATTTCCTAGGAGGAGTACATCAAATTCCACAGCATGCGTTTTCCAAACAACCCATAATAGCCGACTTCCTGTTGGGCTGGCGTAAAACTTAGAGCACGAAAGTTGTTCAGCCCAATAAGATCTATATGTGTACCGAGTTTCATATTAATTCATGCAAGAGTGTTTGGTATATGGACCAAGTTTTCGGACCGCACTCGGACCCCATTCAAGGGGGCGCTGTCGAGCCCCCCTGCCACGCCCAGGTACCATCTTCAGCCCGGCCCTAATGGCCGCAGCTTCTGACCTGTGTGCAAAGTTTCATGAGTTTTTGAGCACGTTAAAGGCCCCAAAAGCCCCCGAACCCTTGAAGAACAATAATAATAATAAATATAGCTGCGAGCAGCGATTGCGGGCCCAAGCCGGTGGCACCGCCACCCCGGTGCCTTTAGTTACCTAAAGGCACCGGGGATGGCGGTGCCACCGGCTTTGGCCCTCCATCGCTGCTCGCAGCTATATTTATATATATATATATATATATATATATATATATATATAAATATCTATATATATACATATATATATATGTATATAAATATGTATATAAATATCTATATATATACACACACACACACACACACACATATATATATATATATATATATATATATATACTTATATATATATACGTATATATATATATATATATATATAAATATAAGACAGAAAATTTTACTTGTCTTACCTTATTCTGATTTTATGATACACCCAAAATATTCCACAACAAATCCTTTAAATTTAATGTAAAAATAAAAACGAAAGTAAGCAGTGTTGGTCTCACGTAACCCTCTCATTAGAATCAAAATGTTTCAATATTTGCGATGTATTTGGATGCTAAACTATTCTTTATTATAGGCTTTGTACTTCACTCGTGTTCCAATATCGATGGAAAAAATCATCCTCTTCACACGCGCAAAAATGTTCTTGGAAACATCACAGTGGAGCTCTGCTTACTGTGAATGGTACAGATTGTACTACTGACTATTTAAACAGAGCAGTGTAATTCGTTTATGTTAGGTTGACTATTTTTATTATTATATTGTATTAGGGCTATAATGAACAGGCTGCGATGTCAAGATTGCAATTCTGGAATGTGTGTGTGTGTGTGTGACGCGGTTGCGGTTGAACAGTGGACACAAAAACATAAATAAAATGTTTTAGTTAATTCCTACATCCATAGGAATAAATTGAAAATGCTCGCTCTACTCCGCACCATTATCAATGTCTGTGCGGACGTCTGTATTTTACTAGTATATAGTATACTATAGTTAGCGATTTAAAAGCGCTCAGTGGTGTCACACGTCGATTAACCGGTGGGAAAATGTTATCACAGTCACATCCCTAATATATTTATATATAAATACAATAGGCCTACCTGAAAGAGAATTTTACTTGCCCGACCAGAGTATAGCCTGATTAGAACGTCAATAACAAAAAAATAACTTGGGAATCACTAAAACGAGAGATTATTCTAATTTCATTACATTCATTTTAAGTTGCAATCATCAGTTAATAATAAATGTATTACTGATCAATGGGGTTGCACTGCTGAGGCTCATGCTGCTTCTCCAGGAGAATTGTAAACAAATGAGCGCAGCACACAAAAAAGCAACCCAGTTAACAACATACTGACTATAAAAATTACAAATATGGAGTTTTTATATTTTTTATAACATATGATAGAGTTAAGCAACCTCACTTGACGAGTAGGCAACTATTTCCTGAATACAATCACGATTGAAACTGTGACATTGATTTCATACAACAGGTTAATAAACAGTTACAATTAAGTCACTTACATTTTAGATGCAATATTGACTGTTTTTGTTCTGTTTCAGCAGCAAAAATAGTTAAACAAAGATCACAGCAACTTGTTTTCTCATTACTGAATGATTCAGCATTTTGAAACGAATCGCTTGACTCAAAGATTCAATGGTCAATCCATAAACATCTGTCTCAATCATGAATGACTCAGTCATTGGAACGAATCATTTGAACGAATGAATCAATGACTCGCTCATTAAGATGGTCGCCTGGCGACACCTAATGGCGGTTTAGTGTTATGTTTAAAAGTATCATTCTTTCCAACGTGCACCATTATCAATGTCCGTGCGGACGTCCGTTTTTTTACTTTCACTTTTATATTAGCGATTTAAAAGCACCCACTTGTGTCACACGTCGATTAACCGGTGGGAAAATATCCTCAGACACATACCTAATAAATGTATATTTAAATACAATATTGGCCTACCTGGTAAAAAGTGTTATATACTATTTTGATGTCCTTTTGGACACAAGAGGGCAGTATAGCCCTATGTTTGCTTTTTTGTTGAACCAAATAGCACTAAATAGCCTGTTTTTAACTTTTTCATACTTCTTGAATTGCAAAAACAGAATAAAATAGGTTTAGTTCTAATATTTGTATTATTTTATATAAAAATAAATGGTGTATAATTAAATTTTAAGAATATATGAGATGTTTTCTGATTCCTTTTTTGACATTATTTTAATCCCTCGCCATGTCAAAACCGTTTGAGATATTCAATATCCGTTCTCAATTTAGCATCTTTAATGTATTTTCATCATGTTGAAAAAGTTTGGTGTGAATAAAAAAAAAAAACACTTAGCAGGAGTGGGTAAAAAGCAGAGGCTGAATTTGCAAATAAATCCACATTCAAACCAAAATATCTGACTTCCTGTTGGTCCAAGCTAATGACCTCAAATTAGAAAGTTGTCCAGCTCGATGAGACCAATATACTTACTGATTTTTGTAATTGTGGGTAAACCTAACCCCCCCACTTTTGTCAAAAACATTTTGAAAGTGACACACTTCCTGCTGCCAGTTGGTGGCGCTATAACTTTGACTCACAATAGTTACATCCATCTGATCGGCCTCTTACCACGAACACACTGGTGAAGTTTCATCAAGATCCGTTAATGTATGCAGAAGTTATACCACTTCGTGTTTCTCTTTTCTCGCCATAAATTCGTTTCCTCGCCACGGCCAAACCGTTCGAGATATCAAAAATCCGTCCGCAATTTAGAATCTTCAATGTCTTGACTTCATGCACACCGAGTTTGGTGGGGATTGGATGAATTCTCTAGGAGGAGTACTTCGCATTCCACAGCAAGCGTTCTCCAAACAACCCATAATTGCCGACTTCCTGTTGGGCTGGCGTAAAACTTAGAGCACGAAAGTTGTTCAGCCCGATGTGATCTATATGTGTACCGAGTTTCATATCATTACATGCAAGTGTGTTTGATTTATGGACAAGTGTTCGGATCCCATTCCAGGGGGCGCTGTTGAGCCCCCCTGCCACGCCCGGGTACCAGCTTCAGCCCGGCCCTGATGGCCGCGGGGTCTGACCTGTGTGCAAAGTTTCAAGAGTTTTCGAGCACGTTAAAGGCCCCAAAAGCCCCTGAAACCTTGAAAAACAGGAATTTTAAACAAATCTCACTCAAAAGACCGTAAAACTTAGAGCACGAAAGTTGTTCAGCCCGATGTGATCTATATGTGTACCGAGTTTCATATCATTACATGCAAGTGTGTTTGATTTATGGACAAGTGTTCGGATCCCATTCCAGGGGGCGCTGTTGAGCCCCCCTGCCACGCCCGGGTACCAGCTTCAGCCCGGCCCTGATGGCCGCGGGGTCTGACCTGTGTGCAAAGTTTCAAGAGTTTTCGAGCACGTTAAAGGCCCCAAAAGCCCCTGAAACCTTGAAAAACAGGAATTTTAAACAAATCTCACTCAAAAGACAAATCCCCCCACCCCTCACACACACAGAGACGCAGAGACAGAGAGAGAGAGGGAGAGAATTCTACAAAAAATCACATTCAAACCAAAATATCTCACTTCCTGTTGGTCACAGCTTATGACTATAAATTAGAAAGTTGTCCGGCTTGATGAGAACAATATACATAACGATTTTTGTGACTCTACTTAAAACTAAGCCCCCATTTTTGACTAAAGGTGGCGCTACTGAGCCCCTCACCACGCCCGTTTCTGAAACTTTGCACATGTCTACTGGCTAATAAATGTGATGTGTCTGTCGAGTTTCATCCAATTTCAAGTATGTTAAGAGTCTCAAAAGCATCAAAAAAGAATATTAAAGTTTGAAGCGTTGCCACGGCAACAGTATTAAAGATATCAAAAATCCTTTCACAAGTCTACATCTGCCGTGTGTTTACATTATACACATAAAGTTTGAAGCAAATCGGGTAAAAATAAGAGGGTGATTTCAAAGCATTTTGAAAGTGACACACTTCCTGCTGCCAGTTGGTGGCGCTATAACTTTGACTCACAATAGTCACATCCATGTGATCGGCCTCTTACCACGAACACACTGCGGAAGTTTCATCAAGATCAGTTAATGTATGCAGAAGTTATAACACACTTCCTGTTTATCTTTTCTCGCTATAAATTCGTTTCATCGCCACGGCCAAACCGTTCGAGATATCAAAAATCCGTCCGCAATTTAGCATCCTCAATGGCTTGACTTCATGCTGACCGAGTTTGGTGTGGATCAGATCAATTCCCTCGGAGGAGTACATTAAATTCCACAGCATGCGTTTTTCAAACAACCCATAATAGCTGACTTCCTGTTGGGCAGAGCTAATAACTTAGAGTGCGAAAGTTGTTCGGCCCGATGAGATCTATATGTGTACCGAGTTTCATACTAATACGTTCTTGTATGTGTCCAAGATTTAAGATTGTGTTCTAGGGGGCGCTGTTGAGCCCCCCTGCCACGCCCGGGTACCAGCTTCAGCCCGGCCCTAATGGCCGCGGGTTCTGACCTTCGCCCTTTCAGGGCTTGGGCCCTAATAATCCTAACGAAAACAATAGGGCCTTCGCCCTTTCAGGGCTTGGGCCCTAAATATAGCTGCGAGCAGCGATTACGGGCCCAAGCCGGTGGCACCGCAACCCCGGTGCCTTTAGTTACCTAAAGGCACCGAGGTGGCGGTACCGCCGGCTTTGGCCCTCCATCGCTGCTCGCAGCTATATTTATATATATATATATATATATATATATATATATATATATATATATATACAAACATATATATATATATATATATATATATATATATATATATATACCGTTCAAAAGTTTGGGGTAAGGAAGATTTTTAATGTTTTTAGGAGAAGTCTCTTCTGCTCACTAAGGCTGCATTTATTTGATTAAAAATACAAACAAAAACAGTAATATTGTGAAATATTATTCCAATTTAAAACAGCTGTTTTCTATTTTAAAATATTTTACACTGTAATTAATTTATGTGATCAAAGCTGAGTTTTCAGCATCATTACTCCCGTCTTCAGTGTCACATGATCCTTCAGAAACCATTCTAATATGATGATTGATGGTCAATAAATATGAATTATTATTTTCAATGTTGAAAACAGTTGTGTACAGATTTTTTTTCAAAATGCGTTGATGAATGTAAAGTTCAAAAGAACAGCATTTATTTCAAATATAATTTTTTTTAACATTATGAATGTCTGTACTGTAACTTTTTATAAGTTTAACTCATTCTCGATGAATAAAAGTATTGATTTATTTTATTTCTTTCCCCCAAAAATAAAATTCAAATTATTACTGACCCCAAACTTCTGAACGGTAGTGTTTAATGTTACAAAAGCTTTAGATTTCAGATAAATGCTGTTCTTTTGAACTTTCTATTCATCAAAGACTGTACATAACTGTTTTCGACATTTAAAATAATAATGAATGTTTCTTGAGCATCAATCATCATATTAGAATAATTTCTGAAGGATCATGTGACAGTGACGACTGGAATAATGATGCTGAAAACTCAGCTTTGATCACAGGAATAAATAACAGTTTAAAATATATTAAAATAGAAAGCAGCTGTTTTAAATTGGAATACTATTTTACAATATTACTGTTTTTGTTTGTATTTTTGATCAAATAAATGCAGCCTTGGTGAGCAGAAGAAACTTAGCTTAAAAATCTTACTGACGCCAAATTTTTGAACAGTAGTGTATTATATATTTATATAATTATATAAAAATGTAAGGGATAAGACACAGATAATTTTACTTGCCTGACCTGATTAGAACAATGAAAAAAACTTAAATGAAAAAATAACTTGGGAATCACTAAAACGAGGGCGCGATTGAACAGTGGACACATAAAAACATACTCTGTCATTTTGTTCAGAACATCATTCAAACTGCAAAGGGTTAACTTATATTTTTGTACAGTGGCAATAAAACACAACATTGTGCTTTTTTTAAATACATTCAAGCAATCCGCCCCGAAAATGAAACTAAAATGCTCACGGCTGCACAGGCATTCATAATGGTGCGCGTCCTCAGCGAGGAACGAGCAGAACAGAGTCAACGTTTCTTAGGTCATTCCTCCTTCCATAGGAATTTATTGAAAACGCTCGCTCTGCTCCGCACCATTATCAATGTCCGTGCGGACGAACATATTTTACTTTCGTTTTTAAGTTAGCGATTAAAAAGCCCCCAGCAGTGTCACACGTCAGTTAACCGGTGGTAAAATATTCTCACCGTCACATACCTAGTATATTTTTATATAGATATAATAGGCCTACCTGATTTTGAACACAAGAGGGCAGTATAGCACTATGTTTGACTTTATTTATTTATTGTTTAGACTAAACAACCATTCTGGCAGTTTTTAAACTTAAACTTCATTCTTAAATTGAAAAAAAAGTATAAAATGAGTTAAGTTCTGATATTTGTATACTTTTATATAGTAATAAATGGTGTATAATTAAATTTTTAGAATATATGAGCCTTTTAGTGGTTCCTTTTTTGACATTACTTTAATCCCTCGCCATAGCAAGACCGTTTGAGATATTTATTATCCGTTCACAATTTAGCATCATTAATATATTTTTATCATGTTGAAAAAGTTTGGTGGGAATAAAATAACCACTTAGATAAAGGTGGCTAAAAATTCAGAGGCTGATTTTGCAAAAAAATCCACATTCAGACCAAAATATCTGACTTCCTGATGGTCAGAGCTAATGACTTTAAATTAGAAAGTTATCCGGGTCGATGAGATCAATATATGAACTGAGTTTTTTTTAACTTATTTAAAACTAACCCCCCCACTTTTGTCAAAAGCATGTTGAAAGTGATACACTTCCTGCTGCCAGTTGGTGGCGCTATAATTTTGAATCACAATAGTTACATCCATCTGATCGGCCTCTTACCACGAACACACTGCTGAAGTTTCATCAAGATCAGTTAATGTATGCAGAAGTTATTCCACTTCGTGTTTCTCTTTTCTCGCCATAAATTCGATTCCTCGCCACGGCCAAACCGTTCGAGATATCAAAAATCCGTCCGCAATTTAGCATCCTCAAAGTCTTGACTACATGCACACCGAGTTTGGAGGGGACACGGTGAATTTTCTAGGAGGAGTACTTCGCATTCCACAGGAAGCGTTTTCCAAACAACCAATAATTGCCGACTTCCTGTTGGGCTGGCGTAAAACTTGACCGGGGGAAAGTTGTTCGGCCCGATGAGATCTATATGTGTACCGAGTTTCATATTAATTCATGCAAGCGTGTTTGATCTATGGACCAAGTTTTGGGACCCCGTTCAAGGGGGCGCTGTTGAGCCCCCCAGCCACGCCCGGGTACCAGCTTCAGCCTGTCCCTGATGGCAGGGGGTTCTGACTTGTGTGCAAAGTTTCAAGAGTTTTTGAGCACGTTAAGGACCCCAAAAGCCCCTGAAACCTTGATTAACAATATAAAAGCAATAGTCAAATTCCCCCCTCCCCTCTCACACACAGAGACACAGAGAGAGGGAGAGAAAATTCTTCAGAAAATCCACATTCAAACCAAAATATCTCTCTTCCTGTTGGTCGGAGGTAGTTAATGTCAATTAGAAAGTTGTCCGTCTTGATGAGAACAATACACATACCAAGTTTTGTTGCTGTTGATAAAACTAAACCCCCCACTTATGACTAAAGGTGGCGCTACTGAGCCCCTCACCACGCCCGTTTCTGAAACTTTGCACATGTCTACTGGCTAATAAATGTGATGTGTCTGTCGAGTTTCATCCAATTTCAAGTATGTTAAGAGTCTCAAAAGCATCAAAAAAGAATATTAAAGTTTGAAGCGTTGCCACGGCAACAGTATTAAAGATATCAAAAATCCTTTCACAGGTCTACATCTGCCGTGTGTTTACATTATACACATAAAGTTTGAAGCAAATCGGGTAAAAATAAGAGGGTGATTTCAAAGCATTTTGAAAGGGACACACTTCCTGCTGCCAGTTGGTGGCGCTATAACTTTGACTCACAATAGTCACATCCATGTGATCGGCCTCTGACAACGAACACACTGTTGAAGTTTCATCAAGATCAGTTTATGTATGCAGAAGTTATAACACACTTCCTATTTCCATTATTCGCCATAAATTCGTTTCCTCGCCACGGCCAAACCGTTCGAGATATCAAAAATCCCCTGGCAATTTTTCATCCTCAATGTCTTGACTTCATGCTGACCGAGTTTGGAGCCGATTGGATGAATTCCCTAGGAGGAGTACATTAAATTCCACAGCATGCGTTTCCAAACAACCCATAATAGCCGACTTCCTGTTGGGCTGGCGTAAAACTTAGAGCACGAAAGTTGTTCGGCCCGATGAGATCCATAAGTGTACCGAGTTTCATATTATTACATGCAAGCGTGTCTGATTTATGGACAAGTGTTCGGATCCCATTCCAGGGGGCGCTGTCGAGCCCCCCTGCCACGCCCGGGTACCAGCTTCAGCCCGGCCCTGATGGCCGCGCGTTCTGACCCGTGTGCAAAGTTTCAAGAGTTTTCGAGCATGTTAAGGACCCCAAAAGTGCCCGAGAAGTAGAAAAAAATAATAATAATAATAACAAAATATATATATGTATATATATAGATATTTATATATATATATATATATATATATATATATAAATATAGCTGCGAGCAGCGATTGCGGGCCCAAGCCGGTGGCACCGCCACCCCGGTGCCTTTAGTTACCTAAAGGCACCGGGGATGGCGGTGCCACCGGCTTTGGCCCTCCATCGCTGCTCGCAGCTATATTTATATATATATATATATATATATATATATATATATATATATATATATAAATATCTATATATATACATATATATATATGTATATAAATATCTATATATATACACACACACACACACACACATATATATATATATATACTTATATATATATACGTATATATATATATATATATATATATAAATATAAGACAGAAAATTTTACTTGTCTTACCTTATTCTTATTTTATGATACACCCGAAATATTCCACAACAAATCCTTTAAATTTAATGTAAAAATAAAAACGAAAGTAAGCAGTGTTGGTCTCACGTAACCCTCTCATTAGAATCAAAATGTTTCAATATTTGCGATGTATTTGGATGTTAAACTATTCTTTATTATAGGCTTTGTACTTCACTCGTGTTCCAATATCGATGGAAAAAATCATCCTCTTCACACGCGCAAAAATGTTCTTGGAAACATCACAGTGGAGCTCTGCTTACTGTGAATGGTACAGATTGTACTACTGACTATTTAAACAGAGCAGTGTAATTCGTTTATGTTAGGTTGACTATTTTTATTATTATATTGTATTAGGGCTATAATGAACAGGCTGCGATGTCAAGATTGCAATTCTGGAATGTGTGTGTGTGTGTGTGACGCGGTTGCGGTTGAACAGTGGACACAAAAACATAAATAAAATGTTTTAGTTAATTCCTACATCCATAGGAATAAATTGAAAATGCTCGCTCTACTCCGCACCATTATCAATGTCTGTGCGGACGTCTGTATTTTACTAGTATATAGTATACTATAGTTAGCGATTTAAAAGCGCTCAGTGGTGTCACACGTCGATTAACCGGTGGGAAAATGTTATCACAGTCACATCCCTAATATATTTATATACAAATACAATAGGCCTACCTGAAAGAGAATTTTACTTGCCCGACCAGCGTATAGCCTGATTAGAACGTCAATAACAAAAAAATAACTTGGGAATCACTAAAACGAGAGATTATTCTAATTTCATTACATTCATTTTAAGTTGCAATCATCAGTTAATAATAAATGTATTACTGATCAATGGTAACAAGGTTGCACTGCTGAGGCTCATGCTGCTTCTCCAGGAGAATTGTAAACAAATGAGCGCAGCACACAAAAAAGCAACCCAGTTAACAACATACTGACTATAAAAATTACAAATATGGAGTTTTTATATTTTTTATAACATATGATAGAGTTAAGCAACCTCACTTGACGAGTAGGCAACTATTTCCTGAATACAATCACGATTGAAACTGTGACATTGATTTCATACAACAGGTTAATAAACAGTTACAATTAAGTCACTTACATTTTAGATGCAATATTGACTGTTTTTGTTCTGTTTCAGCAGCAAAAATAGTTAAACAAAGATCACAGCAACTTGTTTTCTCATTACTGAATGATTCAGCATTTTGAAACGAATCGCTTGACTCAAAGATTCAATGGTCAATCCATAAACATCTGTCTCAATCATGAATGACTCAGTCATTGGAACGAATCATTTGAACGAATGAATCAATGACTCGCTCATTAAGATGGTCGCCTGGCGACACCTAATGGCGGTTTAGTGTTATGTTTAAAAGTATCATTCTTTCCAACGTGCAC
>NC_140229.1:29792954-29810454 GCF_951802725.1 Rutilus rutilus | reverse complement strand
TACAAACTATTTTTTCTTTACTGTAGTTAAAACTAACCCCCCCACTTTTGTCTAAAGCATGTTGAAAGTGACACACTTCCTGCTGCCAGTTGGTGGCGCTATAACTTTGACTCACAATAGCTACATCCATCTGATCGGCCTCTTACCACGAACACACTGCTGAAGTTTCATCAAGATCAGTTAATGTATGCAGAAGTTATTCCACTTCCGTGTTTCTCTTTTCTCGCCATAAATTCGATTCCTCGCCACAGCCAAACCGTTCGAGATATCAAAAATCCGTCCGCAATTTAGCATCCTCAAAGTCTTGACTACATGCACACCGAGTTTGAAGGGGACACGGTGAATTTTCTAGGAGGAGTATTTCACATTCCACAGCAAGCGTTTCCCAAACAACCCATAATAGCCGACTTCCTGTTGGGCTGGCGTAAAACTTGACCGGGGTAAAGTTGTTCGGCCCGATGAGATCTATATGTGTACCGAGTTTCATATTAATTCATGCGAGCGTGTTTGATATATGGATCAAGTTTTAGAACCCCGTTCAAGGGGGCGCTGTTGAGCCCCCCAGCCACGCCCGGGTACCAGCTTCAGCCCGGCCCTGATGGCCGTGGGTTCTGACCTGTGTGCAAAGTTTCAAGAGTTTTTGAGCACGTTAAGGACCCCAAAAGCCCCTGAAACCTTGATTAACAATATAAAAGCAATAGTCAAATCCCCCCCTCCCCTCACACACACACAGACACAGAGAGAGGGAGAGAAAATTCTTCAGAAAATCCACATTCAAACCAAAATATCTCTCTTCCTGTTGGTCGGAGATGGTTCATGTAAATTAGAAAGTTGTCCGTCTTGATGAGAACAATACACATACCAAGTTTTGTGATTCTAGGAAAAACTAAGCCCCCATTTTTGACTAAAGGTGGCGCTACTGAGCCATTCCACCACGCCCGTTTCTGAAACTTTGCACATGTCTACTGGCTAATAAATGTGATGTGTCTGTTGAGTTTCATGCAATTTCAAGTATGTTAAGAGTCTCAAAAGCATCAAAAAAGAATATTAAAGTTTGATGCGTTGCCACGGCAACAGTATCTAAGATATCAATAATCCTTTCACAGGTTTACATCTGCCGTGTGTCTACATTGTACACATAAAGTTTGAAGCAAATCGGGTAAAAATAAGACACTGATTTCAAAGCATTTTGAAAGTGATATATTCCTGCTGCCAGTTGGTGGCGCTATAACTTTGACTCACAATAGTCACATCCATGTGATCGGCCTCTTACCACGAACACACTGCTGAAGTTTCATCAAGATCAGTTAATGTATGCAGAAGTTATAACACACTTCCTGTTTCATTTTTTCGCCATAAATTTGTTTCCTCGCCACGGCCAAACCGTTCGAGATATCAAAAATCCGTCCGCAATTTAGCATCCTCAATGTCTTGACTTCATGCACACCGAGTTTGGAGGCGAATCGATGAATTCCCTAGGAGGAGTACATTAAATTCCACAGCATGCGTTTCCAAACAACGCTAAATAGCCAACTTCCTGTTGGGCTGGCGTAAAACTTGACCGGGGTAAAGTTGTTCGGCCCGATGAGATCTATATGTGTACCGAGTTTCATATTAATTCATGCGAGCGTGTTTGATATATGGATCAAGTTTTAGAACCCCGTTCAAGGGGGCGCTGTTGAGCCCCCCAGCCACGCCCGGGTACCAGCTTCAGCCCGGCCCTGATGGCCGTAGGTTCTGACCTGTGTGCAAAGTTTCAAGAGTTTTTGAGCATGTTAAGGACCCCAAAAGCCCCTGAAACCTTGATTAACAATATAAAAGCAATAGTCAAATCCCCCCCTCCCCTCACACACACACAGACACAGAGAGAGGGAGAGAAAATTCTTCAGAAAATCCACATTCAAACCAAAATATCTCTCTTCCTGTTGGTCGGAGATGGTTCATGTAAATTAGAAAGTTGTCCGTCTTGATGAGAACAATACACATACCAAGTTTTGTGATTCTAGGAAAAACTAAGCCCCCATTTTTGACTAAAGGTGGCGCTACTGAGCCATTCCACCACGCCCGTTTCTGAAACTTTGCACATGTCTACTGGCTAATAAATGTGATGTGTCTGTTGAGTTTCATGCAATTTCAAGTATGTTAAGAGTCTCAAAAGCATCAAAAAAGAATATTAAAGTTTGATGCGTTGCCACGGCAACAGTATCTAAGATATCAATAATCCTTTCACAGGTTTACATCTGCCGTGTGTCTACATTGTACACATAAAGTTTGAAGCAAATCGGGTAAAAATAAGACACTGATTTCAAAGCATTTTGAAAGTGACATATTCCTGCTGCCAGTTGGTGGCGCTATAACTTTGACTCACAATAGTCACATCCATGTGATCGGCCTCTTACCACGAACACACTGCTGAAGTTTCATCAAGATCAGTTAATGTATGCAGAAGTTATAACACACTTCCTGTTTCATTTTTTCGCCATAAATTTGTTTCCTCGCCACGGCCAAACCGTTCGAGATATCAAAAATCCGTCCGCAATTTAGCATCCTCAATGTCTTGACTTCATGCACACCGAGTTTGGAGGCGAATCGATGAATTCCCTAGGAGGAGTACATTAAATTCCACAGCATGCGTTTCCAAACAACGCTAAATAGCCAACTTCCTGTTTGGCTGGCGTAAAACTTAGAGCACGAAAGTTGTTTGGCCCGATGAGATCTATATGTGTACCGAGTTTCATATTATTACATGCAAGCGTGTTTGATTTATGGACACGTGTTCGGATCCCGTTCCAGGGGGCGCTGTCGAGCCCCCCTGCCACGCCCGGGTACCAGCTTCAGTCCGGACCTGATGGCCGCGGGTTCTGACGTGTGTGCAAAATTTCAAGAGTTTTCGAGCATGTTAAGAGCCCCAAAAGTGCCCGAAAGGTTGACAAAATAATAATAATAATAATAAATATAGCTGCGAGCAGCGATTACGGGCCCAAGCCGGTGGCACCGCAACCCCAGTGCCTTTAGTTACCTAAAGGCACCGGGGTGGCGGTACCGCCGGCTTTGGCCCTCCATCGCTGCTCGCAGCTATATTTATATATATATATATTATACAAACATATATATATATATATATACCGTTCAAAAGTTTGGGGTAAGGAAGATTTTTAATGTTTTTAGGAGAAGTCTCTTCTGCTCACCAAGGCTGCATTTATTTGATTAAAAATACAAACAAAAACAGTAATATTGTGAAATATTATTCCAATTTAAAACAGCTGTTTTCTATTTTAAAATATTTTACACTGTAATTAATTTATGTGATCAAAGCTGAGTTTTCAGCATCATTACTCCCGTCTTCAGTGTCACATGATCCTTCAGAAACCATTCTAATATGATGATTGATGGTCAATAAATATTAATTATTATTTTCAATGTTGAAAACAGTTGTGTACAGATTTTTTTTCAAAATGAGTTGATGAATGTAAAGTTCAAAAGAACAGCATTTATTTCAAATATAATTTTTTTTAACATTATAAATGTCTGTACTGTAACTTTTTATCAGTTTAACTCATTCTCGATGAATAAAAGTATTGATTTATTTATTTCTTTCCCCCAAAAATAAAATTAAAATTATTACTGACCCCAAACTTCTGAACGGTAGTGTTTAATGTTACAAAAGCTTTAGATTTCAGATAAATGCTGTTCTTTTGAACTTTCTATTCATCAAAGACTGTACATAACTGTTTTCGACATTCAAAATAATAATGAATGTTTCTTGAGCATCAATCATCATATTAGAATAATTTCTGAAGGATCATGTGACAGTGACGACTGGAATAATGATGCTGAAAACTCAGCTTTGATCACAGGAATAAATAACAGTTTAAAATATATTAAAATAGAAAGCAGCTGTTTTAAATTGGAATACTATTTTACAATATTACTGTTTTTGTTTGTATTTTTAATCAAATAAATGCAGCCTTGGTGAGCAGAAGAAACTTAGCTTAAAAATCTTACTGACGCCAAATTTTTGAACAGTAGTGTATTATATATTTATATAATTATATAAAAATGTAAGGGATAAGACACAGATAATTTTACTTGCCTGACCTGATTAGAACAATGAAAAAAACTTAAATGAAAAAATAACTTGGGAATCACTAAAACGAGGGCGCGATTGAACAGTGGACACATAAAAACATACTCTGTCATTTTGTTCAGAACATCATTCAAACTGCAAAGTGTTAACTTATATTTTTGTACAGTAGCAATCCGCCCCGAAAATGAAACTAAAATGCTCACGGCTGCACAGGCATTCATAATGGTGCGCGTCCTCAGCGAGGAACGAGCAGAACAGAGTCAACGTTTCTTAGGTCATTCCTCCTTCCATAGGAATTTATTGAAAACGCTCGCTCTGCTCCGCACCATTATCAATGTCCGTGCGGACGAACATATTTTACTTTCGTTTTTAAGTTAGCGATTAAAAAGCCCCCAGCAGTGTCACACGTCAGTTAACCGGTGGTAAAATATTCTCACCATCACATACCTAGTATATTTTTATATAGATATAATAGGCCTACCTGATTTTGAACACAAGAGGGCAGTATAACACTATGTTTGACTTTATTTATTTATTGTTTAGACTAAACAACCATTCTGGCAGTTTTTAAACTTAAACTTCATTCTTAAATTGAAAAAAAAAGAATAAAATGAGTTAAGTTCTGATATTTGTATACTTTTATGTAGTAATAAATGGTGTATAATTAAATTTTTAGAATATATGAGCCTTTTAGTGTTTACTTTTTTGACATTACTTTAATCCCTCGCCATAGCAAAACCGTTTGAGATATTTATTATCCGTTCACAATTTAGCATCATTAATATATTTTTATCATGTTGAAAAAGTTTGGTGGGAATAAAATAACCACTTAGATAAAGGTGGCTAAAAATTCAGAGGCTGATTTTGCAAAAAAATCCACATTCAGACCAAAATATCTGACTTCCTGATGGTCAGAGCTAATGACTTTAAATTAGAAAGTTGTCCGGGTCGATGAGATCAATATATGAACTGAGTTTTTTTTACTGGAGTTAAAACTAACTCCCCCACTTTTGTCAAAAGCATGTTGAAAGTGACACACTTCCTGCTGCCAGTTGGTGGCGCTATAACTTTGAATCACAATAGTTACATCCATCTGATCGGCCTCTTACCACGAACACACTGCTGAAGTTTCATCAAGATCAGTTAATGTATGCAGAAGTTATTCCACTTCGTGTTTCTCTTTTCTCGCCATAAATTCGATTCCTCGCCACGGCCAAACCGTTCGAGATATCAAAAATCCGTCCGCAATTTAGCATCCTCAAAGTCTTGACTACATGCACACCGAGTTTGGAGGGGACACGGTGAATTTTCTAGGAGGAGTACTTCGCATTCCACAGGAAGCGTTTTCCAAACAACCAATAATAGCCGACTTCCTGTTGGGCTGGCGTAAAACTTGACCGGGGGAAAGTTGTTCGGCCCGATGAGATCTATATGTGTACCGAGTTTCATATTAATTCATGCAAGCGTGTTTGATCTATGGACCAAGTTTTGGGACCCCGTTCAAGGGGGCGCTGTTGAGCCCCCCTGCCACGCCCGGGTACCAGCTTCAGCCTGTCCCTGATGGCAGGGGGTTCTGACTTGTGTGCAAAGTTTCAAGAGTTTTTGAGCACGTTAAGGACCCCAAAAGCCCCTGAAACCTTGATTAACAATATAAAAGCAATAGTCAAATTCCCCCCTCCCCTCTCACACACAGAGACACAGAGAGAGGGAGAGAAAATTCTTCAGAAAATCCACATTCAAACCAAAATATTTCTCTTCCTGTTGGTCGGAGGTAGTTAATGTCAATTAGAAAGTTGTCCGTCTTGATGAGAACAATACACATACCAAGTTTTGTTGCTGTTGATAAAACTAACCCCCCCACTTATGACTAAAGGTGGCGCTACTGAGCCCCTCACCACGCCCGTTTCTGAAACTTTGCACATGTCTACTAGGTAATAAATGTAATGTGTCTGTCGAGTTTCATGCAATTTCAAGCATGCTAAGAGTCTCAAAAGCATCAAAAAAGAATATTGATGTTTGATGCGTTGCCATGGCAACAGTATTAAAGATATCAAAAATCCTTTCACAGGTCTACATCTGCCGTGTGTTTACATTATACACATAAAGTTTGAAGCAAATCGGGTAAAAATAAGAGGGTGATTTCAAAGCATTTTGAAAGTGACACACTTCCTGCTGCCAGTTGGTGGCGCTATAACTTTGACTCACAATAGTCACATCCATGTGATCGGCCTCTTACAATGAACACACTGCTGAAGTTTAATCAAGATCAGTTAATGTATGCAGAAGTTATAACACACTTCCTGTTTCCATTATTCGCCATAAATTCGTTTCCTCGCCACAGCCAAACCGTTCGAGATATCAAAAATCCCCTGGCAATTTTTCATCCTCAATGTCTTGACTTCATGCTGACCGAGTTTGGAGCCGATTGGATGAATTCCCTAGGAGGAGTACATTAAATTCCACAGCATGCGTTTCCAAACAACCCATAATAGCCAACTTCCTGTTGGGCTGGCGTAAAACTTAGAGCACGAAAGTTGTTCGGCCCGATGAGATCCATATGTGTACCGAGTTTCATATTATTACATGCAAGCGTGTCTGATTTATGGACAAGTGTTCGGATCCCGTTCCAGGGGGGGCTGTCGAGCCCCCCTGCCACGCCCGGGTACCAGCTTCAGCCCGGCCCTGATGGCCGCGCGTTCTGACCCGTGTGCAAAGTTTCAAGAGTTTTCGAGCATGTTAAGGACCCCAAAAGTGCCCGAGAAGTAGAAAAAAATAATAATAATAATAACAAAATATAGCTGCGAGCAGCGATTACGGGCCCAAGCCGGTGGCACCGCAACCCCGGTGCCTTTAGTTACCTAAAGGCACCGGGGTGGCGGTACCGCCGGCTTGGGCCCTCCATCGCTGCTCGCAGCTATATTATATATATATATATATATATATATATATATATATATATATACATACATACACACACATACATATATATGTATATATATATATATATATATATATATATATATATTATTGTTCAAAAGTTTGGGGTCAGTAAGATTTTTAATGTTTTTAGGAGAAGTCTCTTCTGCTCACCAAGGCTGCATTTATTGATTAAAAATACAAACAAAAACAGTAATATTGTGAAATATTATTCCAATTTAAAACAGCTGTTTTCAATTTTTAAATATTTTACATAGTAATTCATTTCTGTGATCAAAGTTGAGTTTTCAGCATCATTACTCCAGTCTTCAGTGTCACATGATCCTTCAGAAATCATACTAATATGATGATTGATGCTCAATAAATATTCATTATTATTTTCAATGTTGAAAACAGTTGTGTACAGATTTTTTTTTTTCAAAATGCTTTGATGAATGTTAGTTCAAAAGAACAGCATATATTTCAAATATATATTTTTTTAACATTATAAATGTCTTTACTGTAACTGTTGATCACATCCTTCATAAATAAAAGTACTGATTTATTTTATTTATTTACCCCAAAAATAACATTTTAATTATTACTAACCCAAAACTTTTGAGCGGTAGTGTTTAACGTTACAAAAGCTTTAGATTTCAGATAAATGCTGTTCTTTTGAACTTTCTATTCATCAAAGACTGTACACAACTGTTTTCGACATTTAAAATAATAATGAATGTTTCTTGAGTATCAATCATCATATTAGAATAATTTCTGAAGGATCATGTGACAGTGACGACTGGAGTAATGATGCTGAAAACTCAGCTTTGATCACAGGAATAAATAACAGTTTAAAATATATTAAAATAGAAAGCAGCTGTTTTAAATTGGAATAATATTTTACAATATTACTGTTTTTGTTTGTATTTTTAATCAAATATATGCAGCCTTGGTGAGCAGAAGAAACTTCTCTGTTATGTGCGCGCCACAGACTGCACGCACGTCCGCTTAGAGTTCCGCCTTTTGCCTTCCGTCAATATTACGTTATTAGAAAAATATTTTTTTAGAGAATCGATTTTTTGACATTTGTGAATCGATTCAGAATCGTCCACGTCCGCATCGCGATGCATCTAAGAATAATTTTTTTCTCCCACCCCTAGATTTCATACAAATAAACAGTTACAATTAAGTCACTTACATTTTAGATGCAATGTTGACTGTTTTTGTTCTGTTTCAGCAGCGAAAATAGTTCAACAAAGATCACGGCAGAACCATCACTTATCACGTGTTTTCTCATAACTGAACGATTCAGCATTTTTAACGAATCGGTTGACTCAAAGATTGAATGATCAATCCATAAACATCTGTCTTAATCATGATCGACTCATTCGAACGAATCGTTTGAACGAATGAATCAATGACTCGCTTATTAAGATGGATGCCTGGCGACACCTAATGGCGGTTTAGTGTTGTTTATTCTTTCCCACATGTGTGTGATTTGTGTGTGCAACATTATCATTATTTTTCTTTCACTATTATATTAGCGATTTAAAAGCACCCACTCGTGTCACACGTCGATTAACCGGTGGGAAAATATCCTCAGACACATACCTAATAAATGTATATTTAAATACAATATTGGCCTACCTGGTAAAAAGTTTTATATACTATTTTGATGTCCTTTTGGACACAAGAGGGCAGTATAGCCCTATGTTTGCTTTTTTGTTGAACCAAATAGCACTAAATAGCCTGTTTTAACTTTTTCATTCTTCTTGAATTGCAAAAACAGAATAAAATGGGTTTAGTTGTGATATTTGCATTCTTTTATATAGAAATAAATGGTATATAATTACATTTTTAGAAGATTTTTAGTGTTTCCTTTTTGGACATTACTTTAATCCCTCGCCATAGCAAAACCGTTTAAGATATTTATTATCCATTCACAATTTAGCATATTTAATGTAGTTTCATCATGTTGAAAAAGTTTGGTACGAATAAAATAAATAGTTTAAGAGGAGTGGCTAAAAATTCAGAGGCTGATTTAGCAAAAAAAATCACATTCAGACCAAAATATCTGACTTCCTGATGGCCAGAGCTATTGAATGTAAATTAGAAAGTTGTCCGGCTTGATGAGAACAATATACAAACAATTTTTTCTTTACTGTAGTTAAAACTAACCCCCCCACTTTTGTCAAAAGCATGTTGAAAGTGACACACTTCCTGCTGCCAGTTGGTGGCGCTATAACTTTGACTCACAATAGCTACATCGATCTGATCGGCCTCTTACCACGAACACACTGCTGAAGTTTCATCAAGATCAGTTAATGTATGCAGAAGTTATTCCACTTCGTGTTTCTCTTTTCTCGCCATAAATTCGATTCCTCGCCACAGCCAAACCGTTCGAGATATCAAAAATCTGTTCGCAATTTAGCATCCTCAATGTCTTGACTTCATGCTGACTGAGTTTGGAGGTGATTGAATGAATTCTCTAGGAGGAGTACATCACATTCCACAGCAAGCGTTTTCCAAACAACCCATAATAGCCGACTTCCTGTTGGGCTGGCGTGAAACTTGACAGAGGGAAAGTTGTTCGGCCCCATGAAATCTATATGTGTACCAAGTTTCATATTAATTCATGCAAGCGTATTTGATATATGGACCAAGTTTTCAGACCCTGTTCAAGAGGGCGCTGTTGAGCCCCCCTGCCACGCCCGTTTCTGAAACTTTTCACATGTCTACTGGCTAATAAGTGTTATGTGTCTGTCGAGTTTCATCCAATTTCAAGCATGTTAAGAGTCTCAAACGCATCCGAAAAGAACATTAAAATTTGATGCGTTGCCACGGCAACAGTATCTAAGATATCAATAATCCTTTCACAGGTCTACATCTGCCGTGTGTTTACATTATACACATAAAGTTTGAAGCAAATCGGGTAAAATTAAGAGGGTGACTTCAAAGCATTTTGAAAGGGACACACTTCCTGCTGCCAGTTGGTGGCGCTATAACTTTGACTCACAATAGTCACATCCTTGTGATCGGCCTCTTACAACAAACACACTGCGAAAGTTTCATCAAGATCAGTTAATGTATGCAGAAGTTATAACACACTTCCTGTGTACCATTATTCGCCATAAATTCGTTTCCTCGCCACAGCCAAACCGTTCGAGATATCAAAAATCCGTCCGCAATTTAGCATCCTCAATGTCTTGACTTCATGCACACCGAGTTTGGTTGTGATTGGACGAATATTCTAGGAGGAGTATTTCAAATTCCAGAGGATGCGTTTTTCAAACAACCCATAATAGTTGACTTCCTGTTGGGCTGGTGTAAAACTTAGAGCACGAAAGTTGTTCGGCCCGATGAGATCTATATGTGTACTGAGTTTCATATTATTATATGCAAGCGTGTTTGATTTATAGACCAAGTTTTCGGACACCATTCCAGGGGGCGCTGTCGAGCCCCCGTGCCACGCCCGGGTACCAGCTTCAGTCCGGCCCTGATGGCCGCAGGTTCTGATGTGTGTGCAAAATTTCAAGAGTTTTTGAGCATGTTAAGGGCCCCAAAAGTGCCCAAAAGGTTGACAAAATAATAATAATAATAATAAAATATAGCTGCGAGCAGCGATTGCGGGCCCAAGCCGGTGGCACCGCCATCCCCGGTGCCTTTAGGTAACTAAAGGCACCGGGGATGGCGGTGCCACCGGCTTTGGCCCTCCATCGCTGCTCGCAGCTATATTTATATATATATATATATATATATATATATATATATATATATATACACACACACACACACACACACACACACACATATATATATATATATATATATATATATATATATATATATATATATATATATATATATATTTATTTATAAGACAGAACATATTACTTGTATTACCTTATTCTGATTTTATGATACACTCAAAATATTCCACAACAAATCCTTTAAATTTAATGTAAAAATAAAAACGAAAGTAAGAAGTGTTGGTCTCACGTAACCCTCTCATTAGAATCAAAATGTTTCAATTTTTGCGATGTATTTGGATGCTAAACTATTCTTTATTATAGGCTTTGTACTTCACTCGTGTTCCAATATCGATGGAAAAAATCATCCTCTTCACACGCGCAAAAATGTGCTTGGAAACATCACAGTGGAGCTCTGCTTACTGTGAATGGTACAGATTGTACTACTGACTATTTAAACAGAGCAGTGTAATTCGTTTATGTTAGGTTGACTATTTTTATTATTATATTGTATTAGGGCTATAATGAATGTCAAGATTGCAATTCTGGAATGTGTGTGTGACGCGGTTGCGGTTGAACAGTGGACACAAAAACATAAATAAAATGTTTTAGTTAATTCCTACATCCATAGGAATACATTGAAAATGCTCGCTCTACTCCGCACCATTATCAATGTCTGTGCGGACGTCTGTATTTTACTAGTATATAGTATACTATAGTTAGCGATTTAAAAGCCCTCAGCGGTGTCACATGTCGATTAACCGGTGGGAAAATTTTATCACAGTCACATCCCTAATATATTTATATATAAATACAATAGGCCTACCTGAAAGAGAATTTTACTTGCCCGACCAAAGTATAGCCTGATTAGAACGTCAATAACAAAAAAATAACTTGGGAATCACTAAAACGAGAGATTATTCTAATTTCATTACATTCATTTTAAGTTGCAATCAGCAGTTAATAATAAATGTATTACTGATCAATGGTAACAAGGTTGCACTGCTGAGGCTCATGCTGCTTCTCCAGGAGAATTGTAAACAAATGAGCGCAGCACACAAAAAAGCAACCCAGTTAACAACATACTGACTATAAAAATTACAAATATGGAGTTTTTATATATTTTATAACATATGATAGAGTTAAGCAACCTCACTTGACGAGTAGGCAACTATTTCCTGAATACAATCACGATTGAAACTGTGACATTGATTTCATACAACAGGTTAATAAACAGTTACAATTAAGTCACTTACATTTTAGATGCAATATTGACTGTTTTTGTTCTGTTTCAGCAGCAAAAATAGTTAAACAAAGATCACAGCAACTTGTTTTCTCATTACTGAATGATTCAGCATTTTGAAACGAATCGCTTGACTCAAAGATTCAATGGTCAATCCATAAACATCTGTCTCAATCATGAATGACTCAGTCATTGGAATGAATCGTTTGAACAAATGAATCAATGACTCGCTCATTAAGATGGTCGCCTGGCGACACCTAATGGCGGTTTAGTGTTATGTTTAAAAGTATCATTCTTTCCAACGTGCACCATTATCAATGTCCGTGCGGACGTCCGTTTTTTTACTTTCACTTTTATATTAGCGATTTAAAAGCACCCGCTCGTGTCACACGTCGCTTAACCGATGGGAAAATATCCTCACAGTCATATACCTAATAAATTTATATTTAAATACAATAGGCCTACCTAGTAAAACGTTTTATATACTATTTTGATATCCTTTTGGACACAAGAGGGCAGTATAGCCCTATGTTTGCTTTTTTGTTGAAACAAATAGCACTAAATAGCCTGTTTTTAACTTTTTCATACTTTTTGAATTGCAAAAACAGAATAAAATAGGTTTAGTTCTAATATTTGTATAATTTTATATAAAAATAAATGGTGTATAATTAAATTTTAAGAATATATGAGATGTTTTCTGATTCCTTTTTTGACATTATTTTAATCCCTCGCCATGTCAAAACCATTTGAAATATTTAATATCCGTTCACAATTTAGCATCTTTAATGTATTTTCATCGTGTTAAAAAAGTTTGGTGTGAATAAAAAAAAAACCACTTAGCAGGAGTGGGTAAAAAGCAGAGGCTGAATTTGCAAATAAATCCACATTCAAACCAAAATATCTGACTTCCTATTGGTCGAAGCTAATAACTGTATATTAGAAAGTTGTCCGGCTCGATGAGACCAATGTACGTACTGATTTTTAAAACTGTGGGTAAAACTAACCCCCCCACTTTTGTCAAAAGCATTTTGAAAGTGACACACTTCCTGCTGCCAGTTGGTGGCGCTATAACTTTGACTCACAATAGTTACATCCATCTGATCGGCCTCTTACCACGAACACACTGGTGAAGTTTCATCAAGATCCGTTAATGTATGCAGAAGTTATACCACTTCGTGTTTCTCTTTTCTCGCCATAAATTCGTTTCCTCGCCACGGCCAAACCGTTCGAGATATCAAAAATCCGTCCGCAATTTAGAATCCTCAATGTCTTGACTTCATGCACACCGAGTTTGGTGGGGATTGGATGAATTCTCTAGGAGGAGTACTTCGCATTCCACAGCAAGCGTTCTCCAAACAACCCATAATTGCCAACTTCCTGTTGGGCTGGCGTAAAACTTAGAGCACGAAAGTTGTTCAGCCCGATGTGATCTATATGTGTACAGAGTTTCATATCATTACATGCAAGTGTGTTTGATTTATGGACAAGTGTTCGGATCCCATTCCAGGGGGCGCTGTTGAGCCCCCCTGCCACACCCGTGTACCAGCTTCAGCCCAGCCCTGATGGCCGAGGGTTCTGACCTGTGTGCAAAGTTTCAAGAGTTTTCGAGCACGTTAAAGGCCCCAAAAGCCCCTGAAACCTTGAAAAACTGGAATTTTAAACAAATCTCACTCAAGAGACAAATCCCCCCACCCCTCACACACACAGAGACGCAGAGGCAGAGAGAGAGAGGGAGAGAATTCTACAAAAAATCACATTCAAACCAAAATATCTCACTTTCTGTTGGTCACAGCTTATGACTATAAATTAGAAAGTTGTCCGGCTTGATGAGAACAATATACATAACGATTTTTGTGACTCTACTTAAAACTAAGCCCCCATTTTTGACTAAAGGTGGCGCTACTGAGCCCCTCACCACGCCCGTTTCTGAAACTTTGCACATGTCTACCGGCTAATAAATGTGATGTGTCTGTCGAGTTTCATCCAATTTCAAGTATGTTAAGAGTCTCAAAAGCATCTGAAAAGAATATTAAAGTTTGATGCGTTGCCACGGCAACAGTATTTAAGATATCAATAAACCTTTCACAGGTCTACATCTGCCGTGTGTCTACATTATACACATAAAGTTTGAAGCAAATCGGGTAAAAATAAGAGGGTGATTTCAAAGCATTTTGAAAGTGACACACTTCCTGCTGCCAGTTGGTGGCGCTATAACTTTGACTCACAATAGTCACATCCATGTGATCGGCCTCTTACAACGAACACACTGCGGAAGTTTCATCAAGATCAGTTAATGTATGCAGAAGTTATAACACACTTCCTGTTTATCTTTTCTCGCTATAAATTCGTTTCATCGCCACGGCCAAACCGTTCGAGATATCAAAAATCCGTCCGCAATTTAGCATCCTCAATATCTTGACTTCATGCTGACCGAGTTTGGTGTGGATCGGATCAATTCCCTAGGAGGAGTACATTAAATTCCACAGCATGCGTTTTTCAAACAACCCATAATAGCTGACTTCCTGTTGGGCAGAGCTAATAACTTAGAGCGCGAAAGTTGTTCGGCCCGATGAGATCTATATGTGTACCAAGTTTCATACTAATACGTTCTTGTATGTGTCCAAGATTTAAGATTGTGTTCTAGGGGGCGCTGTTGAGCCCCCCTGCCACGCCCGGGTACCAGCTTCAGCCCGGCCCTAATGGCCGCGGGTTCTGACCTGCGTGCAAAGTTTCATGAGTTTTTGAGCACGTTAAAGGCCCCAAAAGCCCCCGAACCCTTGAAGAACAATAATAATAATAATAATAAATATAGCTGCGAGCAGCGATTACGGGCCCAAGCCGGTGGCACCGCAACCCCGGTGCCTTTAGTTACCTAAAGGCACCGGGGATGGCGGTGCCACCGGCTTTGGCCCTCCATCGCTGCTCGCAGCTATATTTATATATATATATATATATATATATATATATATATATACATACACACACACACACACACATATATATATATATATATATATATATATATATATGTGTGTGTGTGTATATAAATATCTATCTATCTATATCTATATCTATATCTATATATATATATATATATATATATATATATATATAAGACAGAAAATATTACTTGTCTTACCTTATTCTGATTTTATGATACACTCAAAATATTCCACAACAAATCCTTTAAAAATTAATGTAAAAATAAAAACGAAAGTAAGCAGTGTTGGTCTCACGTAACCCTCTCATTAGAATCAAAATGTTTCAATTTTTGCGATGTATTTGGATGCTAAACTATTCTTTATTATAGGCTTTGTACTTCACTCGTGTTCCAATATCGATGGAAAAAATCATCCTCTTCACACGCGCAAAAATGTTCTTGGAAACATCACAGTGGAGCTCTGCTTACTGTGAATGGTACAGATTGTACTACTGACTATTTAAACAGAGCAGTGTAATTCGTTTATGTTAGGTTGACTATTTTTATTATTATATTGTATTAGGGCTATAATGAATGTCAAGATTGCAATTCTGGAATGTGTGTGTGACGCGGTTGCGGTTGAACAGTGGACACAAAAACATAAATAAAATGTTTTAGTTAATTCCTACATCCATAGGAATACATTGAAAATGCTCGCTCTACTCCGCACCATTATCAATGTCTGTGCGGACGTCTGTATTTTACTAGTATATAGTATACTATAGTTAGCGATTTAAAAGCCCTCAGCGGTGTTACATGTCGATTAACCGGTGGGAAAATTTTATCACAGTCACATCCCTAATATATTTATATATAAATTCAATAGGCCTACCTGAAAGAGAATTTTACTTGCCCGACCAAAGTATAGCCTGATTAGAACGTCAATAACAAAAAAATAACTTGGGAATCACTAAAACGAGAGATTATTCTAATTTCATTACATTCATTTTAAGTTGCAATCAGCAGTTAATAATAAATGTATTACTGATCAATGGTAACAAGGTTGCACTGCTGAGGCTCATGCTGCTTCTCCAGGAGAATTGTAAACAAATGAGCGCAGCACACAAAAAAGCAACCCAGTTAACAACATATTGACTATAAAAATTACAAATATGGAGTTTTTATATATTTTATAACATATGATAGAGTTAAGCAACCTCACTTGACGAGTAGGCAACTATTTCCTGAATACAATCACGATTGAAACTGTGACATTGATTTCATACAACAGGTTAATAAACAGTTACAATTAAGTCACTTACATTTTAGATGCAATATTGACTGTTTTTGTTCTGTTTCAGCAGCAAAAATAGTTAAACAAAGATCACAGCAACTTGTTTTCTCATTACTGAATGATTCAGCATTTTGAAACGAATCGCTTGACTCAAAGATTCAATGGTCAATCCATAAACATCTGTCTCAATCATGAATGACTCAGTCATTGGAATGAATCGTTTGAACGAATGAATCAATGACTCGCTCATTAAGATGGTCGCCTGGCGACACCTAACGGCGGTTTAGTGTTATGTTTAAAAGTATCATTCTTTCCAACGTGCACCATTATCAATGTCCGTGCGGACGTCCGTTTTTTTACTTTCACTTTTATATTAGCGATTTAAAAGCACCCGCTCGTGTCACACGTCGCTTAACCGATGGGAAAATATCCTCACAGTCATATACCTAATAAATTTATATTTAAATACAATAGGCCTACCTAGTAAAACGTTTTATATACTATTTTGATATCCTTTTGGACACAAGAGGGCAGTATAGCCCTATGTTTGCTTTTTTGTTGAAACAAATAGCACTAAATAGCCTGTTTTTAACTTTTTCATACTTTTTGAATTGCAAAAACAGAATAAAATAGGTTTAGTTCTAATATTTGTATAATTTTATATAAAAATAAATGGTGTATAATTAAATTTTAAGAATATATGAGATGTTTTCTGATTCCTTTTTTGACATTATTTTAATCCCTCGCCATGTCAAAACCGTTTGAAATATTTAATATCCGTTCACAATTTAGCATCTTTAATGTATTTTCATCATGTTGAAAAAGTTTGATGTGAATAAATAAACCACTTAGCAGGAGTGGGTAAAAATTCAGAGGCTGAATTTGCAAATAAATCCACATTCAAACCAAAATATCTGACTTCCTGTTGTTCAGAGCTAATAACTGTATATTAGAAAGTTGTCCGGCTCGATGAGACCAATGTACGTACTGATTTTTAAAACTGTGGGTAAAACTAACCCCCCCACTTTTGTCAAAAGCATTTTGAAAGTGACACACTTCCTGCTGCCAGTTGGTGGCGCTATAACTTTGACTCACAATAGTTACATCCATCTGATCGGCCTCTTACCACGAACACACTGGTGAAGTTTCATCAAGATCCGTTAATGTATGCAGAAGTTATACCACTTCGTGTTTCTCTTTTCTCGCCATAAATTCGTTTCCTCGCCACGGCCAAACCGTTCGAGATATCAAAAATCCGTCCGCAATTTAGAATCCTCAATGTCCTGACTTC
>NC_140229.1:29742954-29787954 GCF_951802725.1 Rutilus rutilus | reverse complement strand
CTACCTGAAAGAGAATTTTACTTGCCCGACCAGAGTATAGCCTGATTAGAACGTCAATAACAAAAAAAATAACTTGGGAATCACTAAAACGAGAGATTATTCTAATTTCATTACATTCATTTTAAGTTGCAATCATCAGTTAATAATAAATGTATTACTGATCAATTGTAACAAGGTTGCACTGCTGAGGCTCATGCTGCTTCTCCAGGAGAATTGTAAACAAATGAGCGCAGCACACAAAAAAGCAACCCAGTTAACAACATACTGACTATAAAAATTACAAATATGGAGTTTTTATATATTTTATAACATATGATAGAGTTAAGCAACCTCACTTGACGAGTAGGCAACTATTTCCTGAATACAATCACGATTGAAACTGTGACATTGATTTCATACAACAGGTTAATAAACAGTTACAATTAAGTCACTTACATTTTAGATGCAATATTGACTGTTTTTGTTCTGTTTCAGCAGCAAAAATAGTTAAACAAAGATCACAGCAACTTGTTTTCTCATTACTGAATGATTCAGCATTTTGAAACGAATCGCTTGACTCAAAGATTCAATGGTCAATCCATAAACATCTGTCTCAATCATGAATGACTCAGTCATTGGAACAAATCATTTGAACGAATGAATCAATGACTCGCTCATTAAGATGGTCGCCTGGCGACACCTAATGGCGGTTTAGTGTTATGTTTAAAAGTATCATTCTTTCCAACGTGCACCATTATCAATGTCCTTGCGGACGTCCGTTTTTTTACTTTCACTTTTATATTAGCGATTTAAAAGCACCCACTCGTGTCACACGTCGATTAACCGGTGGGAAAATATCCTCAGACACATACCTAATAAATGTATATTTAAATACAATATTGGCCTACCTGGTAAAAAGTTTTATATACTATTTTGATGTCCTTTTGGACACAAGAGGGCAGTATAGCCCTATGTTTGCTTTTTTTGTTGAACCAAATAGCACTAAATAGCCTGTTTTTAACTTTTTCATTCTTCTTGAATTGCAAAAACAGAATAAAATGGGTTTAGTTGTGATATTTGTATACTTTTATATAGAAATAAATGGTATATAATTACATTTTTAGAAGATTTTTAGTGTTTCCTTTTTGGACATTAATCCCTCGCCATAGCAAAACCGTTTGAGATATTTATTATCCATTCACAACTTAGCATATTTAATGTAGTTTCATCATGTTGAAAAAGTTTGGTACGAATAAAATAAATAGTTTAAGAGGAGTGGCTAAAAATTCAGAGGCAGATTTTTCAAAAAAATTCACATTCAGACCAAAATATCTGACTTCCTGATGGCCAGAGCTATTGAATGTAAATTAGAAAGTTGTCCGGCTTGATGAGAACAATATAAAAACAATTTTTTCTTTACTGTAGTTAAAACTAACCCCCCCACTTTTGTCTAAAGCATGTTGAAAGTGACACACTTCCTGCTGCCAGTTGGTGGCGCTATAACTTTGACTCACAATAACTACATCCATCTGATCGGCCTCTTACCACGAACACACTGCTGAAGTTTCATCAAGATCAGTTAATGTATGCAGAAGTTATTCCACTTCCGTGTTTCTCTTTTCTCGCCATAAATTCGATTCCTCGCCACAGCCAAACCGTTCGAGATATCAAAAATCCGTCCGCAATTTAGCATCCTCAAAGTCTTGACTACATGCACACCGAGTTTGAAGGGGACACGGTGAATTTTCTAGGAGGAGTATTTCACATTCCACAGCAAGCGTTTTCCAAACAACCCATAATAGCCGACTTCCTGTTGGGCTGGCGTAAAACTTGACCGGGGTAAAGTTGTTCGGCCCGATGAGATCTATATGTGTACCGAGTTTCATATTAATTCATGCGAGCGTGTTTGATATATGGATCAAGTTTTAGAACCCCGTTCAAGGGGGCGCTGTTGAGCCCCCCAGCCACGCCCGGGTACCAGCTTCAGCCCGGCCCTGATGGCCGTGGGTTTTGACCTGTGTGCAAAGTTTCAAGAGTTTTTGAGCACGTTAAGGACCCCAAAAGCCCCTGAAACCTTGATTAACAATATAAAAGCAAGAGTCAAATCCCCCCCTCCCCTCACACACACACAGACACAGAGAGAGGGAGAGAAAATTCTTCAGAAAATCCACATTCAAACCAAAATATCTCTCTTCCTGTTGGTCGGAGATGGTTCATGTAAATTAGAAAGTTGTCCGTCTTGATGAGAACAATACACATACCAAGTTTTGTGATTCTAGGAAAAACTAAGCCCCCATTTTTGACTAAAGGTGGCGCTACTGAGCCATTCCACCACGCCCGTTTCTGAAACTTTGCACATGTCTACTGGCTAATAAATGTGATGTGTCTGTTGAGTTTCATGCAATTTCAAGTATGTTAAGAGTCTCAAAAGCATCAAAAAAGAATATTAAAGTTTGATGCGTTGCCACGGTAACAGTATCTAAGATATCAATAATCCTTTCACAGGTTTACATCTGCCGTGTGTCTACATTGTACACATAAAGTTTGAAGCAAATCGGGTAAAAATAAGACACTGATTTCAAAGCATTTTGAAAGTGACATATTCCTGCTGCCAGTTGGTGGCGCTATAACTTTGACTCACAATAGTCACATCCATGTGATCGGCCTCTTACCACGAACACACTGCTGAAGTTTCATCAAGATCAGTTAATGTATGCAGAAGTTATAACACACTTCCTGTTTCATTTTTTCGCCATAAATTTGTTTCCTCGCCACGGCCAAACCGTTCGAGATATCAAAAATCCGTCCGCAATTTAGCATCCTCAATGTCTTGACTTCATGCACACCGAGTTTGGAGGCGAATCGATGAATTCCCTAGGAGGAGTACATTAAATTCCACAGCATGCGTTTCCAAACAACGCTAAATAGCCAACTTCCTGTTTGGCTGGCGTAAAACTTAGAGCACGAAAGTTGTTCGGCCGGATGAGATCTATATGTGTACCGAGTTTCATATTATTACATGCAAGCGTGTTTGATTTATGGACACGTGTTCGGATCCCGTTCCAGGGGGCGCTGTCGAGCCCCCCTGCCACGCCCGGGTACCAGCTTCAGTCCGGACCTGATGGCCGCGGGTTCTGACGTGTGTGCAAAATTTCAAGAGTTTTCGAGCATGTTAAGAGCCCCAAAAGTGCCCGAAAGGTTGACAAAATAATAATAATAATAATAAATATAGCTGCGAGCAGCGATTACGGGCCCAAGCCGGTGGCACCGCAACCCCGGTGCCTTTAGTTACCTAAAGGCACCGGGGTGGCGGTACCGCCGGCTTTGGCCCTCCATCGCTGCTCGCAGCTATATTTATATATATATATATATATATATATATATATATATATATATATATACACAAACATACACACACATACATATATATGTATATATGTATATATATATATATATGTATATATATATATATATATATATATATATATATATATATATATATATATATATATATATATATATATATATTGTTCAAAAGTTTGGGGTCAGTAAGATTTTTTATGTTTTTAGGAGAAGTCTCTTCTGCTCACCAAGGCTGCATTTATTGATTAAAAATACAAACAAAAACAGTATTATTGTGAAATATTATTCCAATTTAAAACAGCTGTTTTCAATTTTAAAATATTTTACATAGTAATTCATTTCTGTGATCAAAGTTGAGTTTTCAGCATCATTACTCCAGTCTTCAGTGTCACATGATCCTTCAGAAATCATACTAATATGATGATTGATGCTCAATAAATATTCATTATTATTTTCAATGTTGAAAACAGTTGTGTACAGATTTTTTTTTTTTCAAAATGCTTTGATGAATGTAAAGTTCAAAAGAACAGCATATATTTCAAATATATATATTTTTAACATTATAAATGTCTTTACTGTAACTGTTGATCAGTTTAACTCATCCTTCATAAATAAAAGTACTGATTTATTTTATTTCTTTCCCCCAAAAATAAAATTTTAATTATTACTAACCACAAACTTTTGAGCGGTAGTGTTTAACGTTACAAAAGCTTTAGATTTCAGATAAATGCTGTTCTTTTGAACTTTCTATTCATCAAAGACTGTACACAACTGTTTTCGACGTTTAAAATAATAATGAATGTTTCTTGAGTATCAATCATCATATTAGAATAATTTCTGAAGGATCATGTGACAGTGACGACTGGAGTAATGATGCTGAAAACTCAGCTTTGATCACAGGAATAAATAACAGTTTAAAATATATTAAAATAGAAAGCAGCTGTTTTAAATTGGAATACTATTTTACAATATTACTGTTTTTGTTTGTATTTTTAATCAAATAAATGCAGCCTTGGTGAGCAGAAGAAACTTCTCTGTTATGTGCGCGCCACAGACTGCACGCACGTCCGCTTAGAGTTCCGCCTTTTGCCTTCCGTCAATATTACGTTATTAGAAAAATATTTTTTTAGAGAATCGATTTTTTGACATTTGTGAATCGATTCAGAATCGTCCACGTCCGCATCGCGATGCATCTAAGAATCAATTTTTTCTCCCACCCCTAGATTTCATACAACAGGTTAATAAACAGTTACAATTAAGTCACTTACATTTTAGATGCAATGTTGACTGTTTTTGTTCTGTTTCAGCAGCGAAAATAGTTAAACAAAGATCACGGCAGAACCATCACGCATCACGTGTTTTCTCATAACTGAACGATTCAGCATTTTTAACGAATCGGTTGACTCAAAGATTGAATGATCAATCCATAAACATCTGTCTTAATCATGATCGACTCATTCGAACGAATCGTTTGAACGAATGAATCAATGACTCGCTTATTAAGATGAATGCCTGGCGACACCTAATGGCGGTTTAGTGTTGTTTAAAAGCATCATTCTTTCCCACATGTGTGTGATTTGTGTGTGCAACATTATCATTATTTTTCTTTCACTATTATATTAGCGATTTAAAAGCACCCACTCGTGTCACACGTCGATTAACTGGTGGGAAAATATCCTCAGACACATACCTAATAAATGTATATTTAAATACAATATTGGCCTACCTGGTAAAAAGTTTTATATACTATTTTGATGTCCTTTTGGACACAAGAGGGC
This sequence comes from Rutilus rutilus, assembly GCF_951802725.1. Classification (NCBI taxonomy): domain Eukaryota; kingdom Metazoa; phylum Chordata; class Actinopteri; order Cypriniformes; family Leuciscidae; genus Rutilus; species Rutilus rutilus. The sequence goes on along the minus strand of NC_140229.1, from coordinate 29,782,834 downwards.
AGTATAGCCCTATGTTTGCTTTTTTGTTGAACCAAATAGCCCTAAATAGCCTGTTTTTAACTTTTTCATTCTTCTTGAATTGCAAAAACAGAATAAAATGGGTTTAGTTGTGATATTTGTATACTTTTATATAGAAATAAATGGTATATAATTACATTTTTAGAAGATTTTTACTTTAATCCCTCGCCATAGCAAAACCGTTTGAGATATTTATTATCCATTCACAATTTAGCATATTTAATGTAGTTTCATCATGTTGAAAAAGTTTGGTACGAATAAAATAAATAGTTTAAGAGGAGTGGCTAAAAATTCAGAGGCTGATTTTGCAAAAAAATTCACATTCAGACCAAAATATCTGACTTCCTGATGGCCAGAGCTATTGAATGTAAATTAGAAAGTTGTCCGGCTTGATGAGAACAATATAGAAACTATTTTTTCTTTACTGTAGTTAAAAGTAACCCCCCCACTTTTGTCAAAAGCATGTTGAAAGTGACACACTTCCTGCTTCCAGTTGGTGGCGCTATAACTTTGACTCACAATAGCTACATCCATCTGATCGGCCTCTTACCACGAACACACTGCTGAAGTTTCATCAAGATTAGTTAATGTATGCAGAAGTTATTCCACTTCCGTGTTTCTCTTTTCTCGCCATAAATTCGATTCCTCGCCACAGCCAAACCGTTCGAGATATCAAAAATCCGTCCGCAATTTAGCATCCTCAAAGTCTTGACTACATGCACACCGAGTTTTAAGGGGACACGGTGAATTTTCTAGGAGGAGTATTTCACATTCCACAGCAAGCGTTTTCCAAACAACCCATAATAGCCGACTTCCTGTTGGGCTGGCGTAAAACTTGACCGGGGTAAAGTTGTTCGGCCCGATGAGATCTATATGTGAACCGAGTTTCATATTAATTCATGCGGGCGTGTTTGATATATGGATCAAGTTTTAGAACCCCGTTCAAGGGGGCGCTGTTGAGCCCCCCAGCCACGCCCGGGTACCAGCTTCAGCCCGGCCCTGATAGCCGTGGGTTCTGACCTGTGTGCAAAGTTTCAAGAGTTTTTGAGCACGTTAAGGACCCCAAAAGCCCCTGAAACCTTGATTAACAATATAAAAGCAATAGTCAAATCCCCCCCTCCCCTCACACACACACAGACACAGAGAGAAGGAGAGAAAATTCTTCAGAAAATCCACATTCAAACCAAAATATCTCTCTTCCTGTTGTTCGGAGATGGTTCATGTAAATTAGAAAGTTGTCCGTCTTGATGAGAACAATACACATACCAAGTTTTGTGATTCTAGGAAAAACTAAACCCCCATTTTTGACTAAAGGTGGCGCTACTGAGCCATTCCACCACCCCCGTTTCTGAAACTTTGCACATGTCTACTGGCTAATAAATGTGATGTGTCTGTTGAGTTTTATGCAATTTCAAGTATGTTAAGAGTCTCAAAAGCATCAAAAAAGAATATTAAAGTTTGATGCGTTGCCACGGCAACAGTATGTAAGATATCAATAATCCTTTCACAGGTTTACATCTGCCGTGTGTCTACATTGTACACATAAAGTTTGAAGCAAATCGGGTAAAAATAAGACACTGATTTCAAAGCATTTTGAAAGTGATGTACTTCCTGCTGCCTGTTGGTGGCGCTATAACTTTGACTCACAATAGTCACATCTGTGCGGTCGGCCTCTTACAACGAACACACTGCTGAAGTTTCATCAAGATCAGTTAATGTATGCAGAAGTTATAACACACTTCCTGTTTCATTTTTTCGCCATAAATTTGTTTCCTCGCCACGGCCAAACCGTTCGAGATATCAAAAATCCGTCCGCAATTTAGCATCCTCAATGTCTTGACTTCATGCACACCGAGTTTGGAGGCGAATCGATGAATTCCCTAGGAGGAGTACATTAAATTCCACAGCATGCGTTTCCAAACAACGCTAAATAGCCAACTTCCTGTTTGGCTGGCGTAAAACTTAGAGCACGAAAGTTGTTTGGCCGGATGAGATCTATATGTGTACCGAGTTTCATATTATTACATGCAAGCGTGTTTGATTTATGGACACGTGTTCGGATCCCGTTCCAGGGGGGCGCTGTCGAGCCCCCCTGCCACGCCCGGGTACCAGCTTCAGTCCGGCCCTGATGGCCGCGGGTTCTGACGTGTGTGCAAAATTTCAAGAGTTTTCGAGCATGTTAAGAGCCCCAAAAGTGCCCGAAAGGTTGACAAAATAATAATAATAATAATAATAATAATAATAAATATAGCTGCGAGCAGCGATGGCGGGCCCAAGCCGGTGGCACCGCCACCCTGGTGCCTTTAGTTACACTAAAGCCACCGGGGTGGCGGTGTCACCAGCTTGGGCCCTCCATCGCTGCTCGCAGCTATATTTATATATATATATATATATATATATATATATATAGAGAGAGAGAGAGATATATATAAAAATGTAACAAAAAAAATAAATATATATATATATATATATACATTATATATATGTAACAAAAAATAATAATATGTATATATATATGGCGAGGCGAGGAACGGGCAGAGAAGAGCGAACGTTTTTGGACATTCATCATATTGCATTGGTTTTCATTTCTTGTCCTCAAACCGAGCACTAATCTGTTTATTTTTAAGTCACACATTCTCCATTGATTAAAAAAGACAATCAAATGTATTTTTTAATGGTAGTATTATTTTATACAGAAATAAATTATTTATAATTCAGATGAGAATAAAGTTAGTGTTAATTAAAATTGTAAGGAAAACAAATATATTGATCTAAAATCTACTATCATTTGCTGCAAATAGGTTGACTATTTATATTTATTATTATATTTTATTACGGCTGTAATGAACCGGCTGCGATGTCAAGATTGCAATGCTGGAATGCACAGTGTGTGTGTGTGTGTGTGTGTGTGTGTGTGTGTGTGTGTGTGTGTGTGTGTGTGTGTGTGTGTGTGTGAGGCGTGGGCACGATCGAACAGTGGAAACATAAAAACATAGGCTACTCCGTCGGTTTGTTCATACAGGACATCATTTAAACTGCACTGTGTTTACTTATATTTAAGTACACTCGCAAAAAAAACACAACATTGTGCTTTTGTAAAAAAACATTCAAGCAATCCCACCCCCGGAATGGCGCTATTTTTTAAAGGAGTCATAACCTTGTATTACATTGGATACCTACTGCTGTATTATAGTCTTTCAGGCCCTTCTAAAAAAGAAAAGTGGAAAAAAAAAAAACACAGACCTACTTTTACCCTTATTTCTGAAGGCATTATTGTCTCGCGAGATCAATGCGATGTTTTGGCTGTCGTGGACGCTCTATATGGCTCTGCACGCCAGTTGAAAGGGTTGTTGGGACAGCGTCATTAAAAATGAATTTCATCCACTGGTCCCTGATAGTTTCGTCCGATTTTGGGAGATAAAACACATTTACATGTTTTTTATGGCAATCAACCACAGAGCAAGTCCGGTGTGCACTCGGTTTCTCCATCTTTCCCGACTGAACTGAATATGAGGGGGAGAGGGGAAGGGGGGGCTTCCTGCTGCGGTGTCCATATATGGTATATCCTATTACCTCATGACGTCAAGAGGGAGCTGAAATCAAAATCTCGTATTTGAGTGGGCGTGCACGCGCGCTGGTTTATTTACCCTGAGGTAAACAAACGCTTCACTTTTAAATATCGGCTTCCCGGCCAGTGTATAATCGTTAGTCGATCATAACATACATTGATTCTCGTGGAAAAGTGAAAATTGCAGGTTATGACTCCTTTAAATGAAACTAAAATGCTCACGGCTGCATGGGCAATAACGCGTCTACAGCGAGGAACGAGCAGAACAGAGTGAATGTTTTTTAGTTCATTCCTACTGGACGACCGTATTTCACTTTCGCTTTTAAAGGGATACTCCACTTTAAAATGAAAATTCTGTCACCATATTCTCACCCTCATGTTGTTTTAATCCTTTATGAATTTCTTTCTTCTGCTGAACAGAAAGGAAGATATTTAGGAGAATGTCAGTAACCAGACAGTTTCTGATCCCATTGACTTCCATAGTAGGAAAAAAATGTATACTATGGAAGTCAATGAGACCAGAAACTGTCTGGTTACTGACATTCTTCTAAATATCTTCCTTTCTGTTCAGCAGAAGAAAGAAATTCATAAAGGATTAAAACAACATGAGGGTGAGAATATGGTGACAGAATTTTCATTTTAAAGTGGAGTATCCCTTTAAGTTAGCGATTTAAAAGCCCCCGCTGCGGTGTCACACATCAATTAACCAGTGGGAAAAAATTCTCAGTCACATCGCTATTATATTTATATATAAATACAATATACAATGGGCCTACCTGATTTTGAACACAAGAGGGCAGTATAGCCCTATGTATGACTTTTTTTTTTTTACTAAATAGCGCATTCTGGCTGATTTTAAACTTGTACATAATTCTTGAATTGAAAAAAACTGAATAAACCCATAACTAGTTCTGTTTCGGTTTAGTTCTGATATTTGTATAATTTTATATAAAAATAAATGGTGTATAATTAAATTTTAAGAAGATATGAGATGTTTTCTGATTCCTTTTTTGACATTATTTTAATCCCTCGCCATGTCAAAACCGTTTGAAATATTTAATATCCGTTCACAATTTAGCATCTTTAATGTATTTTCATCGTGTTAAAAAAGTTTGGTGTGAATAAAAAAAAAAACACTTAGCAGGAGTGGGTAAAAAGCAGAGGCTGAATTTGCAAATAAATCCACATTCAAACCAAAATATCTGACTTCCTATTGGTCGAAGCTAATAACTATATATTAGAAAGTTGTCCGGCTCGATGAGACCAATGTACGTACTGATTTTTAAAACTGTGGGTAAAACTAACCCCCCCACTTTTGTCAAAAGCATTTTGAAAGTGACACACTTCCTGCTGCCAGTTGGTGGCGCTATAACTTTGACTCACAATAGTTACATCCATCTGATCGGCCTCTTACCACGAACACACTGGTGAAGTTTCATCAAGATCCGTTAATGTATGCAGAAGTTATACCACTTCGTGTTTCTCTTTTCTCGCCATAAATTCGTTTCCTCGCCACGGCCAAACCGTTCGAGATATCAAAAATCCGTCCGCAATTTAGAATCCTCAATGTCTTGACTTCATGCACACCGAGTTTGGTGGGGATTGGATGAATTCTCTAGGAGGAGTACTTCGCATTCCACAGCAAGCGTTCTCCAAACAACCCATAATTTCCGACTTCCTGTTGGGCTGGCGTAAAACTTAGAGCACGAAAGTTGTTCAGCCCGATGTGATCTATATGTGTACCGAGTTTCATATCATTACATGCAAGTGTGTTTGATATATGGATCTAGTTTTAGAATCCCGTTCAAGGGGGCGCTGTTGAGCCCCCCTGCCACACCCGGGTACCAGCTTCAGCCCGGCCCTGATGGCCGCGAGTTCTGACCTGTGTGCAAAGTTTCAAGAGTTTTCGAGCACGTTAAGGGCCCCAAAAGCCCCTGAAACCTTGAAACACACTGAAATCAATTGGAAATTCCCTCCCACCCCTCACACACACAGAGACAGAGAGAGAGAGAGAGAAAATTCTCCAAAAAATCACATTCAAACCAAAATATCTGACTTCCTGTTGCTCTGAGCTAATAAGTGTGAATTAGAAAGTTGTCCGGCTTGATGAGAACAATATACATAACGATTTTTGTGACTCTACTTAAAACTAAGCCCCCATTTTTGACTAAAGGTGGCGCTACTGAGCCCCTCACCACGCCCGTTTCTGAAACTTTGCACATGTCTACTGGCTAATAAATGTGATGTGTCTGTCGAGTTTCATCCAATTTCAAGTATGTTAAGAGTCTCAAAAGCATCTGAAAAGAATATTAAAGTTTGATGCGTTGCCACGGCAACAGTATTTAAGATATCAATAAACCTTTCACAGGTCTACATCTGCCGTGTGTCTACATTATACACATAAAGTTTGAAGCAAATCGGGTAAAAATAAGAGAGTGATTTCAAAGCATTTTGAAAGTGACACACTTCCTGCTGCCAGTTGGTGGCGCTATAACTTTGACTCACTATAGTCACATCCATGTGATCGGCCTCTTACAACGAACACACTGCGGAAGTTTCATCAAGATCAGTTAATGTATGCAGAAGTTATAACACACTTCCTGTGTCCCTTATTCGCCATAAATTTGTTTCCTCGCCACGGCCAAACCGTTTGAGATATCAAAAATCCGTCCGCAATTTAGCATCCTCAATGTCTTGACTTCATGCTGACCGAGTTTGGTTGTGATTGGACGAATTTTCTAGGAGGAGTATTTCAAATTCCACAGCATGCGTTTCCAAACAACCCATAATAGCCGACTTCCTGTTGGGCTAGCGTAAAGCTAGCGTAAAACTTAGAGGACGAAAGTTGTTCGGCCCGATGAGATCTATATGTGTACTGAGTTTCATATTATTATATGCAAGCATGTTTGATTTATGGACCAAGTTTTCGGACACCATTCCAGGGGGCGCTGTCGAGCCCCCCTGCCACGCCCGGGTACCAGCTTCAGTCAGGCCCTGATGGCCGCGGGTTCTGACGTGTGTGCAAAATTTCAAGAGTTTTCGAGCATGTTAAGAGCCCCAAAAGTGCCCGAAAGGTTGACAAAATAATAATAATAATAAAATATAGCTGCGAGCAGCGATTGCGGGCCCAAGCCGGTGGCACCGCCACCATGGTGCCTTAGTGTAGGCACCGGGGTGGCGGTACCGCCGGCTTTGGCCCTCCATCGCTGCTCGCAGCTATATTTATATATATATATATATATACCGTTTAAAAGTTTGGGGTCAGGAAGATTTTTTATGTTTTTAGGAGAAGTTTCTTCTGCTCACCAAGGCTGCATTTATTTGATTAAAAATACAAACAAAAACAGTAATATTGTGAAATATTATTCCAATTTAAAACAGCTGTTTTCTATTTTAAAATATTTTACACTGTAATTAATTTATGTGATCAAAGCTGAGTTTTCAGCATCATTACTCCCGTCTTCAGTGTCACATGATCCTTCAGAAATCATTCTAATATGATGATTGATGGTCAATAAATATTTATTATTTTCAATGTTGAAAACAGTTGTGTTCAGATTTTTTTTCAAAATGCGTTGATGAATGTAAAGTTCAAAAGAACAGCATTTATTTCAAATAGAATTTTTTTTAACATTATAAATGTCTGTACTGTAACTTTTGATCAGTTTAACTCATTCTCGATGAATAAAAGTATTGATTTATTTTATTTCTTTCCCCCAAAATTTTAATTAAAATTATTACTGACCCCAAACTTCTGAACGGTAGTGTTTAATGTTACAAAAGCTTTAGATTTCAGATAAATGCTGTTCTTTTGAACTTTCTATTCATCAAAGACTGTACACAACTGTTTTCGACATTTAAAATAATAATGAATGTTTCTTGAGCATCAATCATCATATTAGAATAATTTCTGAAGGATCATGTGACAGTGACGACTGGAGTAATGATGCTGAAAACTCAGCTTTGATCACAGGAATAAATAACAGTTTAAAATATATTAAAATAGAAAGCAGCTGTTTTAAATTGGAATACTATTTTACAATATTACTGTTTTTGTTTGTATTTTTAATCAAATAAATGCAGCCTTGGTGAGCAGAAGAAACTTCTCTGTTATGTGCGCGCCACAGACTGCACGCACGTCTGCTTAGAGTTCCGCCTTTTATCTTCCGTCAATATTACGTTATTAGAAAAATATTTTTTTAGAGAATCGATTTTTTGACATTTGTGAATCGATTCAGAATCGTCCACGTCCGCATCGCGATGCATCTAAGAATCAATTTTTTCTCCCACCCCTAGATTTCATACAACAGGTTAATAAACAGTTACAATTAAGTCACTTACATTTTAGATGCAATGTTGACTGTTTTTGTTCTGTTTCAGCAGCGAAAATAGTTAAACAAAGATCACGGCAGAACGTGCTCACGTGTTTTCTCATAACTGAACGATTCAGCATTTTTAACGAATCGGTTGACTCAAAGATTGAATGATCAATCCATAAACATCTGTCTTAATCATGATCGACTCATTCGAACGAATCGTTTGAACGAATGAATCAATGACTCTCTTATTAAGATGGATGCCTGGCGACACCTAATGGCGGTTTAGTGTTGTTTAAAAGCATCATTCTTTCCCACATGTGTGTGATTTGTGTGTGCAACATTATCATTATTTTTCTTTCACTATTATATTAGCGATTTAAAAGCACCCACTCGTGTCACACGTCGATTAACCGGTGGGAAAATATCCTCAGACACATACCTAATAAATGTATATTTAAATACAATATTGGCCTACCTGGTAAAAAGTTTTATATACTATTTTGATGTCCTTTTGGACACAAGAGGGCAGTATAGCCCTATGTTTGCTTTTTTGTTGAACCAAATAGCACTAAATAGCCTGTTTTTAACTTTTTCATTCTTCTTGAATTGCAAAAACAGAATAAAATGGGTTTAGTTGTGATATTTGTATACTTTTATATAGAAATAAATGGTATATAATTACATTTTTAGAAGATTTTTACTTTAATCCCTCGCCATAGCAAAACCGTTTGAGATATTTATTATCCATTCACAATTTAGCATATTTAATGTAGTTTCATCATGTTGAAAAAGTTTGGTACGAATAAAATAAATAGTTTAAGAGGAGTGGCTAAAAATTCAGAGGCTGATTTTGCAAAAAAATTCACATTCAGACCAAAATATCTGACTTCCTGATGGCCAGAGCTATTGAATGTAAATTAGAAAGTTGTCCGGCTTGATGAGAACAATATAGAAACTATTTTTTCTTTACTGTAGTTAAAAGTAACCCCCCCACTTTTGTCAAAAGCATGTTGAAAGTGACACACTTCCTGCTGCCAGTTGGTGGCGCTATAACTTTGACTCACAATAGCTACATCCATCTGATCGGCCTCTTACCACGAACACACTGCTGAAGTTTCATCAAGATCAGTTAATGTATGCAGAAGTTATTCCACTTCCGTGTTTCTCTTTTCTCGCCATAAATTCGATTCCTCGCCACAGCCAAACCGTTCGAGATATCAAAAATCCGTCCGCAATTTAGCATCCTCAAAGTCTTGACTACATGCACACCGAGTTTGAAGGGAACACGGTGAATTTTCTAGGAGGAGTATTTCACATTCCACAGCAAGCGTTTTCCAAACAACCCATAATAGCCGACTTCCTGTTGGGCTGGCGTAAAACTTGACGGGGGTAAAGTTGTTCGGCCCGATGAGATCTATATGTGTACCGAGTTTCATATTAATTCATGCGAGCGTGTTTGATATATGGATCAAGTTTTAGAACCCCGTTCAAGGGGGCGCTGTTGAGCCCCCCAGCCACGCCCGGGTACCAGCTTCAGCCCGGCCCTGATGGCCATGGGTTCTGACCTGTGTGCAAAGTTTCAAGAGTTTTTGAGCACGTTAAGGACCCCAAAAGCCCCTGAAACCTTGATTAACAATATAAAAGCAATAGTCAAATCCCCCCCTCCCCTCACACACACACAGACACAGAGAGAGGGAGAGAAAATTCTTCAGAAAATCCACATTCAAACCAAAATATCTCTCTTCCTGTTGGTCGGAGATGGTTCATGTAAATTAGAAAGTTGTCCGTCTTGATGAGGACAATACACATACCAAGTTTTGTGATTCTAGGAAAAACTAAGCCCCCATTTTTGACTAAAGGTGGCGCTACTGAGCCATTCCACCACGCCCGTTTCTGAAACTTTGTACATGTCTACTGGCTAATAAATGTGATGTGTCTGTTGAGTTTCATGCAATTTCAAGTATGTTAAGAGTCTCAAAAGCATCAAAAAAGAATATTAAAGTTTGATGCGTTGCCACGGCAACAGTATCTAAGATATCAATAATCCTTTCACAGGTTTACATCTGCCGTGTGTCTACATTATACACATAAAGTTTGAAGCAAATCGGGTAAAAATAAGACACTGATTTCAAAGCATTTTGAAAGTGATGTACTTCCTGCTGCCTGTTGGTGGCGCTATAACTTTGACTCACAATAGTCACATCTGTGCGATCGGCCTCTTACAACGAACACACAGGTGAAGTTTCATCAAGATCAGTTAATGTATGCAGAAGTTATAACACACTTCCTGTTTCATTTTTTCGCCATAAATTTTTTTCCTCGCCACGGCCAAACCGTTCGAGATATCAAAAATCCGTCCGCAATTTAGCATCCTCAATGTCTTGACTTCATGCACACCGAGTTTGGAGGCGAATCGATGAATTCCCTAGGAGGAGTACATTAAATTCCACAGCATGCGTTTCCAAACAACGCTAAATAGCCAACTTCCTGTTGGGCTGCCGTAAAAAGTAAGAGTACAAAAGTTGTTCGGCCCGATGAGATCTATATGTGTACCGAGTTTCATATTATTACATGCAAGCGTGTTTGATTTATGGACCAAGTTTTCGGACCCTGTTCAAGGGGGCGCTGTTGAGCCCCCCTGCCACGCCCGGGTACCAGCTTCAGCCCGGCCCTGATGGCCGCGGGTTCTGACCTGTGTGCAAAGTTTCAAGAGTTTTCGAGCATGATAAGAGCCCCAAAAGTGCCCGAAAGGTTGACAGAAAAATAATAAATAATAATAATAAATAATCCTACCGAAAACAATAGGGCCTTCGCCCTTTCAGGGCTTGGGCCCTAATAATAATAATAAATAATCCTACCGGAAACAATAGGGCCTTCGCCCTTTCAGGGCTTGGGCCCTAAATATATATAAATATAGCTGCGAGCAGCGATTACGGGCCCACGCCGGTGGCACCGCAACCCCGGTGCCTTTAGTTACCTAAAGGCACCGGGGTGGCGGTACCGCCGGCTTGGGCCCTCCATCGCTGCTCGCAGCTATATTTATATATATATATATATATATATATATATATATATACATACATACACACACATACATATATATGTATATATATATATATATATATATATATATATATATATATATATATATATATATATATATATATTATTGTTCAAAAGTTTGGGGTCAGTAAGATTTTTAATGTTTTTAGGAGAAGTCTCTTCTGCTCACCAAGGCTGCATTTATTGATTAAAAATACAAACAAAAACAGTAATATTGTGAAATATTATTCCAATTTAAAACAGCTGTTTTCAATTTTTAAATATTTTACATAGTAATTCATTTCTGTGATCAAAGTTGAGTTTTCAGCATCATTACTCCAGTCTTCAGTGTCACATGATCCTTCAGAAATCATACTAATATGATGATTGATGCTCAATAAATATTCATTATTATTTTCAATGTTGAAAACAGTTGTGTACAGATTTTTTTTTTCAAAATGCTTTGATGAATGTTAGTTCAAAAGAACAGCATATATTTCAAATATATATTTTTTTAACATTATAAATGTCTTTACTGTAACTGTTGATCACATCCTTCATAAATAAAAGTACTGATTTATTTTATTTATTTACCCCAAAAATAACATTTTAATTATTACTAACCCAAAACTTTTGAGCGGTAGTGTTTAACGTTACAAAAGCTTTAGATTTCAGATAAATGCTGTTCTTTTGAACTTTCTATTCATCAAAGACTGTACACAACTGTTTTCGACATTTAAAATAATAATGAATGTTTCTTGAGTATCAATCATCATATTAGAATAATTTCTGAAGGATCATGTGACAGTGACGACTGGAGTAATGATGCTGAAAACTCAGCTTTGATCACAGGAATAAATAACAGTTTAAAATATATTAAAATAGAAAGCAGCTGTTTTAAATTGGAATAATATTTTACAATATTACTGTTTTTGTTTGTATTTTTAATCAAATATATGCAGCCTTGGTGAGCAGAAGAAACTTCTCTGTTATGTGCGCGCCACAGACTGCACGCACGTCCGCTTAGAGTTCCGCCTTTTGCCTTCCGTCAATATTACGTTATTAGAAAAATATTTTTTTAGAGAATCGATTTTTTGACATTTGTGAATCGATTCAGAATCGTCCACGTCCGCATCGCGATGCATCTAAGAATAATTTTTTTCTCCCACCCCTAGATTTCATACAAATAAACAGTTACAATTAAGTCACTTACATTTTAGATGCAATGTTGACTGTTTTTGTTCTGTTTCAGCAGCGAAAATAGTTCAACAAAGATCACGGCAGAACCATCACTTATCACGTGTTTTCTCATAACTGAACGATTCAGCATTTTTAACGAATCGGTTGACTCAAAGATTGAATGATCAATCCATAAACATCTGTCTTAATCATGATCGACTCATTCGAACGAATCGTTTGAACGAATGAATCAATGACTCGCTTATTAAGATGGATGCCTGGCGACACCTAATGGCGGTTTAGTGTTGTTTATTCTTTCCCACATGTGTGTGATTTGTGTGTGCAACATTATCATTATTTTTCTTTCACTATTATATTAGCGATTTAAAAGCACCCACTCGTGTCACACGTCGATTAACCGGTGGGAAAATATCCTCAGACACATACCTAATAAATGTATATTTAAATACAATATTGGCCTACCTGGTAAAAAGTTTTATATACTATTTTGATGTCCTTTTGGACACAAGAGGGCAGTATAGCCCTATGTTTGCTTTTTTGTTGAACCAAATAGCACTAAATAGCCTGTTTTAACTTTTTCATTCTTCTTGAATTGCAAAAACAGAATAAAATGGGTTTAGTTGTGATATTTGCATTCTTTTATATAGAAATAAATGGTATATAATTACATTTTTAGAAGATTTTTAGTGTTTCCTTTTTGGACATTACTTTAATCCCTCGCCATAGCAAAACCTTTTAAGATATTTATTATCCATTCACAATTTAGCATATTTAATGTAGTTTCATCATGTTGAAAAAGTTTGGTACGAATAAAATAAATAGTTTAAGAGGAGTGGCTAAAAATTCAGAGGCTGATTTAGGAAAAAAAATCACATTCAGACCAAAATATCTGACTTCCTGATGGCCAGAGCTATTGAATGTAAATTAGAAAGTTGTCCGGCTTGATGAGAACAATATACAAACTATTTTTTCTTTACTGTAGTTAAAACTAACCCCCCCACTTTTGTCAAAAGCATGTTGAAAGTGACACACTTCCTGCTGCCAGTTGGTGGCGCTATAACTTTGACTCACAATAGCTACATCGATCTGATCGGCCTCTTACCACGAACACACTGCTGAAGTTTCATCAAGATCAGTTAATGTATGCAGAAGTTATTCCACTTCGTGTTTCTCTTTTCTCGCCATAAATTCGATTCCTCGCCACAGCCAAACCGTTCGAGATATCAAAAATCTGTTCGCAATTTAGCATCCTCAATGTCTTGACTTCATGCTGACTGAGTTTGGAGGTGATTGAATGAATTCTCTAGGAGGAGTACATCACATTCCACAGCAAGCGTTTTCCAAACAACCCATAATAGCCGACTTCCTGTTGGGCTGGCGTGAAACTTGACAGAGGGAAAGTTGTTCGGCCCCATGAAATCTATATGTGTACCAAGTTTCATATTAATTCATGCAAGCGTATTTGATATATGGACCAAGTTTTCAGACCCTGTTCAAGAGGGCGCTGTTGAGCCCCCCTGCCACGCCCGTTTCTGAAACTTTTCACATGTCTACTGGCTAATAAGTGTTATGTGTCTGTCGAGTTTCATCCAATTTCAAGCATGTTAAGAGTCTCAAACGCATCCGAAAAGAATATTAAAATTTGATGCGTTGCCACGGCAACAGTATCTAAGATATCAATAATCCTTTCACAGGTCTACATCTGCCGTGTGTTTACATTATACACATAAAGTTTGAAGCAAATCGGGTAAAATTAAGAGGGTGACTTCAAAGCATTTTGAAAGGGACACACTTCCTGCTGCCAGTTGGTGGCGCTATAACTTTGACTCACAATAGTCACATCCTTGTGATCGGCCTCTTACAACAAACACACTGCGAAAGTTTCATCAAGATCAGTTAACCTGTTAAGCGTTGCCAGTGCGTCGGCGCACTGAAGCGTTATTTATTTATTTAATTCAAAATTACTATCAGATTTAATGTTATACCTTGACAAACTATACATAATTAAAAAGATATAATACTCAAGTTTCAGTATTTGACCACTATTGTATTCTGAGAAACTCATAGTGACAGTTATGTCTTAATTTGTGTCAGGAGTTATGAAATGAAAAAATGAGTTGATACGAATGATATGAATTATGCGCGTCAGCCGCTTTCATTCATAAAAAACTCCGTGCTGTCGTCATGACAGCGATACACAAAACAACGTGCCTCAGGGCTTTAGCTAAAAAATGTGCAGATTTGGAGAAATATTGATAGATTCTCATAGATTTACATCATATTTCTATAGACAGGAATAATATTTATTGAATTTATACCCAAATGCGTCGATGTAATCTTTATGAGCATTTGGTACTCTGATTTACTGTGTTTTTAATTCATACCAACAGCCTGAGGGCGCTACATGCACAATAATAGTCCATATATGGAACATGAAGAAGAGCCATGATCATGTGACATTCCAGGACGTTAAAAATAAAGTCATTTGACATGGTCTTGAAAAACATTGAACTAAATCCAGAGTTTTGGACTTATTATCTTCAGATTTTAAACATAAAATGTTTAGACATGTGGCTTTAGCTATAGTGCATTTCTAGATTGCTCCAGTGCCAACTTCAATTTTATTTTCATGAGGATGTTTCATAAAAAATAATTTCTAATAACTTTACAAAACTTTGAAGCTATTTATAACAATTTTTTTCATTATGACAATAATTAATTCTACATTTACAATAAACTGCCAGGTGTCAGCTTTCAAATGAGATCATACTTGTGCTTTTAGTACAAAGGGTTCATGAACTGTATGTGTTTCAGTTTGGGTATGTCATTTCTGGGGATTTTTCAAAAGTGGGGTTGCAGCTTAACAGGTTAATGTATGCAGAAGTTATAACACACTTCCTGTGTACCATTATTCGCCATAAATTCGTTTCCTCGCCACAGCCAAACCGTTCGAGATATCAAAAATCCGTCCGCAATTTAGCATCCTCAATGTCTTGACTTCATGCACACCGAGTTTGGTTGTGATTGGACGAATATTCTAGGAGGAGTATTTCAAATTCCAGAGGATGCGTTTTTCAAACAACCCATAATAGTTGACTTCCTGTTGGGCTGGTGTAAAACTTAGAGCACGAAAGTTGTTCGGCCCGATGAGATCTATATGTGTACTGAGTTTCATATTATTATATGCAAGCGTGTTTGATTTATAGACCAAGTTTTCGGACACCATTCCAGGGGGCGCTGTCGAGCCCCCGTGCCACGCCCGGGTACCAGCTTCAGTCCGGCCCTGATGGCCGCAGGTTCTGATGTGTGTGCAAAATTTCAAGAGTTTTTGAGCATGTTAAGGGCCCCAAAAGTGCCCAAAAGGTTGACAAAATAATAATAATAATAATAAATAATCCTACCGGAAACAATAGGGCCTTCGCCCTTTCAGGGCTTGGGCCCTAATAATCCTACCGGAAACAATAGGGCCTTCGCCCTTTCAGGGCTTGGGCCCTAATAATAATAATCCTAACGAAAACAATAGGGCCTTCGCCCTTTCAGGGCTTGGGCCCTAAATATAGCTGCGAGCAGCGATTACGGGCCCAAGCCGGTGGCACCGCAACCCCGGTGCCTTTAGTTACCTAAAGGCACCGGGGTGGCGGTACCGCCGGCTTTGGCCCTCCATCGCTGCTCGCAGCTATATTTCTATATATATATATATATATATACATATATATATATATATATATATATATACATACACACACATACATATATATGTATATATATATATATATATATATATATATATATATATATATATATTATTGTTCAAAAGTTTGGGGTCAGTAAGATTTTTAATGTTTTTAGGAGAAGTCTCTTCTGCTCACCAAGGCTGCATTTATTGATTAAAAATACAAACAAAAACAGTAATATTGTGAAATATTATTCCAATTTAAAACAGCTGTTTTCAATTTTAAAATATTTTACATAGTAATTCATTTATGTGATCAAAGTTGAGTTTTCAGCATCATTACTCCAGTCTTCAGTGTCACATGATCCTTCAGAAATCATACTAATATGATGATTGATGCTCAATAAATATTCATTATTATTTTCAATGTTGAAAACAGTTGTGTACAGATTTTTTTTTTTCAAAATGCTTTGATGAATGTAAAGTTCAAAAGAACAGCATATATTTCAAATATATATATTTTTAACATTATAAATGTCTTTACTGTAACTGTTGATCAGTTTAACTCATCCTTCATAAATAAAAGTACTGATTTATTTTATTTCTTTCCCCCAAAAATAAAATTTTAATTATTACTAACCACAAACTTTTGAGCGGTAGTGTTTAACGTTACAAAAGCTTTAGATTTCAGATAAATGCTGTTCTTTTGAACTCTCTATTCATCAAAGACTGTACACAACTGTTTTCGACATTTAAAATAATAATGAATGTTTCTTGAGTATCAATCATCATATTAGAATAATTTCTGAAGGATCATGTGACAGTGACGACTGGAGTAATGATGCTGAAAACTCAGCTTTGATCACAGGAATAAATAACAGTTTAAAATATATTAAAATAGAAAGCAGCTGTTTTAAATTGGAATACTATTTTACAATATTACTGTTTTTGTTTGTATTTTTAATCAAATAAATGCAGCCTTGGTGAGCAGAAGAAACTTCTCTGTTATGTGCGCACCACAGACTGCACGCACGTCCGCTTAGAGTTCCGCCTTTTGCCTTCCGTCAATATTACGTTATTAGAAAAATATTTTTTTAGAGAATCGATTTTTTGACGATGCATCTAAGAATCAATTTTTTCTCCCACCCCTAGATTTCATACAACAGGTTAATAAACAGTTACAATTAAGTCACTTACATTTTAGATGCAATGTTGACTGTTTTTGTTCTGTTTCAGCAGCGAAAATAGTTAAACAAAGATCACGGCAGAACCATCACGCATCACGTGTTTTCTCATAACTGAACGATTCAGCATTTTTAACGAATCGGTTGACTCAAAGATTGAATGATCAATCCATAAACATCTGTCTTAATCATGATCGACTCATTCGAACGAATCGTTTGAACGAATGAATCAATGACTCGCTTATTAAGATGGATGCCTGGCGACACCTAATGGCGGTTTAGTGTTGTTTAAAAGCATCATTCTTTCCCACATGTGTATGATTTGTGTGTGCAACATTATCATTATTTTTCTTTCACTATTATATTAGCGATTTAAAAGCACCCACTCGTGTCACACGTCGATTAACCGGTGGGAAAATATCCTCAGACACATACCTAATAAATGTATATTTAAATACAATATTGGCCTACCTGGTAAAAAGTTTTATATACTATTTTGATGTCCTTTTGGACACAAGAGGGCAGTATAGCCCTATGTTTGCTTTTTTGTTGAACCAAATAGCACTAAATAGCCTGTTTTTAACTTTTTCATTCTTCTTGAATTGCAAAAACAGAATAAAATGGGTTTAGTTGTGATATTTGTATACTTTTATATAGAAATAAATGGTATATAATTACATTTTTAGAAGATTTTTACTTTAAATATGCTAAATTGTGAATGGATAATAAATATCTCAAACGGTTTTGCTATGGCGAGGGATTAATGTAGTTTCATCATGTTGAAAAAGTTTGGTACGAATAAAATAAATAGTTTAAGAGGAGTGGCTAAAAATTCAGAGGCTGATTTTGCAAAAAAATTCACATTCAGACCAAAATATCTGACTTCCTGATGGCCAGAGCTATTGAATGTAAATTAGAAAGTTGTCCGGCTTGATGAGTACAATATAGAAACTATTTTTTCTTTACTGTAGTTAAAAGTAACCCCCCCACTTTTGTCAAAAGCATGTTGAAAGTGACACACTTCCTGCTGCCAGTTGGTGGCGCTATAACTTTGACTCACAATAGCTACATCCATCTGATCGGCCTCTTACCACGAACACACTGCTGAAGTTTCATCAAGATCAGTTAATGTATGCAGAAGTTATTCCACTTCCGTGTTTCTCTTTTCTCGCCATAAATTCGATTCCTCGCCACAGCCAAACCGTTCGAGATATCAAAAATCCGTCCGCAATTTAGCATCCTCAAAGTCTTGACTACATGCACACCGAGTTTGAAGGGGACACGGTGAATTTTCTAGGAGGAGTATTTCACATTCCACAGCAAGCGTTTTCCAAACAACCCATAATAGCCGACTTCCTGTTGGGCTGGCGTAAAACTTGACCGGGGTAAAGTTGTTCGGCCCGATGAGATCTATATGTGTACCGAGTTTCATATTAATTCATGCGAGCGTGTTTGATATATGGATCAAGTTTTAGAACCCCGTTCAATGGGGCGCTGTTGAGCCCCCCAGCCACGCCCGGGTACCAGCTTCAGCCCGGCCCTGATGGCCGTGGGTTCTGACTTGTGTGCAAAGTTTTAAGAGTTTTTGAGCACGTTAAGGACCCCAAAAGCCCCTGAAACCTTGATTAACAATATAAAAGCAATAGTCAAATCCCCCCTCCCCTCACACACACAGAGACACAGAGAGAGGGAGAGAAAATTCTTCAGAAAATCCACATTCAAACCAAAATATCTCTCTTCCTGTTGGTCGGAGATGGTTAATGTCAATTAGAAAGTTGTCCGTCTTGATGAGAACAATACACATACCAAGTTTTTTTGCTGTTGATAAAACTAACCGCCCCATTTATGACTAAAGGTGGCGCTACTGAGCCCCTCACCACGCCCGTTTCTGAAACTTTGCACATGTCTACGGGCTAATAAATGTGATGTGTCTGTCGAGTTTCATCCAATTTCAAGTATGTTAAGAGTCTCAAAAGCATCAAAAAAGAATATTAAAGTTTGAAGCTTTGCCATGGCAACAGTATTAAAGATATCAAAAATCCTTTCACAGGTCTACATCTGCCCAGTGTTTACATTATACACATAAAGTTTGAAGCAAATCGGGTAAAAATAAGAGGGTGATTTCAAAGCATTTTGAAAGTGACACACTTCCTGCTGCCAGTTGGTGGCGCTATAACTTTGACTCACAATAGTCACATCAATGTGATCGGCCTCTGACCACGAACACACTGCTGAAGTTTTATCAAGATCAGTCAATGTATGCAGAAGTTATAATACACTTCCTGTGTCCCATTATTCGCCATAAATTCGTTTCCTCGCCTTGGCCAAACCGTTCGAGATATCAAAAATCTGTCCGCAATTTATCATCCTCAATGTCTTGACTTCATGCACACCGAGTTTTGAGGCGAATGGATGAATTTCCTAGGAGGAGTACATCAAATTCCACAGCATGCGTTTTCCAAACAACCCATAATAGCCGACTTCCTGTTGGGCTGGCGTAAAACTTAGAGCACGAAAGTTGTTCAGCCCAATAAGATCTATATGTGTACCGAGTTTCATATTAATTCATGCAAGAGTGTTTGGTATATGGACCAAGTTTTCGGACCGCACTCGGACCCCATTCAAGGGGGCGCTGTCGAGCCCCCCTGCCACGCCCAGGTACCATCTTCAGCCCGGCCCTAATGGCCGCAGCTTCTGACCTGTGTGCAAAGTTTCATGAGTTTTTGAGCACGTTAAAGGCCCCAAAAGCCCCCGAACCCTTGAACAATAATAATAATAATAATAATAAATATAGCTGCGAGCAGCGATTGCGGGCCCAAGCCGGTGGCACCGCCACCCCGGTGCCTTTAGTTACCTAAAGGCACCGGGGATGGCGGTGCCACCGGCTTTGGCCCTCCATCGCTGCTCGCAGCTATATTTATATATATATATATATATATATATATATATATATATATATATATATATATAAATATCTATATATATACATATATATATATGTATATAAATATCTATATATATACACACACACACACACACACACACACATATATATATATATATATATATATATATATATATATACTTATATATATATACGTATATATATATATATATATATATAAATATAAGACAGAAAATTTTACTTGTCTTACCTTATTCTGATTTTATGATACACCCAAAATATTCCACAACAAATCCTTTAAATTTAATGTAAAAATAAAAACGAAAGTAAGCAGTGTTGGTCTCACGTAACCCTCTCATTAGAATCAAAATGTTTCAATATTTGCGATGTATTTGGATGCTAAACTATTCTTTATTATAGGCTTTGTACTTCACTCGTGTTCCAATATCGATGGAAAAAATCATCCTCTTCACACGCGCAAAAATGTTCTTGGAAACATCACAGTGGAGCTCTGCTTACTGTGAATGGTACAGATTGTACTACTGACTATTTAAACAGAGCAGTGTAATTCCTTTATGTTAGGTTGACTATTTTTATTATTATATTGTATTAGGGCTATAATGAACAGGCTGCGATGTCAAGATTGCAATTCTGGAATGTGTGTGTGTGTGTGTGACGCGGTTGCGGTTGAACAGTGGACACAAAAACATAAATAAAATGTTTTAGTTAATTCCTACATCCATAGGAATAAATTGAAAATGCTCGCTCTACTCCGCACCATTATCAATGTCTGTGCGGACGTCTGTATTTTACTAGTATATAGTATACTATAGTTAGCGATTTAAAAGCGCTCAGTGGTGTCACACGTCGATTAACCGGTGGGAAAATGTTATCACAGTCACATCCCTAATATATTTATATATAAATACAATAGGCCTACCTGAAAGAGAATTTTACTTGCCCGACCAGAGTATAGCCTGATTAGAACGTCAATAACAAAAAAATAACTTGGGAATCACTAAAACGAGAGATTATTCTAATTTCATTACATTCATTTTAAGTTGCAATCATCAGTTAATAATAAATGTATTACTGATCAATGGTAACAAGGTTGCACTGCTGAGGCTCATGCTGCTTCTCCAGGAGAATTGTAAACAAATGAGCGCAGCACACAAAAAAGCAACCCAGTTAACAACATACTGACTATAAAAATTACAAATATGGAGTTTTTATATATTTTATATGATAGAGTTAAGCAACCTCACTTGACGAGTAGGCAACTATTTCCTGAATACAATCACGATTGAAACTGTGACATTGATTTCATACAACAGGTTAATAAACAGTTACAATTAAGTCACTTACATTTTAGATGCAATATTGACTGTTTTTGTTCTGTTTCAGCAGCAAAAATAGTTAAACAAAGATCACAGCAACTTGTTTTCTCATTACTGAATGATTCAGCATTTTGAAACGAATCGCTTGACTCAAAGATTCAATGGTCAATCCATAAACATCTGTCTCAATCATGAATGACTCAGTCATTGGAACGAATCATTTGAACGAATGAATCAATGACTCGCTCATTAAGATGGTCGCCTGGCGACACCTAATGGCGGTTTAGTGTTATGTTTAAAAGTATCATTCTTTCCAACGTGCACCATTATCAATGTCCGTGCGGACGTCCGTTTTTTTACTTTCACTTTTATATTAGCGATTTAAAAGCACCCGCTCGTGTCACACGTCGCTTAACCGATGGGAAAATATCCTCACAGTCATATACCTAATAAATTTATATTTAAATACAATAGGCCTACCTAGTAAAACGTTTTATATACTATTTTGATATCCTTTTGGACACAAGAGGGCAGTATAGCCCTATGTTTGCTTTTTTGTTGAAACAAATAGCACTAAATAGCCTGTTTTTAACTTTTTCATACTTTTTGAATTGCAAAAACAGAATAAAATAGGTTTAGTTCTAATATTTGTATAATTTTATATAAAAATAAATGGTGTATAATTAAATTTTAAGAATATATGAGATGTTTTCTGATTCCTTTTTTGACATTATTTTAATCCCTCGCCATGTCAAAACCATTTGAAATATTTAATATCCGTTCACAATTTAGCATCTTTAATGTATTTTCATCGTGTTAAAAAAGTTTGGTGTGAATAAAAAAAAAAACACTTAGCAGGAGTGGGTAAAAAGCAGAGGCTGAATTTGCAAATAAATCCACATTCAAACCAAAATATCTGACTTCCTATTGGTCGAAGCTAATAACTGTATATTAGAAAGTTGTCCGGCTCGATGAGACCAATGTACGTACTGATTTTTAAAACTGTGGGTAAAACTAACCCCCCCACTTTTGTCAAAAGCATTTTGAAAGTGACACACTTCCTGCTGCCAGTTGGTGGCGCTATAACTTTGACTCACAATAGTTACATCCATCTGATCGGCCTCTTACCACGAACACACTGGTGAAGTTTCATCAAGATCCGTTAATGTATGCAGAAGTTATACCACTTCGTGTTTCTCTTTTCTCGCCATAAATTCGTTTCCTCGCCACGGCCAAACCGTTCGAGATATCAAAAATCCGTCCGCAATTTAGAATCCTCAATGTCTTGACTTCATGCACACCGAGTTTGGTGGGGATTGGATGAATTCTCTAGGAGGAGTACTTCGCATTCCACAGCAAGCGTTCTCCAAACAACCCATAATTGCCGACTTCCTGTTGGGCTGGCGTAAAACTTAGAGCACGAAAGTTGTTCAGCCCGATGTGATCTATATGTGTACCGAGTTTCATATCATTACATGCAAGTGTGTTTGATTTATGGACAAGTGTTCGGATCCCATTCCAGGGGGCGCTGTTGAGCCCCCCTGCCACACCCGGGTACCAGCTTCAGCCCAGCCCTGATGGCCGAGGGTTCTGACCTGTGTGCAAAGTTTCAAGAGTTTTCGAGCACGTTAAAGGCCCCAAAAGCCCCTGAAACCTTGAAAAACAGGAATTTTAAACAAATCTCACTCAAAAGACAAATCCCCCCACCCCTCACACACACAGAGACGCAGAGGCAGAGAGAGAGAGGGAGAGAATTCTACAAAAAATCACATTCAAACCAAAATATCTCACTTTCTGTTGGTCACAGCTTATGACTATAAATTAGAAAGTTGTCCGGCTTGATGAGAACAATATACATAACGATTTTTGTGACTCTACTTAAAACTAAGCCCCCATTTTTGACTAAAGGTGGCGCTACTGAGCCCCTCACCACGCCCGTTTCTGAAACTTTGCACATGTCTACCGGCTAATAAATATGATGTGTCTGTCGAGTTTCATCCAATTTCAAGTATGTTAAGAGTCTCAAAAGCATCTGAAAAGAATATTAAAGTTTGATGCGTTGCCACGGCAACAGTATTTAAGATATCAATAAACCTTTCACAGTTCTACATCTGCCGTGTGTCTACATTATACACATAAAGTTTGAAGCAAATCGGGTAAAAATAAGAGGGTGATTTCAAAGCATTTTGAAAGTGACACACTTCCTGCTGCCAGTTGGTGGCGCTATAACTTTGACTCACAATAGTCACATCCATGTGATCGGCCTCTTACAACGAACACACTGTGGAAGTTTCATCAAGATCAGTTAATGTATGCAGAAGTTATAATACACTTCCTGTGTCCCATTATTCGCCATAAATTCGTTTCCTCGCCTCGGCCAAACCGTTCGAGATATCAAAAATCCGTCCGCAATTTATCATCCTCAATGTCTTGACTTCATGCACACCGAGTTTGGAGGTGAATGGATGCATTTCCTAGGAGGAGTACATCAAATTCCACAGCATGCGTTTTCCAAACAACCCATAATAGCCGACTTCCTGTTGGGCTGGCGTAAAACTTAGAGCACGAAAGTTGTTCAGCCCAATAAGATCTATATGTGTACCGAGTTTCATATTAATTCATGCAAGAGTGTTTGGTATATGGACCAAGTTTTCGGACCGCACTCGGACCCCATTCAAGGGGGCGCTGTCGAGCCCCCCTGCCACGCCCAGGTACCATCTTCAGCCCGGCCCTAATGGCCGCAGCTTCTGACCTGTGTGCAAAGTTTCATGAGTTTTTGAGCACGTTAAAGGCCCCAAAAGCCCCCGAACCCTTGAAGAACAATAATAATAATAATAAATATAGCTGCGAGCAGCGATTATGGGCCCAAGCCGGTGGCACCGCAACCCCGGTGCCTTTAGTTACCTAAAGGCACCGGGGTGGCGGTAACGCCGGCTTTGGCCCTCCATCGCTGCTCGCAGCTATATTTATATATATATATATATATATATATATATATATATTTATTATATATATATATATATATATATATATATATATATATATATATATATATATATATATATATATATTATACAAACATATATATATATATATATATATATATATATATATATATATATATATACCGTTCAAAAGCTTGGGGTAAGGAAGATTTTCAATGTTTTTAGGAGAAGTCTCTTCTGCTCACCAAGGCTGCATTTATTTGATTAAAAATACAAACAAAAACAGTAATATTGTGAAATATTATTCCAATTTAAAACAGCTGTTTTCTATTATAAAATATTTTACACTGTAATTAATTTATGTGATCAAAGCTGAGTTTTCAGCATCATTACTCCCGACTTCAGTGTCACATGATCCTTCAGAAACCATTCTAATATGATGATTGATGGTCAATAAATATTAATTATTATTTTCAATGTTGAAAACAGTTGTGTACAGATTTTTTTTCAAAATGCGTTGATGAATGTAAAGTTCAAAAGAACAGCATTTATTTCAAATATAATTTTTTTTAACATTATAAATGTCTGTACTGTAACTTTTTATCAGTTTAACTCATTCTCGATGAATAAAAGTATTGATTTATTTATTTCTTTCCCCCAAAAATAAAATAAAAATTATTACTGACCCCAAACTTCTGAACGGTAGTGTTTAATGTTACAAAAGCTTTAGATTTCAGATAAATGCTGTTCTTTTGAACTTTCTATTCATCAAAGACTGTACATAACTGTTTTCGACATTTAAAATAATAATGAATGTTTCTTGAGCATCAATCATCATATTAGAATAATTTCTGAAGGATCATGTGACAGTGACGACTGGAATAATGATGCTGAAAACTCAGCTTTGATCACAGGAATAAATAACAGTTTAAAATATATTAAAATAGAAAGCAGCTGTTTTAAATTGGAATACTATTTTACAATATTACTGTTTTTGTTTGTATTTTTAATCAAACAAATGCAGCCTTGGTGAGCAGAAGAAACTTAGCTTAAAAATCTTACTGACGCCAATTTTTTGAACAGTAGTGTATTATATATTTATATAATTATATAAAAATGTAAGGGATAAGACAGATCATTTTACTTGCCTGACCTGATTAGAACAATGAAAAAACTTAAATGAAAAAATAACTTGGGAATCACTAAAACGAGGGCGCGATTGAACAGTGGACACATAAAAACATACTCTGTCATTTTGTTCAGAACATCATTCAAACTGCAAAGTGGTAACTTATATTTTTGTACAGTCGCAATAAAACACAACATTGTGCTTTTTTTAAATACATTCAAGCAATCCGCCCCGAAAATGAAACTAAAATGCTCACGGCTGCACAGGCATTCATAATGGTGCGCGTCCTCAGCGAGGAACGAGCAGAACAGAGTCAACGTTTCTTAGGTCATTCCTCCTTCCATAGGAATTTATTGAAAACGCTCGCTCTGCTCCGCACCATTATCAATGTCCGTGCGGACGAACATATTTTACTTTCGTTTTTAAGTTAGCGATTAAAAAGCCCCCAGCAGTGTCACACGTCAGTTAACCGGTGGTAAAATATTCTCACCGTCACATACCTAGTATATTTTTATATAGATATAATAGGCCTACCTGATTTTGAACACAAGAGGGCAGTATAGCACTATGTTTGACTTTATTTATTTATTGTTTAGACTAAACAACCATTCTGGCAGTTTTTAAACTTAAACTTCATTCTTAAATTGAAAAAAAAAGAATAAAATGAGTTAAGTTCTGATATTTGTATACTTTTATGTAGTAATAAATGGTGTATAATTACATTTTTAGAATATATGAGCCTTTTAGTGTTTACTTTTTTGACATTACTTTAATCCCTCGCCATAGCAAAACCGTTTGAGATATTTATTATCCGTTCACAATTTAGCATCATTAATATATTTTTATCATGTTGAAAAAGTTTGGTGGGAATAAAATAACCACTTAGATAAAGGTGGCTAAAAATTCAGAGGCTGATTTTGCAAAAAAATCCACATTCAGACCAAAATATCTGACTTCCTGATGGTCAGAGCTAATGACTTTAAATTAGAAAGTTGTCCGGGTCGATGAGATCAATATATGAACTGAGTTTTTTTTACTGGAGTTAAAACTAACCCCCCCACTTTTGTCAAAAGCATGTTGAAAGTGACAAACTTCCTGCTGCCAGTTGGTGGCGCTATAACTTTGAATCACAATAGTTACATCCATCTGATCGGCCTCTTACCACGAACACACTGCTGAAGTTTCATCAAGATCAGTTAATGTATGCAGAAGTTATTCCACTTCGTGTTTCTCTTTTCTCGCCATAAATTCGATTCCTCGCCACGGCCAAACCGTTCGAGATATCAAAAATCCGTCCGCAATTTAGCATCCTCAAAGTCTTGACTACATGCACACCGAGTTTGGCCGCGGGTTCTGACATGCGTGCAAAGTTTCATGAGTTTTTGAGCACGTTAAAGGCCCCAAAAGCCCCCGAACCCTTGAAGAACAATAATAATAATAATAATAATAATAATAATCCTAACGAAAACAATAGGGCCTTCGCCCTTTCAGGGCTTGGGCCCTAATAATAATCCTAACGAAAACAATAGGGCCTTCGCCCTTTCAGGGCTTGGGCCCTAATAATCCTAACGAAAACAATAGGGCCTTCGCCCTTTCAGGGCTTGGGCCCTAATAAACAGAGCAATTCCAAGAGGGTCCTCACACCATCGGTGCTCGGGCCCTAATAAAGATAGATAAGTTAGTTAGAAAGATAGATAGATTAGTAAGAAAGAAATATAGATAAGTTAGTTAGAAAGATAGATAGATGAGTAAGAAAGAAAGAAAGATAGATAAGTTATTTAGAAATATAGATAGATTAGTAAGAAAGAAAGATAGATAGATTAGTTAGAAAGAGAAAGAAAGATTGATAAGTTAGATAGATAGATAGATAGATAGATAGATAGATAGATAGATAGATAGATAATTTAGTTAGTAAGATAGATAGATTAGTTAGAAAGAAAGAAAGAAAGATAGATTAGTAAGAAAGAAAGATAAGTTAGTTAGAAAGATAGATAGATAGATGAGTAAGAAAGAAAGATAGATAAGTTATTTAGAAAGATAGATAGATAAGAAAGAAAGATAGATAAGTTAGTTAGAAAGATAGATAGATTAGTTAGAAAGAGAAAGAAAGATAGATAAGTTAGTTAGAAAGATAGATAGATTAGTTAGAAAGAAAGAAAGAAAGATATATAAGTTAGTTAGAAAGAAAGATATATAAGTTAGTTAGAAAGAAAGATATATAAGTTAGATAGATAGATAGATAGATAGATAGATAGATAGATAGATAGATATATTGATAGATATATTGATAGATAGATTTTCTCAAGCCAACTTAACTAGAAAAAAAAGTTTGTTGAGACAAACTTTAAGTTGGCTTGAGAAAGCCGGACCAGAGAGTTTGAAGTTTAAAGTAGTTAGAAGTTTAAAGTAGTTAGAAGTTTTAAGTAGTTTTAAGTTTAAAGTACTTTAAATTTTGATTGATAAATTAGTTAGAAAGAAAGAATAGTTAGAAAGAAAGAAAAAAAAAATATTAGTTAGAAAGAAAAAGAAAGAAAGATTAGTTAGAAAGAAAGAGAAAGAAAGATAGATTAGTTAGAAAGAAAGAAAGATAATTTAAAAAAAGATTAGTTAGAAAGATAGATTAGAAAGAAAAAAGATAAATTAGAAAGAAAGAAAGAAAGAAAGAAAGAAAGAAAGAAAGAAAGAAAGAAAGAAAGGAAAAGAAAGATTAGTTTGAAAGAAAGAAAAAGAAAGATAGATAGAAAGAAAGATTAGTTTGAAAGAAAGAAAGAAAGAAAGATAGATAGAAAGAAATATTAGTTTGAAAGAAAGAAAAAGAAAGATAGATAGATAGAAAGAAAGATTAGTTAGAAAGAAAGAAAGAAAGAAAGAAAGAAAGAAAGAAAGAAAGAAAGAAAGAAAGAAAGAAAGAAAGATAGAAAAAGATTAGAATGATTAGTTAGAAAGAAAGATTAGTAAGAAAGAAAGATGGATTAGTTAGAAAGAAAGATAGATTGGTTAGAAGAAAGATAGATTAGTTAGAAAAAAGAAAGAAAGAAAGATGGATTAGTTAGAAAGAAAGATAGACTAGTTAGAAAGAAAGAAAGAAAGAAATATTAGAAAGAAAGAAAGAAAGAAAGAAAGAAAGAAAGAAAGAAAGAAAGAAAGAAAGAAAGAGAAAAATATTAGGTAGAAAGAAAGAAAGAAAGATTAGAAAGAAAGATTAGTTAGAAAGAAAGATGGATTAGTTAGAAAGAAAGAAAGAGAGAAAGAAAGAAAGAAAGAAAGAAAGATGGATAAGTTAGAAAGAAATAAAGATGGATTGGTTAGAAAGAAAGAAAGAAAGAAAGAAAGAAAGAAAGAAAGAAAGAAAGAAAGAAAGAAAGAAAGAAAGAAAGATGGATTAGTTAGAAAGAAAGATAGACTAGTTAGAAAGAAAGAAATATTAGAAAGAAAGAAAGAAAGAAAGAAAGAAAGAAACGTTAGTTAGTTAGAAAGATTGATAGATTAGTAAGAAAGAAAGAAAGATAGATAAGTTAGTTAGAAAGATAGATTAGTTAGTTCGAAAGATTGATAGATTAGTAAGAAATAAAGAAAGATAGATAAGTTAGTTAGAAAGATAGATAGATTAGCTAAAAAGAAAGAAAGAAAGATAGATAAGTTAGTTAGAAAGATAGATTAGTAAGAAAGAAAGATAGATAAGTAGTTAGAAAGATAGATAGATTTGTTAGAAAGAAAGAAAGAAAGAAAGAAAGAAAGAAAGAAAGAAAGAAAGAAAGAAAGAAAGAAAGATAAGTTAGTTAGAAAGATTGATAGATTAATTAAAAAGAAAGATAGATAGATTAGTTAGTTAGAAAGATAGATTAGTAAGAAAGAAAGAAAGATAAGTTAGTTAGAAAGATAGATAGATTAGAAAGAAAGAAAGATAGATAAGTTAGTTAGAAAGATAGATCAGTTAAAAAGAAAGAAAGATAGATAAGTTAGTTAGAAAGATAGATAAGTTAGTTAGAGAGATAGATAGATAGATTCGTTAGAAAGAAAGATAGATAAGTTAGTTAGAGAGATAGATAGATTCGTTAGAAAGAAAGAAAGATTGTTTAGTTAGTTAGAAAGATAGATAGATTAGTAAAAAATAAAGATAGATAGATTAGTAAAAAATAAAGATAGATAAGTTAGTTAGAGAGATAGATAGATATGTTAGAAAGAAAGAAAGATTGTTAAGTTAGTTAGAAAGATAGATAGATTAGAAAGAAAGAAAGATAGATAGATTAGAAAGAAAGAAAGATAGATAAGTTAGTTAGAAAGATAGATCAGTTAAAAAGAAAGAAAGATAGATAAGTTAGTTAGAAAGATAGATAAGTTAGTTAGAGAGATAGATAGATAGATTCGTTAGAAAGAAAGATAGATAAGTTAGTTAGAGAGATAGATAGATTCGTTAGAAAGAAAGAAAGATTGTTTAGTTAGTTAGAAAGATAGATAGATTAGTAAAAAATAAAGATAGATAGATTAGTAAAAAATAAAGATAGATAAGTTAGTTAGAGAGATAGATAGATATGTTAGAAAGAAAGACAGATTGTTAAGTTAGTTAGAAAGATAGATAGATTAGTAAAAAATAAAGAAAGATAGATAAGTTAGTTAGAAAGATAGATCAGTTAAAAAGAAAGAAAGATAGATAAGATAGTTAGAAAGATAGATTAGTTAGTTCGAAAGATAGATTAGTAAGAAATAAAGAAAGATAGCTAAGTTAGAAAGATAGATAGATTAGTTAAAAAGAAAGAAAGATTGATAAGTTCGAAAGATAGATAGATTAGTTAAAAAGAAAGAAAGAAAGAAAGAAAGAAAGAAAGAAAGAAAGATAACTTAGTTAGAAAGATAGATAGATTAGTTAGAAAGAAAGAAAGTTAGTTAGAAAGATTGATAGATTAGTTAGTTGGAAAGAAAGAAAGAAAGAAAGAAAGAAAGAAAGAAAGAAAGAAAGAAAGAAAGAAAGAAAGAAAGAAAGAAAGAAAGAAAGAAAGAAAGAAAAGTTAGTTAGAAAGATTGATAGATTAGTAAGAAATAAAGAAAGATCAGTTAGTTAGAAAGATAGATAGATTAGCTAAAAAGAAAGAAAGAAAGATATATAAGTAGTTAGAAAGATAGATAGATTAGTTAGAAAGAAAGAAAGAAAGAAAGAAAGATAAGTTAGTTAGTTAGTTAGAAAGATTGATAGATTAGTAAGAAAAAAATAAAGATAGATAAGTTAGTTAGAAAGATTGATAGATTAGTAAGAAAGAAAGAAAGATAGATAAGTTAGTTAGAAAGATAGATAGATTAGTTAGAAAGAGAAAGAAAGATAGATAAGTTAGTTAGAAAGATAGATAGATCATTTAGTTAGAAAGATAGATAGATTAGTTAGAAAGAAAGAAATATATATATGTTAGTTAGAAGGAAAGATAGATAAGTTAGTTAGAAAGAGAGATAGATAAGTTAGTTAGAAAGATAGATAGATTAGTAAGAAAGATAGATAAGTTAGTTAGAAAGATAGATAGATGAGTAAGAAAGAAAGAAAGAAAGAAAGATAGATAGATAAGCTATTTAGAAAGATAGATAGATTAGTAAGAAAGAAAGATAAGTTAGTTAGAAAGATAGATAGATTAGTTAGAAAGAAAGAAAGATATACAAGTTAGTTAGAAAGAAAGATATATAAGTTAGTTAGAAAGAAAGAAAGTTATATAAGTTAGTTAGAAAGATAGATAGATTAGTTAGAAAGAAAGAAAGATAGATAAGTTAGTTAGAAAGATAGATAGATTAGTTAGAAAGAAAGAAAGATAAGTTAGAGAGATAGATAGATTACTTAGAAAGAAAAAAGATTAAGTTAGTTAGAAAGATAGATAGATTAGTAAAAAATAATGAAAGATAGATAAATTAGTTAGAAAGATAGATAGATTTGTAAGAAAGAAAGAAAGATAGATAAGTTAGTTAGAAAGATAGATAGATTAGTAAGAAAGATTCAAGATTTTATTCAAGATTTTATTTGTCACATACACAGTTATATACAGAATATACAACCAGTAGTGAAATGTAAATAGGGTGAACTCCAAGATAGTGCAATGTTATAAAACACTAAAAATATTAACAATTTAAGCAATATAAGATAATTTCTAATAATAATAATAATTAAAAATTAAATAAATAAAAATAATAATAATAAAAAATAATAAAAAATAATAAAAAAAAAAGATCTGTAAGCTAACTGAGAATATTTACAGAAATGTACAGACAATAGTAACGAGGTAGTTACATAGCAGCAGTGTAAAGTGCAGGGATGCAGATTTGTAGCTTCGTTACAATAAGAGCAGTCAGTGCTGAGTGCAGGTATTAATGTCCAGAGTGCGGGTATGATGTCCAGGGTACAGATAATGCTAGGAGGCCGAGTTTAGGAGCCTGATGGCCTGAGGGAAGAAGCTTCTCCTAAGTCTCTCTGTTTTAGACCTCACGCTGCGGTAGCGCTTACCTGATGGCAGCAAGTTGAAGAGACAGTTATGTGGGTGGTTGAAGTCCTTAATAATTTTGTTGGCTCTGCTCTTGCAGCGTTTGTGGTAAATGTCTTGCAGGGGTGAGAGAGAAGACCCAGAGATGCGCTCAGCTAAGCGCACAACTCTCTGAAGTGATTTGCAGTCGTGACTTGAGCTATTCCCATACCACACTGTGATACACTGAGTTAAAACACTTTCTATGGCCCCTGAATAGAAAGTTTTTAGGATCGTTGGTGATACCCTGAATTTTCTCAGCTGTCGCAGATGGTATAGTCTTTGCCTGGCTTTCTTCACCTGTGTGTGAATGTGAGAGGTCCAAGTAAGATCCTCAGAGATGTTCACACCGAGGTACTTGTAGCTGCTCACCTTCTCCACAGGTGTCCCACTGATCATAAGAGGAGTAAAGGCCTGCTGTCTCTTTCTGAAGTCCACAATCAGCTCTTTGGTTTTGGTCACATTCAGAGAGAGACAGTTGTCCTGGCACCAAGATGTTAATTTCTCAACCTCTTCCATGTATGCGGTCTCGTTGTTGTTGGAGATAAGGCCTAGAACCACTGTATCGTCAGCGAATTTGACAATAGAAGTGGAGCTGTGAGAAGCCACGCAATCATGTGTGTAGAGAGAGTAAAGTAGGGGACTCAGAACGCAGCCCTGTGGCGCTCCTACGCTCAGGGTGATGGAGTCGGAGGTGGACCGGCCTACTTTCACTACCTGGGGTCTGTATGAAAGAAAGTCCTGAATCCACTTGCAGAGTGAAGGATTCAGACCCAGATTTAGGAGTTTGGAAGTTAATTTGCTGGGAATTATAGTGTTAAAGGCTGAGCTGTAGTCGATGAAAAGCAGCCTTACATAGTTCCCATTTTTGCTGTCGATGTGGGTGAGAGAGGAATGTAGGACGTGAGAGATGGCGTCCTTCGTAGATCTGTTTGGCCGATAGGCAAACTGAAGAGGGTCCAGTGTATCAGGTATGAAGGAGCAGATGTTGTTTTTAACCAGTCTCTCAAATACCTTCATGACTGTGGATGTGAGGGCAACTGGACGATAGTCATTCAGGCATGAGGGTTTATTGTTCTTCGGCACAGGAATGATGACCGATTTTTTTAAAGATGAGGGGACCACGGATGTAGCAAGGGACTCGTTGAAGATAGATGTAAACAATCCAGCGAGCTGATCAGCACAGCACCTCAGAACGCGACCAGAGATGCCATCAGGTCCGGCTGCTTTCCTGACATTAACCCGCTTTAGCGCCCGTCTAACCTCGTCCTCCGACACGGTGATTGCAGGGTTGTCGCCGCTCTGTCCGCTACTCTCTCGCGCGCCGAGAGGCAGAGTTTCTCTGCCGCGATTGCAATCAAAGCGAGCAAAGAAAGAGTTTAACTCGTCAGCCAGCGACGGATCTGCTCTCACCTCTGTAGAGGATTTGGTGCCGAAGGTGCAGATGGTCCTCAGTCCTTGCCACATGCGTCTGGAGTCATTTAGTTGGAAGTGAGTCTCCACACGATCCCTGTAGCGGAGTTTGGCGTCTTTAACTGCGTGGCGAAGAGCATAGCAGGATGATTTGTACTCGCTCATATTTCCCGACAGAAGACCGGCGTTGTATGTTTCCGTGCGTTTGTTCACTGCAGCACGAATATTTTTGTCCACCCATGGTTTCTGATTTGAGAAAATCTTGATAGTTACAGTTTCCGTTGCTTGTTCTGTTAGTGTGTTTACAAAACTTAATGCTACGTCCGTAAACTCGCTGACGTCAGATGAGCTCGCCCGGAACATGTCCCAGTCTACGTCATCAAGAGCCGCCTGTAGCCAAGTTTCAGAAGTGGAGGACCAGCGCGTCACCACTTTCTGCACCGGAGGTTCCTGGACGAGCCTTTGTTTATATTCCGGTGTGAGGAAAATGGCGGCATGGTCCGATTTGCCAAAAGCGGGTTGTGATCGGGCTTTGTAGGCATTCAAAGAAAGATAAATAAGTTAGTTAGAAAGATAGATAGATGAGTAAGAAAGAAAGATAAGTTAGTTAGAAAGATAGATTAGTAAGAAAGAAAGATAGATAGTTAGAAAGACTGATAGATTAGTTAGAAAGAGAAAGAAAGATAGATAAGTTAGTTAGAAAGATAGATAGATCATTTAGTTAGAAAGATAGATTAGTTAGAAAGAAAGAAAGATATATACGTTAGTTAGAAAGAAAGATAGATAAGTTAGTTAGACAGAAAGATAGATAAGTTAGTTAGAAAGAAAGATATAATAGTTAGTTAGAAAGAAAGAGATTAGAAAGAAAGATAGATTAGATAGATAGATAGAGTTTGAAGATATATATATATATATATATAGTTTGAAGATAGATAGATAGATATATAGATAAAGTTTGAAGATAGATAGATAGATAGATAGATAGATAGATAGATAGATAAAGTTTGAAGATAGATAGATAGATAGATAGATAGATAGATAGATAAAGTTTGAAGATAGATAGATAGATATATAGATAAAGTTTGAAGATAGATAGATAGATAGATAGATAGATAGATAGATAGATAGATAGATAGATAGATAGATAGATAGATAGATAGATAGATAGATTTATGAGTCCATAGAATGGTAGTTTAATTGAGTCTAGGGCTTCAGGGAGTTTAGATTTGAGTTTTTGGCTTGTACACTAATGGGCCACCGTAGTCTTGGCTCAATTTGAGCATTCTGCAATGTAAGTCTATGGGATTTTTATGGTTTTTAATATTAATTTTTAAGAAAACTGAAAGTCAAATCAGTCTGAAAAGATATAGCACACCAAGTCAGAACAGTATGAATTGTCTCTGAGTTTCTTCAAAAAGCCCAGTCTTGGCAGCAGAGTTTCTTCAGAAAATCTGAAAAATCTATGAATTTCTTCAAAAAGCCTGTTTTTGGCAGCAGATTTCGCTTACGGCCATACCACTTTGAGAACGCCCGATCTCGTCTGATCTCGGAAGCTAAGCAGAGTCGGGCCTGGTTAGTACTTGGATGGGAGACCGCCTGGGAATACCAGGTGCTGTAAGCTTTTTAGTTAACTTCACTAATGTTCTAACCTTTTAAATAGCCCGTTTTTGGCAGCAGATTTCGCTTACGGCCATACCACTTTGAGAACGCCCGATCTCGTCTGATCTCGGAAGCTAAGCAGAGTCGGGCCTGGTTAGTACTTGGATGGGAGACCGCCTGGGAATACCAGGTGCTGTAAGCTTTTTAGTTTACTTCACTAATGTTCTAACCTTTTAAATAGCCCGTTTTTGGCAGCAGATTTCGCTTACGGCCATACCACTTTGAGAACGCCCGATCTCGTCTGATCTCGGAAGCTAAGCAGAGTCGGGCCTGGTTAGTACTTGGATGGGAGACCGCCTGGGAATACCAGGTGCTGTAAGCATTTTTGTTTAAAAAAAAAAAAAAAAAAAAAAAGAGTCTAAGAGTTTGTTCAAAATGACAAAAATTGTCTCTGAGTTTCTTCAAAAAGCCCAGTCTTGGCAGCAGAGTTTCTTCAGAAAATCTGAAAAATCTATGAATTTCTTCAAAAAGCCTGTTTTTGGCAGCAGATTTCGCTTACGGCCATACCACTTTGAGGGCGCTAGTGAGTAGCACGTTCCAGGAAGTGTTTGGCTGCAGTGGGTGAGAGAGGCTCACCAAACTTTTTGTGTTTATTTTTTTGACGTTTAAGTCTTTATTTTCATCAGTGGTTAGTTTGTTTGTTTGTTTCAGTTCTTCCTCCCAGCAGCTTGCGCTGTTGGGAAGGAACTTCAGTTTTTTTGCGTCTTTTGTTATTTGTTATTTTATTTGTTTTCCTTTTTGTTTATAATGGATGGATCCACGGTGACGGACATGGCAATGGCGGAGGAAATACGGCTTGGAAATGACAATGGACTGGCTAAAAGACAACGAGATGGTAAAGAAAAGGATAATGAAAGAAGAAAAGAGAATGTGAAAAGAGTGTACATGAAGGAAGCGACGGTGACGGTGGAAGTAGGACAAGTGAAAGATGTGAGGGCGGCAGATATTATCAAAGCAGTGACGGAGCGGATTGGTGAAGGAAGGATACTAGCGGTCAGACCCAAACAAACTAAGGAGTACGAGGTGACGCTGGAGCATGAAGACGACACAGAGATTTTAATGGATGGATTGACAATTAATGGAATTAACTTTGAGGTAAAGAGACTGCAAAACCGAGACTACGTTGTCTCCTTCATGCATCTGC
This sequence comes from Rutilus rutilus, assembly GCF_951802725.1. Classification (NCBI taxonomy): domain Eukaryota; kingdom Metazoa; phylum Chordata; class Actinopteri; order Cypriniformes; family Leuciscidae; genus Rutilus; species Rutilus rutilus. The sequence goes on along the minus strand of NC_140229.1, from coordinate 29,746,807 downwards.
CCGTCTACATTGCTGATGAGGAGATTGTTAACAAATTGGAAGGATGGGGAGTTCTCCCAATATCTAAAATAAAAAGACGAGTGTATCCGGGCACCAACATTGAGGATGGGACAAGGTTTGTCAGAACACGTTTCCCAAAAGAAGTTGCCTCCCTCCCATACAGTACAAGAATGGAAACGGCAGAGGGCCCACAATATTTCCGGGTGATGCACAGCCACCAGGTGAAGACCTGTCGGCTGTGCATGAGCCCGGACCATGTGGTGAAGGATTGCCCGGAGTTCAAGTGTTTTAAGTGTGAGGAGAGGGGGCACTTCGCGAGAGACTGCAATGCAGTAAGGTGCCCGGATTGTAATTTGGTTTTAAATAAGTGTGAGTGTTGGATGGGAAATGAGGAGGAGGATGACGAGCAGCAAGTGGACGGGCAGATGCATGAACGAGACAATGTGCAGCGAGAAGAGGAAACAATACAAGAGGGCGAAACAACAGAGACCAAGAACACTGAACAGCATGAAGAGGAACATAATGATCAAGAGGAACAATCACAACAGGATGGAGTTATATGGACACAATTGGATTTGACGGACAATTTGCAAAACGACATGGAGACAATAGAACTTGACGAACAAGCGGTTGGAATGGAAAGCGAAGAGGGGAAAGAAAAGGAGGACAAACAAGTGAAATCAACGAAAAGAAGAAGGCCAATAAAGGTAACACCAAATTTAAACACTGCCAGGAAAAAAGTAATTAAAAAAGACTCTATTGAGACTGGGAATAAGTTTGACGTGCTAAAGGACTTGAAGGAGATGGACTAAGATGATGGATCTTATAAACATTTTTATATGTTTTATGCTGTTAAGAATTGTTACTTTTAATGCAAGAGGACTTTCAGATATAAGAAAATTTGAGAAAATGAAGGAAATGTTCAAAGGTGAAGATGTGATTTTATTACAAGAGACTAACTGGAAGGAAGGTTTTATGATTGAAATTACGAAAAGGTGGAATGGAGAGATCTTATATAATAATGGGGATGTTAAGCAGGGCAGAGGTGTAGCGGTTTTAATAAAGGAAAACAGTGGTGTAATATGTAAAAAAATATGCAATGATAAAGAAGGGAAATGTATGGCTATAGAAATGATTTTTGAGGGAAAAGCAGTAGTTGTGGTTAACGTTCATGCGCCAAATGAAGAGAATGAAAAGAAAGAGTATTTTAGTGTTTTACGAGAATTTTTAAAGAAATACAAAGAAGTTATTATGATGGGTGATTTTAATACTGTTTTTAGCAAATTTGAAATGGGTGAGGGAATGGTTTTTAAAAGTGACAAAGGAAGAAAAGAATTGAAATTATTAATGGAAGAAAACAACATGATTGATATATGGCGAGAAAGAAATGAAAAAATTAGAGAATATTCAAGGAGGCAATTAGTGGGGAATTTTATGTGCAAAACAAGAATTGATTTTATCTTATGTACAAGGAACGTGGAAGGTTTTATTTGTAATATTAAATATGAGGAATCAAGCCTAAGCGATCATAAACCAATTTTTATGCAATTAGACTGGAGTTCTGTGAAAAGAGGGCCAGGAGTATGGGTTTTAAACACAGAGATTTTAAAGAATGAAGATTATATTTTAAGTGTTAAAGGAATTATTGAAACGGAAAAGGAGAACGAAATGTACATTGAGGATAAAAGAATATGGTGGGAAAATACTAAATATTTAGTTAAAAAGTTTACAATAAAGTACTGCAAGTTAATAGAGAAAAGTAAGAGAAACAAGGAGAGAGAAATAAGAGAAAAATTGAAAAATGAATTAAATGAGAATGGAAAAGATATACAAAAAATAAAAGAATTAGAGGGAATACTGAAAGAAATGGAAGAGGAAAAATATGAAGGTGCAAGACTTAGAAGTAAAGCAAAATACACAGTGGAGGGCGAAAAATGTACAAAGTTTTTCTTTGATCTAGAAAAAAGAAGGGGGAAAGCGGAAATGATAAAAGAAATAAGAGGAAATAATGGAGTAGTTGTAGAAACAAATGAGGAGATATTAAAAGAAATAAAAACATACTATGAGAAATTGTTTAGTACAGAGGGGGTGAAAGAAGTAGAGAAACAGGAGTTACTGAAACAAATAAAAACAACAGTTGGAGAAGTTGACAAAAAAGAGTGTGATGAAGAGATAAAAGAAGAAGAGATAAAAAGAGCAATAAGTGAATTAAATAAAAAGAAAAGTCCAGGTATAGATGGTTTGGGGAGTGAATTTTATATAGTTTTAAAAGATTTTTTAACTAATATTTTAAAAGAAGTTTATGTAGATATTTTTAATAAAGGAGAACTGAATCAAAGAATGGGAATGGGTTTAATGAAGTTGATCTACAAGCGAAAAGGGGAGAAGATAGAGTTAAAGAACTACAGACCAATTACGATGCTTAATACTGATTTAAAGATTTTATCCAAAATTTTATCCAACAGATTAAAGGAAGTAATGCCGAGTATAATTAAAACTAACCAAGTGTACGGAGTAAAAGGAAGAGACATAGCAGATACAACAATTAGTATAAAAGATATAATAAGATACATACATGAAAAGAACAAAGATGGGTTTATAATCAGTTTAGATTTTGAGAAAGCATTTGACAGGGTAGAACATAGCTTTTTATTTGATGTTTTAAAGAGTTTTGGTTTCGGAGAGAATTTTATTAAATGGATTAGGATTTTATATAAAGGTGCAGTAACAAAAATTAAATGTAATGGTTTTTTAACAGAGTGTTTTAAATTAACCAGATCAATAAGACAAGGATGTCCGCTGTCAGCTCTTTTATATTCTCTAGTTGCGGAACCATTGGGACTCACTGTAAAACAAGAGGAGGGAATAAAAGGGATACGCATTGAGGGAGAAGAGAATAAAATCTTTCAATATGCGGATGATACAACGTTATTGGTAAAAGATCTGGGGAGTGTAAAAAAAGCAATGCAAATCATACAAAAGTTTTGTAGGGGATCAGGAGCTAAAGTAAATGAGGATAAAACGGTATATATGAGATTTGGAGGGACGACAATTTTAACAGAGCATTTTAGTTTTAAGGAGACAAAAGAAATAAAGATTTTAGGTGTTTTAATGGGGAAGGACGAGAAGAAAGCAGAAGGAGCTATGTGGGAGGAAATTTTAGGAGGAATTGAAAGAAGATTGACTTTTTGGAAAATGAGAACATTAACTTTGAAGGGGAAGGTTTTAGTTCTGAATGTTTTAATGATTTCTAAACTATGGTATATCTTATACACGTCATCTATGCCATTGTGGGCAGAAAAAAGGCTGAAAAAATGTTTTTTAGAGTTTTTATGGGAAGGGAAGCCGCCAAGAATAGCATATAATACTTTAATAGGAGCAGTGGGGAACGGAGGACTAGGATTAATGGATGCGGAACAAAGAAAAAACAGCTTAAGAGTGAAAATGATAAAAAAATACTTGGATGAAGAAAATAAAGCGGCATGGAAAAGAACAATGGGGTTTTTTTTAAGTAAGTGTAGTAATTTTAATCTTGGGGACAACATATTGTGGATGAGAACAAAAAATTGGATGATGGAGGGATTGCCAGATTTTTACAAAGAAATGATGAGTGCCTGGGGCAAATTTTTAACTAGTGTACATTTTAAACCACAAGGTAGAGAGAACATTTTAAATCAGCCTTTATTCTTAAACAACAGCATTTTAAATCAAGGGAAAGAGATATTTTATAAGAAATGGTGGGAGCTGGGGATTACAAGAGTAAGAGATGTTTTATATGAGTTTAAAGATGGATTTTTACCAATACAATACATTGTGGATGTAATGGAGGAGGCAAAGGAGGATTTTAGCAGAC
>NC_140229.1:29730454-29732954 GCF_951802725.1 Rutilus rutilus | reverse complement strand
GGTTTTATCAATGTTTTTATATGTTTCATGCTTTTAAGAATTGTTACTTTTAACGCTAGAGGACTTTTAGACATAAGAAAATTTGAAAAAGTGAAAGAAATGTGTAAAGGAGAGGATGTGATTTTTTTACAAGAAACTAACTGGAGAGAAGGGGTTATAAGTGAAATAAGGAAAAGATGGAATGGGGAAATTTTATTTAACAATGGGGATGGTAGAATGGGCAGAGGAGTGGCAGTTTTAATAAAAGAAAACAGAGGTGTAACATGTAAAATAGTGTATAAGGATAAAGATGGGAAATGCATAGCGGTGGAAATGGAGTATGAAGAGAAGAAAGTAATTGTAGTAAATGTACACGCTCCCACAGAAGAGAAAGAAAAGAAAGAGTATTTTAATGGATTGAGGGGATTTTTTAAAAAGCACAAAGAAGTTATTATGATGGGTGATTTTAACACGGTTTTTAGTAGATTAGATATGGCAGAGGGAATGGTTTTCAAAACGGATCAAGGAAGGAAAGAGTTGAAAGTGCTAATGGAAGAAAACAATATGGTTGATATATGGAGAGAGAGAAATGAAAAGAAAAAAGAATATTCAAGGAGACAATTGGTTGGGAATTTTATGCGTAAAACAAGAATAGATTTTATTTTATGTACCAGGAATATAGAAGGTTTTATAGGAAAAATAAAACATGAAGAAACAAGCTTAAGTGATCATAAGCCAATTTTTATAGAAATAGACTGGAGTACAATGGAAAGAGGGCCGGGAGTATGGGTTTTAAACACAGAGGTTTTAAAGAATGAAGATTATGTTTTAAGTGGTAAGGAAATCATTGAAAAGGAAAAAGAAAATGGAATGTACAAGGAAGATAAAAGAATATGGTGGGAAAATGTGAAGTATTTAGTGAAAAAGCATACAATAAAGTACTGTGGGTTAATACAGAAATGCAGGAAAAGTAAGGAAAGAGAAATAAGAGAAAAATTAGAAAAAGAGTTAAATGAGAAAGGAACAGATATACAAAAAATAAAAGAAATAGAGGGAAGTTTGAAGGAAATGGAAGAAAAGAAATACAAAGGGGCAATGTTAAGAAGTAAGGCCAAATATGTAGTAGAAGGAGAAAAGTGCACAAAGTTTTTCTTTGATCTAGAAAAAAGAAGAGGAAAAGCTGAAATTATAAAAGGAATAAGGGGAGGAAGTGGTGAAATAGTAGAAACGAATGAGGAAATATTAAAAGAAATAAAAATGTATTATGAAAAGTTATTCAATACAGAAGGGGTAAAAGAGGAAGAAAAGCGAGAACTTTTGAAGCAAATAAAAACAAAAATAGGAGAAGAGGATAAAAAAGAGTGTGATCAAGACATAAGAGAGGAAGAGATAAAAAGAGCAATAAGTGAATTAAATAAAAAGAAAAGTCCAGGTATAGATGGTTTGGGGAGTGAGTTTTATATTGTTTTTAAAGAATTTCTGACCAACATTTTAAAAGAAGTATATGAAGAGGTTTTTAGAAAAGGGGAGATTAATCAAAGAATGGGATTGGGTTTAATGAAATTGATATATAAAAGAAAAGGAGAAAAAGTAGATTTAAAGAATTACAGACCAATTACAATGCTCAACACTGACTTGAAGATTTTAACAAAAATTTTAGCAAACAGATTAAAAGAAATAATGCCGAGTATAATTAAAACAAATCAAGTGTATGGGGTTAAAGGAAAAGATATCGCAGATACAACAATTGGCATAAAAGATATGATAAGGTACATGCATGAAAAGAACAGAAAAGGGTATATAATTAGTTTAGATTTTGAAAAAGCGTTTGACAGAGTGGAACATGAATTTTTATTTGGTGTTTTAAAGAGTTTTGGTTTTGGAGGGAATTTTATTAAATGGATTAGAATTTTATACAAAGGAGCGATAACGAAAATTAAATGTAATGGGTTTTTAACACAATGTTTCAAAATTACTAGATCGATAAGGCAAGGATGTCCGCTGTCAGCTCTTTTATATTCTTTAGTTTCGGAGCCACTAGGTCTAGCCATAAAACAAGAAGAGGGAATAAAAGGAATAGGTGTGGAGGGAGAAAAGAACAAAATATTTCAATATGCAGATGATACTACAGTGATGGTAAAGGATGTAGAGAGTGTTAAAAATGCAATGAGAATAGTAGAGATGTTTTGTAAAGGATCAGGAGCCAAAGTAAATGGAGAAAAAACAGTATATATGAAATTTGGAGGGGCGGCCGATTTAACAGACAATTTTGCTTTTAAGGAAACAAAAGAAATAAAGATTTTGGGTGTTTTAATGGGAATGGATGAAAAGAAGGTAGGAGAAACAATGTGGGAAGAAATATTAGGGGGTATCGAAAGGAGGATGAATTTTTGGAAACTGAGAACTTTAACTTTGAAAGGGAAGGTTTTAATTCTAAATGTTTTAATGGTTTCAAAATTATGGTATGTCTTATATGTGTCTTCTATGCCGTTGTGGGCAGAAAAAAGGCTGAAAAAATGTT
>NC_140229.1:29722954-29725454 GCF_951802725.1 Rutilus rutilus | reverse complement strand
AGCAATTGCATCAAGGACAGCAGGATCACACAATTCATGCTGAAGATGGTACTCCCAACATCCAGAAAATGGGACCAGCAGTAGTCCAGTGCTCAATGGACAATAAAGAAAAGGACAGGCATGTGAGTAAAATGACTATTGTCAATGAGACCCCACAATCTCCAGCTTTGGCTAAGACTGATTCTAAACGTGATGAAATTGAAAATGATGATGATGATGATGATGATGATGATGATGATGATGGTGATGATGGCGATGATGATGATGATGATGATGATGATATGGAGTATGATGAACATGATTTGTATGAGGGAATGATATGTGAAAATCTGCAATTTCGTGTTAGGAAAAAAAGACTTCTAAATGTCAAGGGAGAAAAGGGAATCATAAAGAAAAAGAAATGAGGCCCATCTTATTTCTTTTAACTTCACACTAACTGCTGTCATGATTAAAGTTGCATCCTTAAATGTCAATGGGCTTGGCAACATGTGTAAATTTGAAAAGATCTTAATAACTGTGAAAGCTGACATTTATTGCTTTCAAGAAACAAACTGGGACAACAACAAAATGAGAGAGGTGAGGAAAAAATGGCCTCATCATGTTTTTGTGAGTCATGGCAGTGGAAGGTCTTGTGGAGTTGCTTGTCTGATTAAAAGCAATGCTGTAGAAAATGTAAAGGAGGTGTATGCTGATAGTGATGGAAGAGTTTTAATTATAGATTTTGAGTATCAAAATTGTGTTTTCAAGTTGATTAATGTTTATGCGCCAAATAATGAAAAAGACAGGAGGGAGTTATTTGTGCAGTTAAGAACACTATGTACAGATAATTGCATTTGTGTGGGTGATTTTAATGTTTGGTGTAGTAGAATGGATGCTGCGAATGATATGAGCTATAAAAGAGACTCATCAAGGAATGAATTAATACATTTAATGACTAGAGAAAACCTGGTAGATTTTTGGAGATTAGAAAACCCTGATAAAAGAGAATACTCTAGGAGACAAGTTGTGCTCAATAGCCTAAAACAAAGCAGAATTGATCTTTGCTTGGTAAAGCAGGATATAGTCCAGTACATGAAAAATATAATGTATAGGTTTACAACATACAGTGACCATGCTGTTCTAGAATTTCAAGTGGGTAAAATAATGCAACAAAAAGGTGGGGGGCTTTGGTGTTTGAATGCAAGCTTGTTAAATGATGTAAATTATAAGGTTAAAATCCATGATTGTATAAAATCTGAATGGATGAAACAATTAGATTCTGAAAATGTATGTGTAAGATGGGAGAATTTAAAACAGAAAATGAAGATCCTGAGTACTAAGTATGCGAAGGAAAAGAATAGTATAGAGAGGAGAGATTACAAAGATATGCAAAGGAGTTTTTTTTAGAATTGGAACAAATAAACAGTAATCCAAATTATGATTTAACAAACTATTTAAAAATTAAATCAGATTTGAAGAAACATGAAGTAAACAGATGTAAAGGAGCCATTATAAGAAGCAGGGCGAAGTATGCTTTGGAAGGTGAGAAATGCACGTCCTTCTTTTTAAACATGGAGAAGCAAAATCAGAGCAGAAACTGTATTACTGAGTTAGAAGATGGAAAAGGAAAAAAACTAAGTGACTTGGTAGGGATTTTAGATCATGTTGAATCTTTTTATAGGACTCTCTTCAAGAAGGAAGGGGTACATATGGAGAGTATGGGACAAGTGCTGGGTACAGTTAGTGCCAGATTATCAGATATAGACAGGGTTTTTTGTGATAATGATATATCTGTGCAAGAAATCAATGAGGCAATCTCTAGTCTGAACGCTAACAAGAGCCCAGGCTCAGATGGCCTAACTGGAGAGTTTTATAGAACTTTTAAGGATGTTCTAGCGCCAATACTGTTAGAGCTATATCAGTATATGGATGAGAAGCAGGTAATGCCAAAGACAATGGCGGCTGGGGTTTTAAGTATTCTTTTTAAAAATAAAGGGAGTAGATTAAATTTGGAAAACTATAGACCAATTAGCCTCTTAAATACTGACTATAAAATATTGGCAAAAATCCTAGCAAATAGGCTAAAAAAAGTAATAGGGAGTATTGTTGCCCCAACACAGGCTTACAGTATACCGGGGAGAGATATTGCAGATATTATAAGTACAATTAGAGATGTGGTATCGTATATGAAGGAAGAAGGAGGTATATTGTTAAGTGTGGATTTAAACAAGGCTTTTGATAGGGTGGAGCACCAATTTTTAGGGAAGACTTTGGAAACTTTTGGTTTTGGTAGTAAATTTAGATCATGGATAAGATTACTGTATATTAGTGCACACAGTTTAGTAAAGTGCAATGGTGTGTTAACGGATGTTTTTAATATTGAGAGATCGATAAGGCAGGGTTGCCCTTTATCTGCCCTGCTATATTGTATTACTGTTGAGCCACTGGCAACCCTAATAAAAGCAGATAAAGAGCTAAAACCTATTAATTTTGCTGGTGATGGTGTCAGTCTAATTCATCA
>NC_140229.1:29702954-29705454 GCF_951802725.1 Rutilus rutilus | reverse complement strand
ATGTTAAGCAGGGCAGAGGTGTAGCGGTTTTAATAAAGGAAAACAGTGGTGTAATATGTAAAAAAATATGCAATGATAAAGAAGGGAAATGTATGGCTATAGAAATGATTTTTGAGGGAAAAGCAGTAGTTGTGGTTAACGTTCATGCGCCAAATGAAGAGAATGAAAAGAAAGAGTATTTTAGTGTTTTACGAGAATTTTTAAAGAAATACAAAGAAGTTATTATGATGGGTGATTTTAATACTGTTTTTAGCAAATTTGAAATGGGTGAGGGAATGGTTTTTAAAAGTGACAAAGGAAGAAAAGAATTGAAATTATTAATGGAAGAAAACAACATGATTGATATATGGCGAGAAAGAAATGAAAAAATTAGAGAATATTCAAGGAGGCAATTAGTGGGGAATTTTATGTGCAAAACAAGAATTGATTTTATCTTATGTACAAGGAACGTGGAAGGTTTTATTTGTAATATTAAATATGAGGAATCAAGCCTAAGCGATCATAAACCAATTTTTATGCAATTAGACTGGAGTTCTGTGAAAAGAGGGCCAGGAGTATGGGTTTTAAACACAGAGATTTTAAAGAATGAAGATTATATTTTAAGTGTTAAAGGAATTATTGAAACGGAAAAGGAGAACGAAATGTACATTGAGGATAAAAGAATATGGTGGGAAAATACTAAATATTTAGTTAAAAAGTTTACAATAAAGTACTGCAAGTTAATAGAGAAAAGTAAGAGAAACAAGGAGAGAGAAATAAGAGAAAAATTGAAAAATGAATTAAATGAGAATGGAAAAGATATACAAAAAATAAAAGAATTAGAGGGAATACTGAAAGAAATGGAAGAGGAAAAATATGAAGGAGCAAGACTTAGAAGTAAAGCAAAATACACAGTGGAGGGCGAAAAATGTACAAAGTTTTTCTTTGATCTAGAAAAAAGAAGGGGGAAAGCGGAAATGATAAAAGAAATAAGAGGAAATAATGGAGTAGTTGTAGAAACAAATGAGGAGATATTAAAAGAAATAAAAACATACTATGAGAAATTGTTTAGTACAGAGGGGGTGAAAGAAGTAGAGAAACAGGAGTTACTGAAACAAATAAAAACAACAGTTGGAGAAGTTGACAAAAAAGAGTGTGATGAAGAGATAAAAGAAGAAGAGATAAAAAGAGCAATAAGTGAATTAAATAAAAAGAAAAGTCCAGGTATAGATGGTTTGGGGAGTGAATTTTATATAGTTTTAAAAGATTTTTTAACTAATATTTTAAAAGAAGTTTATGTAGATATTTTTAATAAAGGAGAACTGAATCAAAGAATGGGAATGGGTTTAATGAAGTTGATCTACAAGCGAAAAGGGGAGAAGATAGAGTTAAAGAACTACAGACCAATTACGATGCTTAATACTGATTTAAAGATTTTATCCAAAATTTTATCCAACAGATTAAAGGAAGTAATGCCGAGTATAATTAAAACTAACCAAGTGTACGGAGTAAAAGGAAGAGACATAGCAGATACAACAATTAGTATAAAAGATATAATAAGATACATACATGAAAAGAACAAAGATGGGTTTATAATCAGTTTAGATTTTGAGAAAGCATTTGACAGGGTAGAACATAGCTTTTTATTTGATGTTTTAAAGAGTTTTGGTTTCGGAGAGAATTTTATTAAATGGATTAGGATTTTATATAAAGGTGCAGTAACAAAAATTAAATGTAATGGTTTTTTAACAGAGTGTTTTAAATTAACCAGATCAATAAGACAAGGATGTCCGCTGTCAGCTCTTTTATATTCTCTAGTTGCGGAACCATTGGGACTCACTGTAAAACAAGAGGAGGGAATAAAAGGGATACGCATTGAGGGAGAAGAGAATAAAATCTTTCAATATGCGGATGATACAACGTTATTGGTAAAAGATCTGGGGAGTGTAAAAAAAGCAATGCAAATCATACAAAAGTTTTGTAGGGGATCAGGAGCTAAAGTAAATGAGGATAAAACGGTATATATGAGATTTGGAGGGACGACAATTTTAACAGAGCATTTTAGTTTTAAGGAGACAAAAGAAATAAAGATTTTAGGTGTTTTAATGGGGAAGGACGAGAAGAAAGCAGAAGGAGCTATGTGGGAGGAAATTTTAGGAGGAATTGAAAGAAGATTGACTTTTTGGAAAATGAGAACATTAACTTTGAAGGGGAAGGTTTTAGTTCTGAATGTTTTAATGATTTCTAAACTATGGTATATCTTATACACGTCATCTATGCCATTGTGGGCAGAAAAAAGGCTGAAAAAATGTTTTTTAGAGTTTTTATGGGAAGGGAAGCCGCCAAGAATAGCATATAATACTTTAATAGGAGCAGTGGGGAACGGAGGACTAGGATTAATGGATGCGGAACAAAGAAAAAACAGCTTAAGAGTGAAAATGATAAAAAAATACTTGGATGAAGAAAATAAAGCGGCATGGAAAAGAACAATGGGTTTTTTTTTAAGTAAGTGTAGTAATTT
>NC_140229.1:29677954-29680454 GCF_951802725.1 Rutilus rutilus | reverse complement strand
GATCTCGGAAGCTAAGCAGAGTCGGGCCTGGTTAGTACTTGGATGGGAGACCGCCTGGGAATACCAGGTGCTGTAAGCTTTTTAGTTTACTTCACTAATGTTCTAACCTTTTAAATAGCCTGTTTTTGGCAGCAGATTTCGCTTACGGCCATACCACTTTGAGAACGCCCGATCTCGTCTGATCTCGGAAGCTAAGCAGAGTCGGGCCTGGTTAGTACTTGGATGGGAGACCGCCTGGGAATACCAGGTGCTGTAAGCATTTTTGTTTAAAAAAAAAAAAAAAAAAAAAAAAGAGTCTAACTGTGCGTTCACACCGGACGCGAAAATGCGTCAAAATTCGCGCCTGCCGCGTCTAGTTATACGCTTGACCACTTTGTGTGCATTCGCGTGTCAAGAGCGAAATTGACGCGCGTAAAATCAAAAGTTTGAATCGAAATTTACGCGCGTCAGAGGCGAAAGTTTCGAAACCTGTTGGCGGCCATCTTTTTTTAGATGTTTATCGAGCATTAGCATTAGCATTAATCGAGAGAGTCACCGCTCGTATATGCTCTGGAGAGCAGAAACAGCAGCGTAGTGGACATCGTCGCTGTTCTCGGGTCCACCAAACCCTCCGGAGGGTTTCAGGGGTTTCACAATTTGCTCCAGGAGGTAGGTTTGGTGGACCTAACGGTGAGGACGCTGACGAGGAAAGCGTAGGCCGTATAAGCCTCGGCCTCGAGTGGTGGTCGCTGCCTGACGAGCCCGCGCTGTACAGCCCGGCGCGAGGTTCACCCTCGCCCGCACCTAATCTGTGATTTATTTTTGTTTTGATAATAAATGGAGCTGCAGCCTTCAAAAATGAAACCTGTCCTGTGATTTTTTTTTTTATACACTAAATTGTGTTTGTTGTCTTTACATTAGATTAATAATGTTTCATATAATCTAGAATAGATATGGAATAAATAGCATTCAATACAAAATGAGTATCTCTCATATATTGAAATCGAGTTTTATGTTTTTATTTGCTTTATTGTGCATTTTTAGTCATATTACAAAATAATTTATTGAGGCCAAACATAAAATAACATTATAAACTGTCACTTCACCACGTGACAGCAGCATGCAAGCAGGCTCCTGATTGGTTAACGCGGCGCGAATTGACGCAGAAGTTCAGATTTTTCAACTCGGGCGGCAGACGCGAATTCGCGTCAAACGCGTGAATGCACAAATAGCACTAATAAAATCATTCGCGCTTAACGCGCCAGACGCTCAATTCGCGTCATTCGCGCGAACTTGACGCGCGAATGAGGCGAATTCGCGTCTACCGCGCCGCGCTAAACGCCTCATTCTCGCCGCAGGAATTTTTTACGCGCGTAACGCGTCTTTGCATTGACTTAACATTGAAATGACTCGCGCCTGACGCGCTAAACGCGTCCGGTGTGAACGCACCATAAGAGTTTGTTCAAAATGACAAAAATTGTCTCTGAGTTTCTTCAAAAAGCCCAGTCTTGGGAGCAGAGTTTCTTCAGAAAATCTGAAAAATCTATGAATTTCTTCAAAAAGCCTGTTTTTGGCAGCAGATTTCGCTTACGGCCATACCACTTTGAGAACGCCCGATCTCGTCTGATCTCGGAAGCTAAGCAGAGTCGGGCCTGGTTAGTACTTGGATGGGAGACCGCCTGGGAATACCAGGTGCTGTAAGCTTTTTAGTTTACTTCACTAATGTTCTAACCTTTTAAATAGCCTGTTTTTGGCAGCAGATTTCGCTTACGGCCATACCACTTTGAGAACGCCCGATCTCGTCTGATCTCGGAAGCTAAGCAGAGTCGGGCCTGGTTAGTACTTGGATGGGAGACCGCCTGGGAATACCAGGTGCTGTAAGCTTTTTAGTTTACTTCACTAATGTTCTAACCTTTTAAATAGCCTGTTTTTGGCAGCAGATTTCGCTTACGGCCATACCACTTTGAGAACGCCCGATCTCGTCTGATCTCGGAAGCTAAGCAGAGTCGGGCCTGGTTAGTACTTGGATGGGAGACCGCCTGGGAATACCAGGTGCTGTAAGCTTTTTAGTTTACTTCACTAATGTTCTAACCTTTTAAATAGCCTGTTTTTGGCAGCAGATTTCGCTTACGGCCAGACCACTTTGAGAACGCCCGATCTCGTCTGATCTCGGAAGCTAAGCAGAGTCGGGCCTGGTTAGTACTTGGATGGGAGACCGCCTGGGAATACCAGGTGCTGTAAGCTTTTTAGTTTACTTCACTAATGTTCTAACCTTTTAAATAGCCTGTTTTTGGCAGCAGATTTCGCTTACGGCCATACCACTTTGAGAACGCCCGATCTCGTCTGATCTCGGAAGCTAAGCAGAGTCGGGCCTGGTTAGTACTTGGATGGGAGACCGCCTGGGAATACCAGGTGCTGTAAGCATTTTTGTTTAAAAAAAAAAAAAAAAAAAAAAAAGAGTCTAAGAGTTTGTTCAAAATGACAAAAATTGTCTCTGAGTTTCTTCAAAAAGCCCAGTCTT
>NC_140229.1:29645754-29650754 GCF_951802725.1 Rutilus rutilus | reverse complement strand
ACGCCCGATCTCGTCTGATCTCGGAAGCTAAGCAGAGTCGGGCCTGGTTAGTACTTGGATGGGAGACCGCCTGGGAATACCAGGTGCTGTAAGCATTTTTGTTTAAAAAAAAAAAAAAAAAAAAAAAAGAGTCTAAGAGTTTGTTCAAAATGACAAAAATTGTCTCTGAGTTTCTTCAAAAAGCCCAGTCTTGGGAGCAGAGTTTCTTCAGAAAATCTGAAAAATCTATGAATTTCTTCAAAAAGCCTGTTTTTGGCAGCAGATTTCGCTTACGGCCATACCACTTTGAGGGCGCTAGAGAGCTCACAGGAAGTGACGTGGCAGTAGTTGGGAGAGGAAGGCTCTCCTCCATTTTGTTTTGTTTCAATTTTTGTTTGTTTGTTTTTTAGTGTATTTTGTTTGTTTTTTTGGCATTTTTTTCTTTTTTTGAAAAACCACCTAACAGCAGCATATTGCTGTCTGGAGGGTGGTTGATCTTTTCTTTTCCCCAAATGGACGGATTATCTGGTATCGACTCGGAACTGGCTGGAGAGACACGAATGGCAAACGACACTGGACTGGCAGGAGGAACACGTACGGCAAACGACACTGGACTGGCTGGAGGAACACGCACGGAAAACGACACTGGACTGGCAGGAGGAACACGCACGGCAAACGACACTGGACTGGCTAGAGGAAGACGCACGGCAAACGACAATGGATTGGATAATCGACCACGAGTCAGAAACGGAAAAAACCAAGATGTAAGAGAGAAGTTAAATGAAAGAAAATATTTAAAGGAGGCTACAGTGATTGTGAATGTAGAGAATGTGATCGAGGTAAGAGCGGAAGATATCATCAAAGTAGTAACGGAACAATGTGGACATGGGCAAATTTTAGCACTAAGGCCAAGACAAGGAAAGGAATACGAACTGACAATGGAAAAAGAAGAAATGTGTGACAAACTGACTGATGGACTGGTAATAAAAGGAGTGAAATGTGAAGTAAAAAATCTGCAAAATCGAGACTATGTTGTTTCCTTCATGCACCTGCCCGTCTACCTTGATGACAAAGACATTTTGGGAAAATTAGAAGGATGGGGAGTTAATCCCGTTTCAAAAATAAAAAGAAGATTCTACCCGGGCACTGACATTGAGGACGGAACAAGGTTCCTAAAAGTGAATTTCCCCAAGGAAGTGGCATCGTTGCCATACAGCACTAGGCTGGAAACAGCAGAAGGGCAGCAGCATTTTAGGGTGGTGCACAGTCACCAGGTGAAGACCTGTAGGCTGTGCATGAGCCCAGAACACATGCTAAAGGAATGCCCGGATTTTAAGTGCTATAAATGTGAGGAGAGGGGACACTTTGCAAGAGATTGCAACGCTGTCAGATGCCCGGATTGCAAAGAAACTTTAAACAAATGTGAGTGTTGGATGGAGGAAGAGGCAGGAGGTAGGAAAAATCAGGTGGACGGACAGGTGCATGAAGGAAACAATGAGGAGGAAGGACAAATCGATGAAGGACAAGAGGAAGAAAACGTACAACAAAAAGGAGGAGGAACGAGCAACAGAGAGGAAGGAGAAGGCGAAAAAGAGATCGATAAAGATAAAGAACAAACAATGGAGCAGGACACGCAATGGACAGCAATGGAAATATCAGACAGTTTTAAAAGTTATCGGGATGACGTGGAGAAAGATGGAAAAGGAAGGAAGGATCAAAGTAAAGAGATGGAAAGTGAAGAAGAAATAACAATGGACAATATGGACAAAGACAGAGGGGGAAGAGGACAAATAAGAAGGAGATCATTAAAGGTAACACCGAATTTGGAAAATGCAAGAAAAAGGACTATGACAAGGAGCCAAGATGAAAGTGCAAACAGATATGAAGTGTTAAAGGGCCTGGAGGGAGAAAATGGAGAATAATGGTTTTTAGGTATTTATTTTTCTTTCTTTTAATGGTTTTAAGTTGTGTTACTTTTAATGCAAGGGGGCTGATGGACATGAGAAAATTTGAAAGAGTGAAAGAAAAGTGTAGAGGAGAAGATGTCATTGTTTTACAAGAAACAAATTGGAAAGAGAGTGTGATGATGGAATACAGAAAGAAATGGGAAGGGGATATTTTATATAATAATGGGGATGGTAGGCTTGGAAGAGGGGTGGCGTTTTTAATGAGAAAAGATGTTTTTAATACAACCAAAGTGGTGTACAAAGATAAGATGGGGAAATGCATGGCTGTGGAAGTAAATTATGAAGGACGTGAATTAATTTTAGTGAATGTACATGCACCAACAGAAGAGAAAGAAAAGAAAGAATTTTTTAACTGTTTAAGGAGTGTAATAAAGAAATATAAGGAAATAATAATGATGGGGGATTTTAACACAGTTTTTAGCAAACTAGACATGGCTGAGGGGATGGTTTTTAAATCGGACACAGGGAGGAAAGAATTAAACGAATTGATGAGAGAAAATAATTTAATAGATGTATGGAGGGAAAGAAATGGGGGGAAAAAGGTTTATTCAAGGAAGCAAATAGTGGGGCATTTTATATGTAAAACAAGAATTGATTATGTGCTATGTACAAGAAATGTGGAGAATTTTATTGAAAAAATCAGCTACGAAGAAACCAGTTTTAGTGATCATACGTTTTTACGTTTTAAAATTGATTGGAGCAATGTGCAAAGGGGACCGGGTACTTGGATTTTAAATACAGAGATTTTAAAGAATGAAGATTATGTTGCAGAGATAAAAGGAATCATAGAGAAAGAGAAGGATAATGCAATGTATGAAGAAGATAAAAGAATGTGGTGGGAGAATGTTAAATATCTAGTAAAAAAGTTTTCAATAAAGTATTGCAGAATCTTACAAATAAGTAAAAGACACAAAGAAAAAGAAATAAAGGAGACATTAGAAAGAGAATTAAATAATGAGAATAAAGACATAAAAAAGATAAAAGAAATAGAGGAGAAACTGAAAGAAATAGAAGAAAAAGAATATGAGGGGGCAAGATTAAGAAGTAAGTCCAAATATATGGTGGAGGGGGAGAAATGTACAAAGTTTTTTTTTGACTTGGAGAAAAAAAGGGCGAAAGTTGGAATAATAAAAGAAATAAAAGGGAGAAGTGGAGAGATTGTGGAGGGGAATGAAAAAGTGCTAGAAGAGATAAAGTTTTTTTATGAGGATCTTTTTAAAACAAGAGGAGTGGAAGAAGAGGAAAAAAGGAAACTGTTAAATTATATTGAAACAAATTTAAGTGAAGAGGATAAAAAAGAATGTGATGGGGAAATCAAGAACGAGGAGATCGAAAGAGCGATAGATCAACTAAATAAAAGGAAAAGCCCAGGGATAGATGGTTTGGGAAGTGAATTTTATATACGTTTTAAGGACATTTTAACAGAGATTTTAAAGGAGGTTTTTAAGGAAATTTTTAAAGAGGAAGAGATGAATGAAAGAATGGGAATGGGGCTGATGAAGTTAATATATAAAAGGAAAGGTGAACAAACTGATTTAAAAAACTACAGGCCAATAACAATGTTAAATACTGATTTAAAGATATTAGCAAAGATTTTAGCAAATAGGTTAAAAGAAGTGATGCCACAAATAATAAAAACAAATCAAGCATATGCAGTAAAAGGAAGAGACATAGCAGACATAACGATGAGTATAAGAGACACAATACAATACATAA
The DNA here is from genome assembly GCF_951802725.1 of Rutilus rutilus. Lineage (NCBI taxonomy): Eukaryota > Metazoa > Chordata > Actinopteri > Cypriniformes > Leuciscidae > Rutilus > Rutilus rutilus. The sequence goes on along the minus strand of NC_140229.1, from coordinate 29,647,092 downwards.
AAGAAAAGAATGATGACGGATATTTGATCAGCTTAGATTTCGAAAAGGCTTTTGATAGAGTTGAGCATGAATATTTATTTGGGGTTTTAAATAGGTTTGGGTTTGGTGAGAATTTTATGAAATGGATAAAGATTTTATATAAGGGGGCTCTAACAAAAATAAAATGTAACGGGTTTTTAACGGAATGTTTTAAAATAACTAGATCAATTAGACAAGGATGTCCACTCTCAGCTTTATTATACTCTCTTGTAGCAGAACCTTTGGGCCTAGCAATACGAAAAGAAGAGAAAATAAAAGGAATACAAATACAGGAAAGCAAAGCAGAAGGGACAATTTTTCAATATGCGGATGACACAACAATAATAGTTAAAGAGAAAGAGAGTGTAAAACAAGTAATGAAGAAAGTACAAGAATTTTGCAAAGGATCAGGAAGTAAAATTAATGAGGACAAGACAGTGTATATGAAGTTTGGGGCAACGCCAGTTTTAACGGAATGTTTTAATTTTAAGGAAGTTGAAGAAATGAGGATTTTAGGGATTTTAATGGGAAAGGATGGGAGACAAGTAAGAGAAAAAATGTGGGAGGAATTGATAACAGGAATAGAGCGGAGGTTAAATTTTTGGAGAATGAGGGCTTTAAATTTGAAAGGGAAGGTTTTAGTATTGAATGTTTTAATGGTTTCAAAGCTGTGGTACGTTTTATATGTGACAGAAATGCCTTTGTGGGTAGAAGGGAGGTTGAAGAAATGTTTTCTCTGTTTTTTGTGGGAGGGTAAACCATCGAGAATAGCATACAACACTTTATTAGGACCATTAGAAGAGGGTGGGTTGGGGTTAATGGATATTAAACAAAGGAAAAACTGCTTAAGAGTTAAAATAGTCAAAAAATTGTTGCAGGAAGAAAATGAAACAGAATGGAAGAAAGTTATGAAATATTTTTTAAACAAATGTGGGAATTTTAATTTGGGGGAGGATATTTTATGGATGAAAACAAAAAACTGGATGGCGGAAGGATTACCTGACTTTTATAAGGAAATTTTAAGTGCTTGGGGGGATTTCTTAACTGTAATAGATTATAATCTGAAAGGAAGAGAAAACATTTTAAACCAACCTCTTTTCTTAAACAAAAGTATTTTAAGGGATGGGAAAGAGATCTTTTTCAAAAAATGGATGGAGGTGGGAATAACAAGGGTAAGAGATGTTTTGTATGAATTTCAAGAAGGGTTTTTACCATCACAATTTATAATGGATGCAATGGAGGAAGCAAAAGAGGAATGCAACAAAAGAGAAATAGAAAATAAATACGAAATTGTCAAAAACGCAATACCGAAGGAATGGA
>NC_140229.1:29635754-29640754 GCF_951802725.1 Rutilus rutilus | reverse complement strand
TACAAGGACAACAGGAGATGGTGAAGGTGGACAAAACTGAAATGGAAAAGGAGGAGATGGGGAGAACAGAGTGGGAAAAGGTGACGACGACCAGAAGAAGACCACTAAAGGTAACCCCAAGTGTAGAATTTGCACAAAAAAGACATATAACAAGAGACAAATGTAAAGAAAAGGGGACCAAAAGAAAAGATTGTGATGAAAATAGCTTTGGGGTTTTGGTGGATTTGGAAGAAGAAGAAAATAAATGAAGTGGACATTATGGACTTTAATGCATTTAATGCTGCTAAAAATAGCAGTATTGAATGTTAGAGGTGTAGTGAAAAATGAAAAATTTGAAAGGTTGAAGGAAACATGTAAAAAAGCAAATGTAATATTATTACAGGAAACAAATTGGAGAGAAGAGATAATGGAGGGTTTAAAAAAGAAATGGAGTGGAGATATTTTTTATAATAATGGTGATGGGAGAAGAGGAAGAGGGGTAGCGATTTTAATCAAAAGAGGAGTGGGAGAAAAAATAAAAGTAGTGTATGATGATAAGGAGGGGAAATGTATAGCGGTGAAAATAGAAGGTGAGGAATGTCTGACTATATTTAATATACACGCACCAGTAATTGAAAAAGAAAAAGTTTTATTTTTTAGGAAAATTAAAGGAATTGTTGCTAGTTTGGGGAATTTTGTTATAATGGGTGATTTTAATACGATTTTTAGTAAAATGGATATTACTGAAGGAATGGTTTTTAAATCTGATAGTGGGAGAAAAGAATTAAAAGGTATGATGGAAGATAATGATTTGGTGGAAGTATGGCGAGAAAGAAATGAAGGGATAAGAGAATTTTCAAGACAACAGCTGGTGATGGATTTCATGTGTAGAAGTAGAATTGATTTTATTTTAAGTAAAAGGGATTTAGTTGAATTTATAGATGGTATATATTATAAAGAAACTTTTTTAAGTGACCATAAGATTTTATGGGCTGAAATTGATATGAGTGGAATAAAAAGGGGACCAGGGTTATGGATGCTAAATACTGAGATTTTAAAAACAGAAGAATTTTGTATGGAATTAGAAGAATTGATGAAAAGAGAGATGGAAGATCAATTATACAATGAAGATAAAAGGATATGGTGGGATAATATGAAATATGAAATAAGTAAATGCACTAAGGAACATAGTAGGTTGATACAAAAAGCCAAAAAAGGGGAAGAATATAGAATAAGGAGGGAACTAAAGGAAGAGCAAAGTAAGGATGGAAAAGATTCACAAAGAATTATACATTTGGAAGAAAAAATAAAAGAAATAGAGGAAAGGAAATGTAAAGGAGCAATGGTAAGAAGTAGAGCAAAGTATATAGTGGAAGGGGAAAAATGTACAAAATTCTTTTTTAACATGGAGAAAAATAGGCAACGATCAGGAATGATAAAAGAGTTAAGAAGTAAGGATGGAGAAAAAGTGACAGAAACACAAGATATATTAAAGGAAATAAAAGATTTTTACGAAGAATTATTTAGAAGTGAGCGACTGGATCTAGAACATAAACATTTTTTTGAGGAACGAATTAAAGCAAGAGTTGATGATGATGACAAAAAGCTAGCTGAGAAAGAAATTGGAAAAGAGGAAATAGAAGAGGCAATTATGCAGCTGAGTAATGGGAAGAGTCCAGGAAGAGATGGGATACCAAATGAATTTTATAAGGTTTTTAGCAAAGTATTGATACCGATTTTAAAAGGAGTTTATGAGGACATTTTTAAAAGAGATGAAATGAGTAATTTTATGGGGATAGGGTTGATTAAATTAATTTATAAAAAGAGAGGAGACATTAAAGATCTAAGAAATTATAGGCCAATAACAATGTTGAATAGTGATTTTAAAATTTTGGCAAAAATTTTAGCTAATAGATTAAAATTGATTTTACCAAACATAATTCAGACAAACCAAGCATATGCAATAAGGGGAAGAGATATAACGGATACTATTAGTAGTATAAGAGATGTGGTTAGTTTTATGATAGCAGAAAAGAAAAGAGGGTATGTGATTAGCTTGGATCTGGAGAAGGCGTTTGATAGAGTTGAGCATCAATTTTTATTTGGGGTCTTGAAACAGTATGGATTTGGGGAAAATTTTATTAAATGGATAAAGATTTTATACAAAGATGTAAGAAGTCAGATTAAATGTAATGGATTTGTGACGGACACTTTTAAATTAACACGATCGATAAGACAAGGGTGTCCACTATCCGCATTGTTGTATAGCTTAGTTGCAGAAGCATTGGGGTTGGCTTTAAAAGAGGAAAAGGGAATTAAGGGAATAGAAATAGAAGGAATGGAAGAATTACAGAAAGTTTATCAATATGCAGATGATACGACCTTAATAGTAAGAGATGTGGATGATGTAAGAAAATCAATGAATATAATTGAAAGGTATTGTAAGGGATCTGGAGCTAAAGTGAATATACAAAAAACATTTTTTATGAGTGTAGGAGAGGTTGGAGAGAAAGTACAAAGTTTTTATTCTTTTAAAGAAGAAGACAATTTGAAAATTTTAGGGGTTTGGATTGGGAAGAATGAAAAAGTAGGGAGAGATTTGATGTGGGAAGAGGTGGTTGGGAAAATGGAAAGGATTTTAAATTATTGGAAATTAAGAGCACTAACATTAAAAGGGAAGGTATTGGCTTTTAATTCATTAGTACTGGCAAAGATGTGGTATGTTTTAGGGGTGGTGCCAATGCCCATGTGGATCGCTAGAAGGATTAAAAATGCAGGTTTAAATTTTATTTGGGATTCTAAACCACCAAAAATAGCTTACAACACAATAATAGGAGCAGTGGGAGACGGTGGATTAGGGTTGCAAGACCCAGAGCTAAAGAAAAAGAGTTTTAGAATTAAAATAGTGAAAAAGTTTTTAAATGAAGAGAATACGGCTGAATGGAAGAAAACGATGAGATTTTATTTAAACAAGTGTGGGAATTTGGGAATTGGGAATAATGTATTGTGTATGAAATTGAAACAAGAAATGTTAAAGGGAATCCCAGAGTTTTATAAAGAAGTTTTGGAGGCATGGAAAGATTTTTTACCTAATGTATGTTTTAAACCAGAAAAGAAGGATGATTTTTTAAATCAACCACTGTTTTTAAATGAAAACATTTTATACAAAGGGAAAGATTTATTTTTTAAACATTGGATTGAGGCTGGTTTTAAAAAAGTAGGAGATGTCTTATATGAAGTGAAAGAAGGATTTTTACCAATACAAGCAATTATTGATGGATTGGAAGAAATCATGGAGGATTTTAATGTCAAAACTTTAGAGCTACAGTATGAACAGGTGAAAGAAGCCATACCAACAGAATGGTTAAAGAAAATAGAAAAGAATGAGAGGGAGAAAGAAGGTAACAAAATGCAAGTTTTTGTAAAAGGACCAAAAGAAATGGAAAATTTGAGTTTCAAATCTGTCAAAGACTTTTATGTTTATTTTAGGAGTAAGGTTTTTAAAGAACCAGCAGCTATTCAGTTTTGGAAAAATGTTTTTATTGATTTGGATGAAAAGAGGCTATGGAAAACCTTATGTAAATGGTATATGGATGTGAAAATGGAAAATTTGGATTTTAAGATAAGACATAATATAATTTTTACAAGGGTGAAACTGCACAAAATGGGATTAATAGAAGATTCATTATGCAAAGTATGTAATGTAAGACACGAAGGAATTGTACATATGTTTTTATTATGTGAGGAAATACAAACTTTTAAAGGAAAAATGAAAAAGGTAATACAAGGTTTTATGGGAGATAAAAGTGGTGAAATAGATGATGAACAAGAATGGAATTGTGTGTTTTTATTTGGTATTAATGAAAAATGTGAAAATCAAAATATTGTTAATGTGTTTTTAACTGTTGCAAGATATGCTATTTGGGTAAGGAGAAATATGGCTGGAGAAAAAAAGGGAAAAGTGGAATTATGGACTTATTTTACCAAAAGACTGCATATGTATATAAAAGCATTGGAAGTTTACTGCCGTGAAGAAAGAAAGAATCCCATTTTTGAGAAGATTTTTCTTAAAAATAATCCGTACATAATGAGGACTGAAAATGGACTGCAAATGAAACTGTAAAATTGTAAATTGTCATTTAAGTTTGTGTAAGAAAGAATGTTAATATGGTGATGGTGTAAATGAAGAATCAATGTAAATAATGTATTTTACTGTTTGTTTTAAATGAATTTTTAATAAAAAAAAAAAAAAAAAAAAAAAAAAAGAACGCCCGATCTCGTCTGATCTCGGAAGCTAAGCAGAGTCGGGCCTGGTTAGTACTTGGATGGGAGACCGCCTGGGAATACCAGGTGCTGTAAGCTTTTTAGTTTACTTCACTAATGTTCTAACCTTTTAAATAGCCTGTTTTTGGCAGCAGATTTCGCTTACGGCCAGACCACTTTGAGAACGCCCGATCTCGTCTGATCTCGGAAGCTAAGCAGAGTCGGGCCTGGTTAGTACTTGGATGGGAGACCGCCTGGGAATACCAGGTGCTGTAAGCTTTTTAGTTTACTTCACTAATGTTCTAACCTTTTAAATAGCCTGTTTTTGGCAGCAGATTTCGCTTACGGCCATACCACTTTGAGAACGCCCGATCTCGTCTGATCTCGGAAGCTAAGCAGAGTCGGGCCTGGTTAGTACTTGGATGGGAGACCGCCTGGGAATACCAGGTGCTGTAAGCATTTTTGTTTAAAAAAAAAAAAAAAAAAAAAAAAGAGTCTAAGAGTTTGTTCAAAATGACAAAAATTGTCTCTGAGTTTCTTCAAAAAGCCCAGTCTTGGGAGCAGAGTTTCTTCAGAAAATCTGAAAAATCTATGAATTTCTTCAAAAAGCCTGTTTTTGGCAGCAGATTTCGCTTACGGACATACCACTTTGAGAACGCCCGATCTCGTCTGATCTCGGAAGCTAAGCAGAGTCGGGCCTGGTTAGTACTTGGATGGGAGACCGCCTGGGAATACCAGGTGCTGTAAGCTTTTTAGTT
>NC_140229.1:29593254-29610754 GCF_951802725.1 Rutilus rutilus | reverse complement strand
AAAGGGAAAAGAAGCAGAAGGCAAAGAAGGAAGATAAAGGAATGGGAGAAGAGATAAGAACTGAAGATGAACAGGACAATGAGGATTCGCAGAGGCAAATGGACTCACAGGCTGGAATACAAGGACAACAGGAGATGGTGAAGGTGGACAAAACTGAAATGGAAAAGGAGGAGATGGGGAGAACAGAGTGGGAAAAGGTGACGACGACCAGAAGAAGACCACTAAAGGTAACCCCAAGTGTAGAATTTGCACAAAAAAGACATATAACAAGAGACAAATGTAAAGAAAAGGGGACCAAAAGAAAAGATTGTGATGAAAATAGCTTTGGGGTTTTGGTGGATTTGGAAGAAGAAGAAAATAAATGAAGTGGACATTATGGACTTTAATGCATTTAATGCTGCTAAAAATAGCAGTATTGAATGTTAGAGGTGTAGTGAAAAATGAAAAATTTGAAAGGTTGAAGGAAACATGTAAAAAAGCAAATGTAATATTATTACAGGAAACAAATTGGAGAGAAGAGATAATGGAGGGTTTAAAAAAGAAATGGAGTGGAGATATTTTTTATAATAATGGTGATGGGAGAAGAGGAAGAGGGGTAGCGATTTTAATCAAAAGAGGAGTGGGAGAAAAAATAAAAGTAGTGTATGATGATAAGGAGGGGAAATGTATAGCGGTGAAAATAGAAGGTGAGGAATGTCTGACTATATTTAATATACACGCACCAGTAATTGAAAAAGAAAAAGTTTTATTTTTTAGGAAAATTAAAGGAATTGTTGCTAGTTTGGGGAATTTTGTTATAATGGGTGATTTTAATACGATTTTTAGTAAAATGGATATTACTGAAGGAATGGTTTTTAAATCTGATAGTGGGAGAAAAGAATTAAAAGGTATGATGGAAGATAATGATTTGGTGGAAGTATGGCGAGAAAGAAATGAAGGGATAAGAGAATTTTCAAGACAACAGCTGGTGATGGATTTCATGTGTAGAAGTAGAATTGATTTTATTTTAAGTAAAAGGGATTTAGTTGAATTTATAGATGGTATATATTATAAAGAAACTTTTTTAAGTGACCATAAGATTTTATGGGCTGAAATTGATATGAGTGGAATAAAAAGGGGACCAGGGTTATGGATGCTAAATACTGAGATTTTAAAAACAGAAGAATTTTGTATGGAATTAGAAGAATTGATGAAAAGAGAGATGGAAGATCAATTATACAATGAAGATAAAAGGATATGGTGGGATAATATGAAATATGAAATAAGTAAATGCACTAAGGAACATAGTAGGTTGATACAAAAAGCCAAAAAAGGGGAAGAATATAGAATAAGGAGGGAACTAAAGGAAGAGCAAAGTAAGGATGGAAAAGATTCACAAAGAATTATACATTTGGAAGAAAAAATAAAAGAAATAGAGGAAAGGAAATGTAAAGGAGCAATGGTAAGAAGTAGAGCAAAGTATATAGTGGAAGGGGAAAAATGTACAAAATTCTTTTTTAACATGGAGAAAAATAGGCAACGATCAGGAATGATAAAAGAGTTAAGAAGTAAGGATGGAGAAAAAGTGACAGAAACACAAGATATATTAAAGGAAATAAAAGATTTTTACGAAGAATTATTTAGAAGTGAGCGACTGGATCTAGAACATAAACATTTTTTTGAGGAACGAATTAAAGCAAGAGTTGATGATGATGACAAAAAGCTAGCTGAGAAAGAAATTGGAAAAGAGGAAATAGAAGAGGCAATTATGCAGCTGAGTAATGGGAAGAGTCCAGGAAGAGATGGGATACCAAATGAATTTTATAAGGTTTTTAGCAAAGTATTGATACCGATTTTAAAAGGAGTTTATGAGGACATTTTTAAAAGAGATGAAATGAGTAATTTTATGGGGATAGGGTTGATTAAATTAATTTATAAAAAGAGAGGAGACATTAAAGATCTAAGAAATTATAGGCCAATAACAATGTTGAATAGTGATTTTAAAATTTTGGCAAAAATTTTAGCTAATAGATTAAAATTGATTTTACCAAACATAATTCAGACAAACCAAGCATATGCAATAAGGGGAAGAGATATAACGGATACTATTAGTAGTATAAGAGATGTGGTTAGTTTTATGATAGCAGAAAAGAAAAGAGGGTATGTGATTAGCTTGGATCTGGAGAAGGCGTTTGATAGAGTTGAGCATCAATTTTTATTTGGGGTCTTGAAACAGTATGGATTTGGGGAAAATTTTATTAAATGGATAAAGATTTTATACAAAGATGTAAGAAGTCAGATTAAATGTAATGGATTTGTGACGGACACTTTTAAATTAACACGATCGATAAGACAAGGGTGTCCACTATCCGCATTGTTGTATAGCTTAGTTGCAGAAGCATTGGGGTTGGCTTTAAAAGAGGAAAAGGGAATTAAGGGAATAGAAATAGAAGGAATGGAAGAATTACAGAAAGTTTATCAATATGCAGATGATACGACCTTAATAGTAAGAGATGTGGATGATGTAAGAAAATCAATGAATATAATTGAAAGGTATTGTAAGGGATCTGGAGCTAAAGTGAATATACAAAAAACATTTTTTATGAGTGTAGGAGAGGTTGGAGAGAAAGTACAAAGTTTTTATTCTTTTAAAGAAGAAGACAATTTGAAAATTTTAGGGGTTTGGATTGGGAAGAATGAAAAAGTAGGGAGAGATTTGATGTGGGAAGAGGTGGTTGGGAAAATGGAAAGGATTTTAAATTATTGGAAATTAAGAGCACTAACATTAAAAGGGAAGGTATTGGCTTTTAATTCATTAGTACTGGCAAAGATGTGGTATGTTTTAGGGGTGGTGCCAATGCCCATGTGGATCGCTAGAAGGATTAAAAATGCAGGTTTAAATTTTATTTGGGATTCTAAACCACCAAAAATAGCTTACAACACAATAATAGGAGCAGTGGGAGACGGTGGATTAGGGTTGCAAGACCCAGAGCTAAAGAAAAAGAGTTTTAGAATTAAAATAGTGAAAAAGTTTTTAAATGAAGAGAATACGGCTGAATGGAAGAAAACGATGAGATTTTATTTAAACAAGTGTGGGAATTTGGGAATTGGGAATAATGTATTGTGTATGAAATTGAAACAAGAAATGTTAAAGGGAATCCCAGAGTTTTATAAAGAAGTTTTGGAGGCATGGAAAGATTTTTTACCTAATGTATGTTTTAAACCAGAAAAGAAGGATGATTTTTTAAATCAACCACTGTTTTTAAATGAAAACATTTTATACAAAGGGAAAGATTTATTTTTTAAACATTGGATTGAGGCTGGTTTTAAAAAAGTAGGAGATGTCTTATATGAAGTGAAAGAAGGATTTTTACCAATACAAGCAATTATTGATGGATTGGAAGAAATCATGGAGGATTTTAATGTCGAAACTTTAGAGCTACAGTATGAACAGGTGAAAGAAGCCATACCAACAGAATGGTTAAAGAAAATAGAAAAGAATGAGAGGGAGAAAGAAGGTAACAAAATGCAAGTTTTTGTAAAAGGACCAAAAGAAATGGAAAATTTGAGTTTCAAATCTGTCAAAGACTTTTATGTTTATTTTAGGAGTAAGGTTTTTAAAGAACCAGCAGCTATTCAGTTTTGGAAAAATGTTTTTATTGATTTGGATGAAAAGAGGCTATGGAAAACCTTATGTAAATGGTATATGGATGTGAAAATGGAAAATTTGGATTTTAAGATAAGACATAATATAATTTTTACAAGGGTGAAACTGCACAAAATGGGATTAATAGAAGATTCATTATGCAAAGTATGTAATGTAAGACACGAAGGAATTGTACATATGTTTTTATTATGTGAGGAAATACAAACTTTTAAAGGAAAAATGAAAAAGGTAATACAAGGTTTTATGGGAGATAAAAGTGGTGAAATAGATGATGAACAAGAATGGAATTGTGTGTTTTTATTTGGTATTAATGAAAAATGTGAAAATCAAAATATTGTTAATGTGTTTTTAACTGTTGCAAGATATGCTATTTGGGTAAGGAGAAATATGGCTGGAGAAAAAAAGGGAAAAGTGGAATTATGGACTTATTTTACCAAAAGACTGCATATGTATATAAAAGCATTGGAAGTTTACTGCCGTGAAGAAAGAAAGAATCCCATTTTTGAGAAGATTTTTCTTAAAAATAATCCGTACATAATGAGGACTGAAAATGGACTGCAAATGAAACTGTAAAATTGTAAATTGTCATTTAAGTTTGTGTAAGAAAGAATGTTAATATGGTGATGGTGTAAATGAAGAATCAATGTAAATAATGTATTTTACTGTTTGTTTTAAATGAATTTTTAATAAAAAAAAAAAAAAAAAAAAAAAAAAAAAAAGAACGCCCGATCTCGTCTGATCTCGGAAGCTAAGCAGAGTCGGGCCTGGTTAGTACTTGGATGGGAGACCGCCTGGGAATACCAGGTGCTGTAAGCATTTTTGTTTAAAAAAAAAAAAAAAAAAAAAAAAGAGTCTAAGAGTTTGTTCAAAATGACAAAAATTGTCTCTGAGTTTCTTCAAAAAGCCCAGTCTTGGCAGCAGAGTTTCTTCAGAAAATCTGAAAAATCTATGAATTTCTTCAAAAAGCCTGTTTTTGGCAGCAGATTTCGCTTACGGCCATACCACTTTGAGAACGCCCGATCTCGTCTGATCTCGGAAGCTAAGCAGAGTCGGGCCTGGTTAGTACTTGGATGGGAGACCGCCTGGGAATACCAGGTGCTGTAAGCTTTTTAGTTTACTTCACTAATGTTCTAACCTTTTAAATAGCCTGTTTTTGGCAGCAGATTTCGCTTACGGCCATACCACTTTGAGAACGCCCGATCTCGTCTGATCTCGGAAGCTAAGCAGAGTCGGGCCTGGTTAGTACTTGGATGGGAGACCGCCTGGGAATACCAGGTGCTGTAAGCTTTTTAGTTTACTTCACTAATGTTCTAACCTTTTAAATAGCCTGTTTTTGGCAGCAGATTTCGCTTACGGCCATACCACTTTGAGGGCGCTGTTGAGCTAACCAGGAAGTGGGGTGTATTGCAAACCGAAAGGCTCTCTGAGTTTTTTCTTTTTTGTTTGTTTAAAAGTTTGTTAAAAAGTTTATATTCGTATAGTGTTTGTTTTTTTTGTTTTAAACCACTTGCCAGCAGCCTTGTGCTGTCTGGGGAGTGTGTTGTGTTCATTGTTTTCGACAAAATGAGTAAAACGGATGGATTAACTGGTAAAGACATGGGAATGGCAGCGGACAATGGAAAAGATAACGACCAAGGAAAAGGACAAAGACGACGAGAACAGATGGGAGAAAACAGGATGGAGAACAAGAGGATTTATGCAAAGGAGGCAACAGTAACAGTGGACATGGGAGATGTCAGCGATGGAAGGGCAGAGGATTTAATAAAAGTGATAGCAGAGAAAGTAGGAGTGTGGAAGATGTTAGCGGTAAGACCTAAACAAAACGGACTGTATGAAGTGACTTTGACAAATGAAGAAACTTGTGATGAACTTGTGGATGGACTGGAAATTAAAGGAGTGAAATGTGAGGTGAAAAAGCTACAGGAGAGGGAGTACGCAGTCTCATTTATGCATCTGCCAGCCTACCTTGAGGACGGAGATATTCTGGACAAACTGAAAGGTTGGGGAGTAACCCCCACTTCCAGAATAAGAAGGAGATACTATCCAGGTACGGAAATTGAAGACGGTACACGGTTTGTACGGGTGAAGTTCCCCAAGGAGGTAGTGTCACTACCATATAGCACCAGGTTTGAAACTGCAGAGGGAACTCAACATTTTCGGATCATACATAATCGTCAGGTTAAAACCTGTCGATTGTGTATGAATCCGGAACATGTAATGAGGGACTGCCCTAAGTTTCAGTGCTACAAATGTGAACAACAAGGGCACTTTGCAAGAGACTGCAAGGTAGTGAAGTGCCCAGATTGTCAAGAAATCCTAGACAAATGTGAATGCTGGATGGGAGGTGAAGGAGAGGAGGAGGAGGAGCAACGAGAGGTGGGGGGACAGATGCAGGATGAGACTGTGGAAACCCAAAGGGAAGAGCAACGAGAGGAAACGAGGCCAGAAAAGACGAAAGAAGCAGAAAGGATGGAAGTCAGCATAACAGAGGAGGAATCAACATACAAGAGAACTGAGCAAATGGAAGTGGAGAACAGGAAAGGAGACAGTGAAATAGAGGAGGACAGAGATACATGTGAAAGGGAAAAGAAGCAGAAGGCAAAGAAGGAAGATAAAGGAATGGGAGAAGAGATAAGAACTGAAGATGAACAGGACAATGAGGATTCGCAGAGGCAAATGGACTCACAGGCTGGAATACAAGGACAACAGGAGATGGTGAAGGTGGACAAAACTGAAATGGAAAAGGAGGAGATGGGGAGAACAGAGTGGGAAAAGGTGACGACGACCAGAAGAAGACCACTAAAGGTAACCCCAAGTGTAGAATTTGCACAAAAAAGACATATAACAAGAGACAAATGTAAAGAAAAGGGGACCAAAAGAAAAGATTGTGATGAAAATAGCTTTGGGGTTTTGGTGGATTTGGAAGAAGAAGAAAATAAATGAAGTGGACATTATGGACTTTAATGCATTTAATGCTGCTAAAAATAGCAGTATTGAATGTTAGAGGTGTAGTGAAAAATGAAAAATTTGAAAGGTTGAAGGAAACATGTAAAAAAGCAAATGTAATATTATTACAGGAAACAAATTGGAGAGAAGAGATAATGGAGGGTTTAAAAAAGAAATGGAGTGGAGATATTTTTTATAATAATGGTGATGGGAGAAGAGGAAGAGGGGTAGCGATTTTAATCAAAAGAGGAGTGGGAGAAAAAATAAAAGTAGTGTATGATGATAAGGAGGGGAAATGTATAGCGGTGAAAATAGAAGGTGAGGAATGTCTGACTATATTTAATATACACGCACCAGTAATTGAAAAAGAAAAAGTTTTATTTTTTAGGAAAATTAAAGGAATTGTTGCTAGTTTGGGGAATTTTGTTATAATGGGTGATTTTAATACGATTTTTAGTAAAATGGATATTACTGAAGGAATGGTTTTTAAATCTGATAGTGGGAGAAAAGAATTAAAAGGTATGATGGAAGATAATGATTTGGTGGAAGTATGGCGAGAAAGAAATGAAGGGATAAGAGAATTTTCAAGACAACAGCTGGTGATGGATTTCATGTGTAGAAGTAGAATTGATTTTATTTTAAGTAAAAGGGATTTAGTTGAATTTATAGATGGTATATATTATAAAGAAACTTTTTTAAGTGACCATAAGATTTTATGGGCTGAAATTGATATGAGTGGAATAAAAAGGGGACCAGGGTTATGGATGCTAAATACTGAGATTTTAAAAACAGAAGAATTTTGTATGGAATTAGAAGAATTGATGAAAAGAGAGATGGAAGATCAATTATACAATGAAGATAAAAGGATATGGTGGGATAATATGAAATATGAAATAAGTAAATGCACTAAGGAACATAGTAGGTTGATACAAAAAGCCAAAAAAGGGGAAGAATATAGAATAAGGAGGGAACTAAAGGAAGAGCAAAGTAAGGATGGAAAAGATTCACAAAGAATTATACATTTGGAAGAAAAAATAAAAGAAATAGAGGAAAGGAAATGTAAAGGAGCAATGGTAAGAAGTAGAGCAAAGTATATAGTGGAAGGGGAAAAATGTACAAAATTCTTTTTTAACATGGAGAAAAATAGGCAACGATCAGGAATGATAAAAGAGTTAAGAAGTAAGGATGGAGAAAAAGTGACAGAAACACAAGATATATTAAAGGAAATAAAAGATTTTTACGAAGAATTATTTAGAAGTGAGCGACTGGATCTAGAACATAAACATTTTTTTGAGGAACGAATTAAAGCAAGAGTTGATGATGATGACAAAAAGCTAGCTGAGAAAGAAATTGGAAAAGAGGAAATAGAAGAGGCAATTATGCAGCTGAGTAATGGGAAGAGTCCAGGAAGAGATGGGATACCAAATGAATTTTATAAGGTTTTTAGCAAAGTATTGATACCGATTTTAAAAGGAGTTTATGAGGACATTTTTAAAAGAGATGAAATGAGTAATTTTATGGGGATAGGGTTGATTAAATTAATTTATAAAAAGAGAGGAGACATTAAAGATCTAAGAAATTATAGGCCAATAACAATGTTGAATAGTGATTTTAAAATTTTGGCAAAAATTTTAGCTAATAGATTAAAATTGATTTTACCAAACATAATTCAGACAAACCAAGCATATGCAATAAGGGGAAGAGATATAACGGATACTATTAGTAGTATAAGAGATGTGGTTAGTTTTATGATAGCAGAAAAGAAAAGAGGGTATGTGATTAGCTTGGATCTGGAGAAGGCGTTTGATAGAGTTGAGCATCAATTTTTATTTGGGGTCTTGAAACAGTATGGATTTGGGGAAAATTTTATTAAATGGATAAAGATTTTATACAAAGATGTAAGAAGTCAGATTAAATGTAATGGATTTGTGACGGACACTTTTAAATTAACACGATCGATAAGACAAGGGTGTCCACTATCCGCATTGTTGTATAGCTTAGTTGCAGAAGCATTGGGGTTGGCTTTAAAAGAGGAAAAGGGAATTAAGGGAATAGAAATAGAAGGAATGGAAGAATTACAGAAAGTTTATCAATATGCAGATGATACGACCTTAATAGTAAGAGATGTGGATGATGTAAGAAAATCAATGAATATAATTGAAAGGTATTGTAAGGGATCTGGAGCTAAAGTGAATATACAAAAAACATTTTTTATGAGTGTAGGAGAGGTTGGAGAGAAAGTACAAAGTTTTTATTCTTTTAAAGAAGAAGACAATTTGAAAATTTTAGGGGTTTGGATTGGGAAGAATGAAAAAGTAGGGAGAGATTTGATGTGGGAAGAGGTGGTTGGGAAAATGGAAAGGATTTTAAATTATTGGAAATTAAGAGCACTAACATTAAAAGGGAAGGTATTGGCTTTTAATTCATTAGTACTGGCAAAGATGTGGTATGTTTTAGGGGTGGTGCCAATGCCCATGTGGATCGCTAGAAGGATTAAAAATGCAGGTTTAAATTTTATTTGGGATTCTAAACCACCAAAAATAGCTTACAACACAATAATAGGAGCAGTGGGAGACGGTGGATTAGGGTTGCAAGACCCAGAGCTAAAGAAAAAGAGTTTTAGAATTAAAATAGTGAAAAAGTTTTTAAATGAAGAGAATACGGCTGAATGGAAGAAAACGATGAGATTTTATTTAAACAAGTGTGGGAATTTGGGAATTGGGAATAATGTATTGTGTATGAAATTGAAACAAGAAATGTTAAAGGGAATCCCAGAGTTTTATAAAGAAGTTTTGGAGGCATGGAAAGATTTTTTACCTAATGTATGTTTTAAACCAGAAAAGAAGGATGATTTTTTAAATCAACCACTGTTTTTAAATGAAAACATTTTATACAAAGGGAAAGATTTATTTTTTAAACATTGGATTGAGGCTGGTTTTAAAAAAGTAGGAGATGTCTTATATGAAGTGAAAGAAGGATTTTTACCAATACAAGCAATTATTGATGGATTGGAAGAAATCATGGAGGATTTTAATGTCGAAACTTTAGAGCTACAGTATGAACAGGTGAAAGAAGCCATACCAACAGAATGGTTAAAGAAAATAGAAAAGAATGAGAGGGAGAAAGAAGGTAACAAAATGCAAGTTTTTGTAAAAGGACCAAAAGAAATGGAAAATTTGAGTTTCAAATCTGTCAAAGACTTTTATGTTTATTTTAGGAGTAAGGTTTTTAAAGAACCAGCAGCTATTCAGTTTTGGAAAAATGTTTTTATTGATTTGGATGAAAAGAGGCTATGGAAAACCTTATGTAAATGGTATATGGATGTGAAAATGGAAAATTTGGATTTTAAGATAAGACATAATATAATTTTTACAAGGGTGAAACTGCACAAAATGGGATTAATAGAAGATTCATTATGCAAAGTATGTAATGTAAGACACGAAGGAATTGTACATATGTTTTTATTATGTGAGGAAATACAAACTTTTAAAGGAAAAATGAAAAAGGTAATACAAGGTTTTATGGGAGATAAAAGTGGTGAAATAGATGATGAACAAGAATGGAATTGTGTGTTTTTATTTGGTATTAATGAAAAATGTGAAAATCAAAATATTGTTAATGTGTTTTTAACTGTTGCAAGATATGCTATTTGGGTAAGGAGAAATATGGCTGGAGAAAAAAAGGGAAAAGTGGAATTATGGACTTATTTTACCAAAAGACTGCATATGTATATAAAAGCATTGGAAGTTTACTGCCGTGAAGAAAGAAAGAATCCCATTTTTGAGAAGATTTTTCTTAAAAATAATCCGTACATAATGAGGACTGAAAATGGACTGCAAATGAAACTGTAAAATTGTAAATTGTCATTTAAGTTTGTGTAAGAAAGAATGTTAATATGGTGATGGTGTAAATGAAGAATCAATGTAAATAATGTATTTTACTGTTTGTTTTAAATGAATTTTTAATAAAAAAAAAAAAAAAAAAAAAAAAAAAAAAAGAACGCCCGATCTCGTCTGATCTCGGAAGCTAAGCAGAGTCGGGCCTGGTTAGTACTTGGATGGGAGACCGCCTGGGAATACCAGGTGCTGTAAGCATTTTTGTTTAAAAAAAAAAAAAAAAAAAAAAAAGAGTCTAAGAGTTTGTTCAAAATGACAAAAATTGTCTCTGAGTTTCTTCAAAAAGCCCAGTCTTGGCAGCAGAGTTTCTTCAGAAAATCTGAAAAATCTATGAATTTCTTCAAAAAGCCTGTTTTTGGCAGCAGATTTCGCTTACGGCCATACCACTTTGAGAACGCCCGATCTCGTCTGATCTCGGAAGCTAAGCAGAGTCGGGCCTGGTTAGTACTTGGATGGGAGACCGCCTGGGAATACCAGGTGCTGTAAGCTTTTTAGTTTACTTCACTAATGTTCTAACCTTTTAAATAGCCTGTTTTTGGCAGCAGATTTCGCTTACGGCCATACCACTTTGAGAACGCCCGATCTCGTCTGATCTCGGAAGCTAAGCAGAGTCGGGCCTGGTTAGTACTTGGATGGGAGACCGCCTGGGAATACCAGGTGCTGTAAGCTTTTTAGTTTACTTCACTAATGTTCTAACCTTTTAAATAGCCTGTTTTTGGCAGCAGATTTCGCTTACG
Source organism: Rutilus rutilus (assembly GCF_951802725.1). NCBI lineage: Eukaryota > Metazoa > Chordata > Actinopteri > Cypriniformes > Leuciscidae > Rutilus > Rutilus rutilus. The sequence goes on along the minus strand of NC_140229.1, from coordinate 29,599,529 downwards.
GCCATACCACTTTGAGGGCGCTGTTGAGCTAACCAGGAAGTGGGGTGTATTGCAAACCGAAAGGCTCTCTGAGTTTTTTCTTTTTTGTTTGTTTAAAAGTTTGTTAAAAAGTTTATATTCGTATAGTGTTTGTTTTTTTTGTTTTAAACCACTTGCCAGCAGCCTTGTGCTGTCTGGGGAGTGTGTTGTGTTCATTGTTTTCGACAAAATGAGTAAAACGGATGGATTAACTGGTAAAGACATGGGAATGGCAGCGGACAATGGAAAAGATAACGACCAAGGAAAAGGACAAAGACGACGAGAACAGATGGGAGAAAACAGGATGGAGAACAAGAGGATTTATGCAAAGGAGGCAACAGTAACAGTGGACATGGGAGATGTCAGCGATGGAAGGGCAGAGGATTTAATAAAAGTGATAGCAGAGAAAGTAGGAGTGTGGAAGATGTTAGCGGTAAGACCTAAACAAAACGGACTGTATGAAGTGACTTTGACAAATGAAGAAACTTGTGATGAACTTGTGGATGGACTGGAAATTAAAGGAGTGAAATGTGAGGTGAAAAAGCTACAGGAGAGGGAGTACGCAGTCTCATTTATGCATCTGCCAGCCTACCTTGAGGACGGAGATATTCTGGACAAACTGAAAGGTTGGGGAGTAACCCCCACTTCCAGAATAAGAAGGAGATACTATCCAGGTACGGAAATTGAAGACGGTACACGGTTTGTACGGGTGAAGTTCCCCAAGGAGGTAGTGTCACTACCATATAGCACCAGGTTTGAAACTGCAGAGGGAACTCAACATTTTCGGATCATACATAATCGTCAGGTTAAAACCTGTCGATTGTGTATGAATCCGGAACATGTAATGAGGGACTGCCCTAAGTTTCAGTGCTACAAATGTGAACAACAAGGGCACTTTGCAAGAGACTGCAAGGTAGTGAAGTGCCCAGATTGTCAAGAAATCCTAGACAAATGTGAATGCTGGATGGGAGGTGAAGGAGAGGAGGAGGAGGAGCAACGAGAGGTGGGGGGACAGATGCAGGATGAGACTGTGGAAACCCAAAGGGAAGAGCAACGAGAGGAAACGAGGCCAGAAAAGACGAAAGAAGCAGAAAGGATGGAAGTCAGCATAACAGAGGAGGAATCAACATACAAGAGAACTGAGCAAATGGAAGTGGAGAACAGGAAAGGAGACAGTGAAATAGAGGAGGACAGAGATACATGTGAAAGGGAAAAGAAGCAGAAGGCAAAGAAGGAAGATAAAGGAATGGGAGAAGAGATAAGAACTGAAGATGAACAGGACAATGAGGATTCGCAGAGGCAAATGGACTCACAGGCTGGAATACAAGGACAACAGGAGATGGTGAAGGTGGACAAAACTGAAATGGAAAAGGAGGAGATGGGGAGAACAGAGTGGGAAAAGGTGACGACGACCAGAAGAAGACCACTAAAGGTAACCCCAAGTGTAGAATTTGCACAAAAAAGACATATAACAAGAGACAAATGTAAAGAAAAGGGGACCAAAAGAAAAGATTGTGATGAAAATAGCTTTGGGGTTTTGGTGGATTTGGAAGAAGAAGAAAATAAATGAAGTGGACATTATGGACTTTAATGCATTTAATGCTGCTAAAAATAGCAGTATTGAATGTTAGAGGTGTAGTGAAAAATGAAAAATTTGAAAGGTTGAAGGAAACATGTAAAAAAGCAAATGTAATATTATTACAGGAAACAAATTGGAGAGAAGAGATAATGGAGGGTTTAAAAAAGAAATGGAGTGGAGATATTTTTTATAATAATGGTGATGGGAGAAGAGGAAGAGGGGTAGCGATTTTAATCAAAAGAGGAGTGGGAGAAAAAATAAAAGTAGTGTATGATGATAAGGAGGGGAAATGTATAGCGGTGAAAATAGAAGGTGAGGAATGTCTGACTATATTTAATATACACGCACCAGTAATTGAAAAAGAAAAAGTTTTATTTTTTAGGAAAATTAAAGGAATTGTTGCTAGTTTGGGGAATTTTGTTATAATGGGTGATTTTAATACGATTTTTAGTAAAATGGATATTACTGAAGGAATGGTTTTTAAATCTGATAGTGGGAGAAAAGAATTAAAAGGTATGATGGAAGATAATGATTTGGTGGAAGTATGGCGAGAAAGAAATGAAGGGATAAGAGAATTTTCAAGACAACAGCTGGTGATGGATTTCATGTGTAGAAGTAGAATTGATTTTATTTTAAGTAAAAGGGATTTAGTTGAATTTATAGATGGTATATATTATAAAGAAACTTTTTTAAGTGACCATAAGATTTTATGGGCTGAAATTGATATGAGTGGAATAAAAAGGGGACCAGGGTTATGGATGCTAAATACTGAGATTTTAAAAACAGAAGAATTTTGTATGGAATTAGAAGAATTGATGAAAAGAGAGATGGAAGATCAATTATACAATGAAGATAAAAGGATATGGTGGGATAATATGAAATATGAAATAAGTAAATGCACTAAGGAACATAGTAGGTTGATACAAAAAGCCAAAAAAGGGGAAGAATATAGAATAAGGAGGGAACTAAAGGAAGAGCAAAGTAAGGATGGAAAAGATTCACAAAGAATTATACATTTGGAAGAAAAAATAAAAGAAATAGAGGAAAGGAAATGTAAAGGAGCAATGGTAAGAAGTAGAGCAAAGTATATAGTGGAAGGGGAAAAATGTACAAAATTCTTTTTTAACATGGAGAAAAATAGGCAACGATCAGGAATGATAAAAGAGTTAAGAAGTAAGGATGGAGAAAAAGTGACAGAAACACAAGATATATTAAAGGAAATAAAAGATTTTTACGAAGAATTATTTAGAAGTGAGCGACTGGATCTAGAACATAAACATTTTTTTGAGGAACGAATTAAAGCAAGAGTTGATGATGATGACAAAAAGCTAGCTGAGAAAGAAATTGGAAAAGAGGAAATAGAAGAGGCAATTATGCAGCTGAGTAATGGGAAGAGTCCAGGAAGAGATGGGATACCAAATGAATTTTATAAGGTTTTTAGCAAAGTATTGATACCGATTTTAAAAGGAGTTTATGAGGACATTTTTAAAAGAGATGAAATGAGTAATTTTATGGGGATAGGGTTGATTAAATTAATTTATAAAAAGAGAGGAGACATTAAAGATCTAAGAAATTATAGGCCAATAACAATGTTGAATAGTGATTTTAAAATTTTGGCAAAAATTTTAGCTAATAGATTAAAATTGATTTTACCAAACATAATTCAGACAAACCAAGCATATGCAATAAGGGGAAGAGATATAACGGATACTATTAGTAGTATAAGAGATGTGGTTAGTTTTATGATAGCAGAAAAGAAAAGAGGGTATGTGATTAGCTTGGATCTGGAGAAGGCGTTTGATAGAGTTGAGCATCAATTTTTATTTGGGGTCTTGAAACAGTATGGATTTGGGGAAAATTTTATTAAATGGATAAAGATTTTATACAAAGATGTAAGAAGTCAGATTAAATGTAATGGATTTGTGACGGACACTTTTAAATTAACACGATCGATAAGACAAGGGTGTCCACTATCCGCATTGTTGTATAGCTTAGTTGCAGAAGCATTGGGGTTGGCTTTAAAAGAGGAAAAGGGAATTAAGGGAATAGAAATAGAAGGAATGGAAGAATTACAGAAAGTTTATCAATATGCAGATGATACGACCTTAATAGTAAGAGATGTGGATGATGTAAGAAAATCAATGAATATAATTGAAAGGTATTGTAAGGGATCTGGAGCTAAAGTGAATATACAAAAAACATTTTTTATGAGTGTAGGAGAGGTTGGAGAGAAAGTACAAAGTTTTTATTCTTTTAAAGAAGAAGACAATTTGAAAATTTTAGGGGTTTGGATTGGGAAGAATGAAAAAGTAGGGAGAGATTTGATGTGGGAAGAGGTGGTTGGGAAAATGGAAAGGATTTTAAATTATTGGAAATTAAGAGCACTAACATTAAAAGGGAAGGTATTGGCTTTTAATTCATTAGTACTGGCAAAGATGTGGTATGTTTTAGGGGTGGTGCCAATGCCCATGTGGATCGCTAGAAGGATTAAAAATGCAGGTTTAAATTTTATTTGGGATTCTAAACCACCAAAAATAGCTTACAACACAATAATAGGAGCAGTGGGAGACGGTGGATTAGGGTTGCAAGACCCAGAGCTAAAGAAAAAGAGTTTTAGAATTAAAATAGTGAAAAAGTTTTTAAATGAAGAGAATACGGCTGAATGGAAGAAAACGATGAGATTTTATTTAAACAAGTGTGGGAATTTGGGAATTGGGAATAATGTATTGTGTATGAAATTGAAACAAGAAATGTTAAAGGGAATCCCAGAGTTTTATAAAGAAGTTTTGGAGGCATGGAAAGATTTTTTACCTAATGTATGTTTTAAACCAGAAAAGAAGGATGATTTTTTAAATCAACCACTGTTTTTAAATGAAAACATTTTATACAAAGGGAAAGATTTATTTTTTAAACATTGGATTGAGGCTGGTTTTAAAAAAGTAGGAGATGTCTTATATGAAGTGAAAGAAGGATTTTTACCAATACAAGCAATTATTGATGGATTGGAAGAAATCATGGAGGATTTTAATGTCAAAACTTTAGAGCTACAGTATGAACAGGTGAAAGAAGCCATACCAACAGAATGGTTAAAGAAAATAGAAAAGAATGAGAGGGAGAAAGAAGGTAACAAAATGCAAGTTTTTGTAAAAGGACCAAAAGAAATGGAAAATTTGAGTTTCAAATCTGTCAAAGACTTTTATGTTTATTTTAGGAGTAAGGTTTTTAAAGAACCAGCAGCTATTCAGTTTTGGAAAAATGTTTTTATTGATTTGGATGAAAAGAGGCTATGGAAAACCTTATGTAAATGGTATATGGATGTGAAAATGGAAAATTTGGATTTTAAGATAAGACATAATATAATTTTTACAAGGGTGAAACTGCACAAAATGGGATTAATAGAAGATTCATTATGCAAAGTATGTAATGTAAGACACGAAGGAATTGTACATATGTTTTTATTATGTGAGGAAATACAAACTTTTAAAGGAAAAATGAAAAAGGTAATACAAGGTTTTATGGGAGATAAAAGTGGTGAAATAGATGATGAACAAGAATGGAATTGTGTGTTTTTATTTGGTATTAATGAAAAATGTGAAAATCAAAATATTGTTAATGTGTTTTTAACTGTTGCAAGATATGCTATTTGGGTAAGGAGAAATATGGCTGGAGAAAAAAAGGGAAAAGTGGAATTATGGACTTATTTTACCAAAAGACTGCATATGTATATAAAAGCATTGGAAGTTTACTGCCGTGAAGAAAGAAAGAATCCCATTTTTGAGAAGATTTTTCTTAAAAATAATCCGTACATAATGAGGACTGAAAATGGACTGCAAATGAAACTGTAAAATTGTAAATTGTCATTTAAGTTTGTGTAAGAAAGAATGTTAATATGGTGATGGTGTAAATGAAGAATCAATGTAAATAATGTATTTTACTGTTTGTTTTAAATGAATTTTTAATAAAAAAAAAAAAAAAAAAAAAAAAAAAGAACGCCCGATCTCGTCTGATCTCGGAAGCTAAGCAGAGTCGGGCCTGGTTAGTACTTGGATGGGAGACCGCCTGGGAATACCAGGTGCTGTAAGCTTTTTAGTTTACTTCACTAATGTTCTAACCTTTTAAATAGCCTGTTTTTGGCAGCAGATTTCGCTTACGGCCAGACCACTTTGAGAACGCCCGATCTCGTCTGATCTCGGAAGCTAAGCAGAGTCGGGCCTGGTTAGTACTTGGATGGGAGACCGCCTGGGAATACCAGGTGCTGTAAGCTTTTTAGTTTACTTCACTAATGTTCTAACCTTTTAAATAGCCTGTTTTTGGCAGCAGATTTCGCTTACGGCCATACCACTTTGAGAACGCCCGATCTCGTCTGATCTCGGAAGCTAAGCAGAGTCGGGCCTGGTTAGTACTTGGATGGGAGACCGCCTGGGAATACCAGGTGCTGTAAGCATTTTTGTTTAAAAAAAAAAAAAAAAAAAAAAAAGAGTCTAAGAGTTTGTTCAAAATGACAAAAATTGTCTCTGAGTTTCTTCAAAAAGCCCAGTCTTGGGAGCAGAGTTTCTTCAGAAAATCTGAAAAATCTATGAATTTCTTCAAAAAGCCTGTTTTTGGCAGCAGATTTCGCTTACGGACATACCACTTTGAGAACGCCCGATCTCGTCTGATCTCGGAAGCTAAGCAGAGT
>NC_140229.1:29580754-29583254 GCF_951802725.1 Rutilus rutilus | reverse complement strand
AGATTATGTAGGAAGTGTATCACAACAAACACATGGATTAACAATGGATATACAGAACAGAGAAGAAGAAGGAGGAAGAAAAGATGAACAGGAAGGAGAAGAAGAGACAGAAATGATGACAGAACTACAACTAATTGCGCATAAAGTTGAAAAGGATGGGATGAAAAACAAAGAAGATGACAATGAAGGAGCCAAGGACAGTACAAACATAGAGGAGGTAAGAGACATTCAGAATAAAACTATTGGGGAAAAGGAAAGTGTGAAGAAAAACATTTTGAGCGGGGGAAGTAAATTGAAAACAACAGGACAAATAAACATTGAGAAGGTGATGGAAAGACAAAGAATAAGAAGAGAATCTAAAGAAAAAAAGAAAAAGAAAAAAGTTGAAAGGACTGGTTCAGAGGAGGAGGTATTGAAAGAGACTGAACAAAAGTGATGTGTTTTTTTTGTTTGTTTTTTTGTTTCTATGTTTCATTTATTTTGTACATGAGTCAATTGAGCATAGTTTCAATTAATGCAAGGGGATTGTCAACAATGACCAAATTTGAAAATATAAATCACTTGACTAAGAAAAATGATATAATATGTATACAAGAGACAGGATGGAATGATGAAAAAATCTATAGTTTGAAGAAAATATGGGATGGAGATTTTTTTTATAATAATGATCCTAATAAGAAAAAAGGAGTAGCAATTTTAATAAGAAGGGGTACAACACAAAAAGCAACAGTTATATTCACGGATAATATAGGAAGGACATTGGTGGTTAAGGTCGAAGGAAAAGAAGAAGAAATAACAATATGTAATATTCATGCACCAAATGAAGATATAGAACGAGCTACTTTTTTTAAGGAAATTGATGTTCTAATAGAAAATTATAACAATGTGATTTTAATTGGTGATTTTAATACTGTTTTAGAAAGAATTGATGTGGAGGATTATATGGTATATAGAGCAGATGTTGGGAGGAAAGAATTAAAGAAAGTTATGGAAAAACATAGATTTATAGATTTATGGAGGGAAAGAAACAGAGTAAAAAGAGAATATTCAAGAAGACAAATGGTAAACAGTGTTTTAAAACAAAGTAGAATTGATTTGATATTATGTAACAGACAGTTAGGAAGTTTCATTACAAAAGTATTTTATAAAATTTTTAGTGGAAGTGATCACGATTTTTTAAATATAATTATTGATTATAGTGGTGTTGAGAGAGGACCAGGGGTGTGGGTTTTTAATACAGAACTTTTAAAAAACGACATTTATAAAATGGAAGTAGAAAATTGCATAATAAATAACATTAATAATGTCTTATATGAAGAAGCAAAAAGTGTGTGGTGGGATAATTTAAAAATAGATATTAAAAAATTATCAATTGAATATTCAAAGAAAATGCAAAGAATAAAGAAAAGTAAAGAACGATTATTAAATAAGGAATGGGAAGAAGAAATGAAAAAAGTGTCAGAAGGAAGGATCGATGCAAATAAAATAGTGATATTAGAAGAGAAACTGAAAAAAATAGAGGAGGCAAAATGTATGGGAGCTAAAATAAGAAGTAGAGCAAGAAATACAGTAGAAGGAGAAAGGAGTACAAAATTTTTTTATGATTTGGAAAAAACAAGAAAACAAGCAGAAATGATAAAACGTATTTCAAAAAACGGAAAGGTTGTGAAAGAAAAAGAAGGTATTTTAAATGAAGTGAAGAATTTTTATGATATTTTATTTAAAAAAGAAGTTACAAATGAGGAAGATGAAGAGTTTTTATTGAATCAAATTGAAACAAAAGTTAAGGAAGACGATAAGAAAATGTGTGATAAAGAAATAAAAGAAGAAGAAATAGATGAAGCTATAGATCAGTTGAGTAATGGGAAAAGTCCAGGCCTGGATGGCTTACCATCTGAATTTTATAAGGTTTTTAAGAATGTTTTAACGCCAATTTTGCATGATTTATTTATTGATATTTTTAAACAGAAAAATTTAAGTGAAAGTATGAAAAAAGGAATGATTAAGATTATATATAAAAATAAAGGGGAAAGAGAGGAGCTTAAAAATTATAGACCGTTGAGCATGTTAAATACTGATTACAAGATACTGGCAAAGATTCTAGCAAACAGACTGAAAAAAGTGATTCCAAACATTATAAAAACAAATCAAGCATACGGTGTTTTAAATCGAGATATATCGGATATAGTAACGAGTATTAGAGACTTAATGTGGTATATGAAAGAAAAAGGGGAAGAAGGATATTTGATAAGTATAGATCTGGAAAAGGCATTTGATAGAGTGGAGCATAAATATTTATTTGATATATTGGAAAAATTTGGTTTTGGGGAAAATTTTATTGCATGGATGAAATGTCTATATAATGATATTTTAAGTTGTATTAAAGTAAATGGGTTTTTAACGGATTTTATTAAGATATCAAGGTCTATAAGGCAGGGATGCCCATTATCAGCACTGCTGTACACTTTAGTTGCTGAACCATTAGGGCTTGCAATAAACA
>NC_140229.1:29545754-29548254 GCF_951802725.1 Rutilus rutilus | reverse complement strand
CACGGGACTGTGATGCAGTGAGATGCCCAGAATGCCACAAAGTTCTTGTGAAATGTGAATGTTGGATGGAAAATGAGGAGGAACCAAACACAGAGACTGGAACCGAGGAGGAAAGCAGACAAATGCATAAAGTAGTGGAAGAAGCAGAGTCGAAAAATGATGGGGATAAGCAGGAAGAGGTTGAAAGGGAACGGGAGAAAAGCGGAACAAAAGGAGGAAAAGAAGAACAAATGCTGGAAGAAACATGGGCACTAAAGGACACTTCATTAGAGGACAGAGACCTGGAGCATAATAAAGAACAACAAGGGGAGTGTGAACAAGGAGAAGATGAGGAAGAGACTGAGAAACAAAAGACTGAAGGATACAAAAAAGACAGAGAAATGAGTCGTATGAAAAGAAGAAGTCCGCTTAAGGTAAAACCAAATATTGAATGTGCTAAAAAGAGAAGAGATAAATTGAAAGAAAAAGATGCAAATAAAGGGAGATTTGATGTGTTAAGAAGTATAGGGGAGGAAATGGAAGAAAAATGAAATGATGATTTTTTTTAAATATTTATTGCTTTTAATGGTTTTAAGAATTGTATCTTGGAATGCAAGAGGTTTGTCGAATGTGATGAAATTTGAACAAATGAAAGAATTGTGTAAAGGGGAAAATATAATTGTATTACAAGAAACAAATTGGAAAGATGAAGTAATGGAAGATTTTAAAAAAAGATGGAATGGGGAAATAATATATAATAATGGTGATGGAAGAAAAGGAAGGGGAGTGGCAATTTTAATTGATAATGATATGGATGAAAAATGGAATGTGGTATTTGATGATAGAAATGGAAAATGTTTAGCATTAGAAATAAGTAGTGGGGAAGAAACTTTTGTTTTATGCAATGTACATGCACCAAATGAAGAAAAGGAAAAGAGGGGTTTCTTTAATGTTTTAAGACGTTTTACAGAAAAGTATAAGAGAGTTATTTTAATGGGTGATTTCAATACGGTTTTTAGCAAAATGGATATGGCAGAAGGAATGGTTTATAGAACAGATACCGCAAGAAAAGAGCTGAATGTTTTAATGGAAGAAAATGACTTAATTGATATCTGGAGGGATAGGAATGAAAAAAGAAGAGAATATTCAAGAAGACAATTAGTAGAGAATTTTTTATGTCAAACAAGGATTGATTATGTTTTAAACACTAGAGTGTTAGAACAATATATTGAAAAGGTGTATTATAAGGAAACATCGTTAAGTGATCATAGTTTTGTTTTTATTTTGATGGATTTTAATAAAATGGAGAGGGGGCCAGGAGTTTGGATTTTAAATGCTGAGATTTTAAAAGATGAATGTTATAGAATGGAAATAGAAAAAATTATTGACAAAGAAAAGGGAAGTAGTTTGTATGTAGAAGACAAAAGGATATGGTGGGATAATGTAAAATATGAAATTAAGAAATTTACAATAAAATATTGTAAACTTCTACAACGAGTTAAGAAACAAAAAGAAAAGAAAATCAGAAAAGAATTAAATGAGGAATCAAGTAAAGAGGAAGTTAATGTGCAGAAGGTTGTTTTGTTGGAAGAAGATTTAAGGAAAATAGAGGAGGAGAAGTATAGAGGTGCAATGATAAGAAGCAAGGCAAAATATACTGTGGAGGGAGAGAAATGTACGAAGTTCTTTTTCAATCTAGAAAAAAGTAGAAAAAAGGCAGAAACGATAAAAGAAATAAAAAGTAAAGATGGAAGGAAAGTAAAAGAAACAAAAGATATATTAAAGGAGGTAAAAGATTTTTATGAAGAACTGTTTAAGATGCAAGGAATAGATAATGGGGAAAAAGACTTTATATTGGAGAAGGTGACGGCTGCAGTTAATAAACAAGACAAAGAAGAGTGTGATGAGGAGATAAAAATAGAAGAGATAGAGGAAGCCATTAATCAGTTAAAAGGGAATAAAAGTCCAGGCATAGATGGAATAACAAATGAATTTTATAAAGCTTTTAAAGAAAAATTAATGAAAATCCTAAAAGAAGTGTATGATGAGATCTTTAAAAAGGGAGAGGTAAATCAAACAATGAGAATGGGTCTAGTGAAAATTATATTCAAGAAAAAAGGGGATAGAGAGGATTTAAAAAATTATAGACCAATCACTATGCTAAATGCTGATTTTAAAATTTTAGCAAAGATTTTAGCAAACAGATTGAAAGGTGTGTTACCCAAGATCATTTTATCAAATCAAGCATATGGAGTTAAGGGGAGAGATATATCGGATACAGTTAGCAATATAAGAGATGTGATAAGTTATATGAATGAAGAAAAGAAGAGTGGTTATGTGATAAGTATGGATTTTGAAAAAGCTTTTGACAGGGTGGAGCATGAGTTTTTATTTGCGATTTTAAAACATTTTGGTTTTGGAGAGAATTTTAGAAAATGGATTAAGATTTTATATAAAGATGCAATGAGTTTTATTAAATGTAATGGTTTTTTAACGGATGCTTTTAAGATAACTAGATCCA
>NC_140229.1:29503254-29505754 GCF_951802725.1 Rutilus rutilus | reverse complement strand
AATCAAGGTAACGCCCAATTTAGAGACTGCTAGGAAAAAAACACTTAAAGAAGACTTAATTGAGACTGGGAATAAGTATGAGGTGTTAAAGGATTTGCAGGAGAATGAACTGAAATGATGGGTTTTATCAATGTTTTTATATGTTTCATGCTTTTAAGAATTGTTACTTTTAACGCTAGAGGACTTTTAGACATAAGAAAATTTGAAAAAGTGAAAGAAATGTGTAAAGGAGAGGATGTGATTTTTTTTACAAGAAACTAACTGGAGAGAAGGGGTTATAAGTGAAATAAGGAAAAGATGGAATGGGGAAATTTTATTTAACAACGGGGATGGTAGAATGGGCAGAGGAGTGGCAGTTTTAATAAAAGAAAACAGAGGTGTAACATGTAAAATAGTGTATAAGGATAAAGATGGGAAATGCATAGCGGTGGAAATGGAGTATGAAGAGAAGAAAGTAATTGTAGTAAATGTACATGCACCCACAGAAGAGAAAGAAAAGAAAGAGTATTTTAATGGATTGAGGGGATTTTTTAAAAAGCACAAAGAAGTTATTATGATGGGTGATTTTAACACGGTTTTTAGTAGATTAGATATGGCAGAGGGAATGGTTTTCAAAACGGATCAAGGAAGGAAAGAGTTGAAAGTGCTAATGGAAGAAAACAATATGGTTGATATATGGAGAGAGAGAAATGAAAAGAAAAAAGAATATTCAAGGAGACAATTGGTTGGGAATTTTATGCGTAAAACAAGAATAGATTTTATTTTATGTACCAGGAATATAGAAGGTTTTATAGGAAAAATAAAACATGAAGAAACAAGCTTAAGTGATCATAAGCCAATTTTTATAGAAATAGACTGGAGTACAATGAAAAGAGGGCCGGGAGTATGGGTTTTAAACACAGAGGTTTTAAAGAATGAAGATTATGTTTTAAGTGTTAAGGAAATCATTGAAAAGGAAAAAGAAAATGGAATGTACAAGGAAGATAAAAGAATATGGTGGGAAAATGTGAAGTATTTAGTGAAAAAGCATACAATAAAGTACTGTGGGTTAATACAGAAATGCAGGAAAAGTAAGGAAAGAGAAATAAGAGAAAAATTAGAAAAAGAGTTAAATGAGAAAGGAACAGATATACAAAAAATAAAAGAAATAGAGGGAAGTTTGAAGGAAATGGAAGAAAAGAAATACAAAGGGGCAATGTTAAGAAGTAAGGCCAAATATGTAGTAGAAGGAGAAAAGTGCACAAAGTTTTTCTTTGATCTAGAAAAAAGAAGAGGAAAAGCTGAAATTATAAAAGGAATAAGGGGAGGAAGTGGTGAAATAGTAGAAACGAATGAGGAAATATTAAAAGAAATAAAAATGTATTATGAAAAGTTATTCAATACAGAAGGGGTAAAAGAGGAAGAAAAGCGAGAACTTTTGAAGCAAATAAAAACAAAAATAGGAGAAGAGGATAAAAAAGAGTGTGATCAAGACATAAGAGAGGAAGAGATAAAAAGAGCAATAAGTGAATTAAATAAAAATAAAAGTCCAGGTATAGATGGTTTGGGGAGTGAGTTTTATATTGTTTTTAAAGAATTTCTGACCAACATTTTAAAAGAAGTACATGAAGAGGTTTTTAGAAAAGGGGAGATTAATCAAAGAATGGGATTGGGTTTAATGAAATTGATATATAAAAGAAAAGGAGAAAAAGTAGATTTAAAGAATTACAGACCAATTACAATGCTCAACACTGACTTGAAGATTTTAACAAAAATTTTAGCAAACAGATTAAAAGAAATAATGCCAAGTATAATTAAAACAAATCAAGTGTATGGGGTTAAAGGAAAAGATATCGCAGATACAACAATTGGCATAAAAGATATGATAAGGTACATGCATGAAAAGAACAGAAAAGGGTATATAATTAGTTTAGATTTTGAAAAAGCGTTTGACAGAGTGGAACATGAATTTTTATTTGGTGTTTTAAAGAGTTTTGGTTTTGGAGGGAATTTTATTAAATGGATTAGAATTTTATACAAAGGAGCGATAACGAAAATTAAATGTAATGGGTTTTTAACACAATGTTTCAAAATTACTAGATCGATAAGGCAAGGATGTCCGCTGTCAGCTCTTTTATATTCTTTAGTTTCGGAGCCACTAGGTCTAGCCATAAAACAAGAAGAGGGAATAAAAGGAATAGGTGTGGAGGGAGAAAAGAACAAAATATTTCAATATGCAGATGATACTACAGTGATGGTAAAGGATGTAGAGAGTGTTAAAAATGCAATGAGAATAGTAGAGATGTTTTGTAAAGGATCAGGAGCCAAAGTAAATGGAGAAAAAACAGTATATATGAAATTTGGAGGGGCGGCCGATTTAACAGACAATTTTGCTTTTAAGGAAACAAAAGAAATAAAGATTTTGGGTGTTTTAATGGGAATGGATGAAAAGAAGGTAGGAGAAACAATGTGGGAAGAAATATTAGGGGGTATCGAAAGGAGGATGAATTTTTGGAAACTG
>NC_140229.1:29493254-29498254 GCF_951802725.1 Rutilus rutilus | reverse complement strand
ACAACGAAGAGCAAGAGGAGGAATTAAGAGGACTACAAAACAATGAATCAACAGAGAATAAGGATACTGAGGATCAAGAGGAAGAATGTAATGGGCATGAAATACAATCACAACAAGAGGAGGAAACATGTACACAAATGGATGTGACTGAAAGTTTGCAAAGTGAGTTGGACACTGTGGAACTTAATGATCAAAGGAATAAAGAACAAGTGGCTGTAAAGGAAAGTGAAGGGGGAAAAGCAGAAGAAGAGAAACAACTGAAGTCAACTAAAAGAAGAAGACCAATCAAGGTAACGCCCAATTTAGAGACTGCTAGGAAAAAAACACTTAAAGAAGACTTAATTGAGACTGGGAATAAGTATGAGGTGTTAAAGGATTTGCAGGAGAATGAACTGAAATGATGGGTTTTATCAATGTTTTTATATGTTTCATGCTTTTAAGAATTGTTACTTTTAACGCTAGAGGACTTTTAGACATAAGAAAATTTGAAAAAGTGAAAGAAATGTGTAAAGGAGAGGATGTGATTTTTTTTACAAGAAACTAACTGGAGAGAAGGGGTTATAAGTGAAATAAGGAAAAGATGGAATGGGGAAATTTTATTTAACAACGGGGATGGTAGAATGGGCAGAGGAGTGGCAGTTTTAATAAAAGAAAACAGAGGTGTAACATGTAAAATAGTGTATAAGGATAAAGATGGGAAATGCATAGCGGTGGAAATGGAGTATGAAGAGAAGAAAGTAATTGTAGTAAATGTACATGCACCCACAGAAGAGAAAGAAAAGAAAGAGTATTTTAATGGATTGAGGGGATTTTTTAAAAAGCACAAAGAAGTTATTATGATGGGTGATTTTAACACGGTTTTTAGTAGATTAGATATGGCAGAGGGAATGGTTTTCAAAACGGATCAAGGAAGGAAAGAGTTGAAAGTGCTAATGGAAGAAAACAATATGGTTGATATATGGAGAGAGAGAAATGAAAAGAAAAAAGAATATTCAAGGAGACAATTGGTTGGGAATTTTATGCGTAAAACAAGAATAGATTTTATTTTATGTACCAGGAATATAGAAGGTTTTATAGGAAAAATAAAACATGAAGAAACAAGCTTAAGTGATCATAAGCCAATTTTTATAGAAATAGACTGGAGTACAATGAAAAGAGGGCCGGGAGTATGGGTTTTAAACACAGAGGTTTTAAAGAATGAAGATTATGTTTTAAGTGTTAAGGAAATCATTGAAAAGGAAAAAGAAAATGGAATGTACAAGGAAGATAAAAGAATATGGTGGGAAAATGTGAAGTATTTAGTGAAAAAGCATACAATAAAGTACTGTGGGTTAATACAGAAATGCAGGAAAAGTAAGGAAAGAGAAATAAGAGAAAAATTAGAAAAAGAGTTAAATGAGAAAGGAACAGATATACAAAAAATAAAAGAAATAGAGGGAAGTTTGAAGGAAATGGAAGAAAAGAAATACAAAGGGGCAATGTTAAGAAGTAAGGCCAAATATGTAGTAGAAGGAGAAAAGTGCACAAAGTTTTTCTTTGATCTAGAAAAAAGAAGAGGAAAAGCTGAAATTATAAAAGGAATAAGGGGAGGAAGTGGTGAAATAGTAGAAACGAATGAGGAAATATTAAAAGAAATAAAAATGTATTATGAAAAGTTATTCAATACAGAAGGGGTAAAAGAGGAAGAAAAGCGAGAACTTTTGAAGCAAATAAAAACAAAAATAGGAGAAGAGGATAAAAAAGAGTGTGATCAAGACATAAGAGAGGAAGAGATAAAAAGAGCAATAAGTGAATTAAATAAAAATAAAAGTCCAGGTATAGATGGTTTGGGGAGTGAGTTTTATATTGTTTTTAAAGAATTTCTGACCAACATTTTAAAAGAAGTACATGAAGAGGTTTTTAGAAAAGGGGAGATTAATCAAAGAATGGGATTGGGTTTAATGAAATTGATATATAAAAGAAAAGGAGAAAAAGTAGATTTAAAGAATTACAGACCAATTACAATGCTCAACACTGACTTGAAGATTTTAACAAAAATTTTAGCAAACAGATTAAAAGAAATAATGCCAAGTATAATTAAAACAAATCAAGTGTATGGGGTTAAAGGAAAAGATATCGCAGATACAACAATTGGCATAAAAGATATGATAAGGTACATGCATGAAAAGAACAGAAAAGGGTATATAATTAGTTTAGATTTTGAAAAAGCGTTTGACAGAGTGGAACATGAATTTTTATTTGGTGTTTTAAAGAGTTTTGGTTTTGGAGGGAATTTTATTAAATGGATTAGAATTTTATACAAAGGAGCGATAACGAAAATTAAATGTAATGGGTTTTTAACACAATGTTTCAAAATTACTAGATCGATAAGGCAAGGATGTCCGCTGTCAGCTCTTTTATATTCTTTAGTTTCGGAGCCACTAGGTCTAGCCATAAAACAAGAAGAGGGAATAAAAGGAATAGGTGTGGAGGGAGAAAAGAACAAAATATTTCAATATGCAGATGATACTACAGTGATGGTAAAGGATGTAGAGAGTGTTAAAAATGCAATGAGAATAGTAGAGATGTTTTGTAAAGGATCAGGAGCCAAAGTAAATGGAGAAAAAACAGTATATATGAAATTTGGAGGGGCGGCCGATTTAACAGACAATTTTGCTTTTAAGGAAACAAAAGAAATAAAGATTTTGGGTGTTTTAATGGGAATGGATGAAAAGAAGGTAGGAGAAACAATGTGGGAAGAAATATTAGGGGGTATCGAAAG
This sequence comes from Rutilus rutilus, assembly GCF_951802725.1. Lineage (NCBI taxonomy): Eukaryota > Metazoa > Chordata > Actinopteri > Cypriniformes > Leuciscidae > Rutilus > Rutilus rutilus. The sequence continues at coordinate 29,495,493 of NC_140229.1, read as the reverse complement.
GAGGATGAATTTTTGGAAACTGAGAACTTTAACTTTGAAAGGGAAGGTTTTAATTCTAAATGTTTTAATGGTTTCAAAATTATGGTATGTCTTATATGTGTCTTCTATGCCGTTGTGGGCAGAAAAAAGGCTGAAAAAATGTTTTTTAGATTTTTTATGGGAAGGGAAACCTGCAAGAATTGCATACAACACTTTAATGGGAGCAGTGGGGGAGGGAGGACTGGGATTAATGGATTTTGAACAAAGAAAGAATAGTTTAAGAGTAAAAATAATACAAAAGTACTTAGACGAAGAAAACAAAGCGACATGGAAAAAAACAATGGAATATTTTTTAAGTAAATGTGGGAATTTTAATCTAGGAGATAATATACTGTGGATGAGAGCAAAGAAATGGATGACGGATGAGTTGCCGGATTTTTATAAGGAACTGATGAGCGCCTGGGGTAAATTTTTAACAAATGTACATTTTAATCCACAAGGTAGAGAGAACATTTTAAATCAGCCTTTATTCTTAAACAACAGCATTTTAAATCAAGGAAAGGAGATCTTTTTTAAGAAATGGTGGGAGCTGGGAATTACAAGGGTAAGGGATGTTTTATATGAGTTCAAAGAAGGATTTTTACCAGTGCAGTATATTGTAGATGTAATGGAGGAGGCAAAGGAGGATTTTAGCAGACAGCAGATAATAAACTATTATGAGATAATCAAAAAGGCAATACCCAAAGACTGGATAAAAAGAATTGAAAGTATGGAAGAGGGGAAAAATGGAAAAGAAGTGTATGTGAAGTTGGGAGAAAAATTGTATGGTTTTAAAACATGTACGGTGAAGATGTTTTATGTTTTTTTTAGAGATGGTGTTTTTAAAGAGCCGATTGTAAATGGATACTGGGTGCAGAAATTCAAAGATTTAAAAAAAGAGTGTATATGGAGAAACATGGGGGGGAGGTGTGTGGAAACAAAACTGGGATGTTTGGAGTATTTTATACGGCATAAAGTGGTTTTTACTGAGGCTATTTTAAATAAAATAGGAATTGAACAAAACGCTCTGTGTAAAGTGTGCCAGGAAAAGGAAGAGTGGATTTTACATATGTTTTTATATTGTAAAGAACTGGAGGAATTTTTAAAAAAATGTAAATGTTTAATTAAAGATTTGACTGAGGTGTGGGATGAAAATGTAATGGAATGGAACAGAGTGGTGATGTTTGGTTGGGAAAAGAAGTGTCAAAACAAAAGTTTTATTAATCTGTGTGTAATGTTAATGAAAAGTGCAATATGGGAGAGAAGAACTGTGGCTAAAAAGGAAAAAATTGTGTTGGATGTTTGGACTGTGTTTAAAAGGAAAACGGAATTATATATTGAAAGATTGTATGTGTATTTTAAAGGTGAAAATATGTTGGATGCTTTTTATGATGTTTTTACTCCAAAAGTTTGTTGTGTTTTAAAAGATTTAATGTGGAAGCTGCCGGGAAGTGAAGGAGATTTTTAAATTATGTATGTAAGATGTGTGATGTAGAGATGTTTTGCAGAGAAAATCTGTATTTTTTATTGTATTTATTTTCATTGTATTTTATTGATTGAAATTTCTTAATAAAAAAAAAAAAAAAAAAAAAAGAAAGCCCGATCTCGTCTGATCTCGGAAGCTAAGCAGAGTCGGGCCTGGTTAGTACTTGGATGGGAGACCGCCTGGGAATACCAGGTGCTGTAAGCTTTTTAGTTTACTTCACTAATGTTCTAACCTTTTAAATAGCCCGTTTTTGGCAGCAGATTTCGCTTACGGCCATACCACTTTGAGAACGCCCGATCTCGTCTGATCTCGGAAGCTAAGCAGAGTCGGGCCTGGTTAGTACTTGGATGGGAGACCGCCTGGGAATACCAGGTGCTGTAAGCTTTTTAGTTTACTTCACTAATGTTCTAACCTTTTAAATAGCCTGTTTTTGGCAGCAGATTTCGCTTACGGCCATACCACTTTGAGAACGCCCGATCTCGTCTGATCTCGGAAGCTAAGCAGAGTCGGGCCTGGTTAGTACTTGGATGGGAGACCGCCTGGGAATACCAGGTGCTGTAAGCTTTTTAGTTTACTTTACTAATGTTCTAACCTTTTAAATAGCCCGTTTTTGGCAGCAGATTTCGCTTACGGCCATACCACTTTGAGAACGCCCGATCTCGTCTGATCTCGGAAGCTAAGCAGAGTCGGGCCTGGTTAGTACTTGGATGGGAGACCGCCTGGGAATACCAGGTG
>NC_140229.1:29463254-29465754 GCF_951802725.1 Rutilus rutilus | reverse complement strand
AAGGACAACAGGAGATGGTGAAGGTGGACAAAACAGAAATGGAAAAGGAGGAGATGGGGAGAACAGAGTGGGAAAAGGTGACGACGACCAGAAGAAGACCACTAAAGGTAACCCCAAGTGTAGAATTTGCACAAAAAAGACATATAACAAGAGACAAATGTAAAGAAAAGGGGACCAAAAGAAAAGATTGTGATGAAAATAGCTTTGGGGTTTTGGTGGATTTGGAAGAAGAAGAAAATAAATGAAGTGGACATTATGGACTTTAATGCATTTAATGCTGCTAAAAATAGCAGTATTGAATGTTAGAGGTGTAGTGAAAAATGAAAAATTTGAAAGGTTGAAGGAAACATGTAAAAAAGCAAATGTAATATTATTACAGGAAACGAATTGGAGAGAAGAGATAATGGAGGGTTTAAAAAAGAAATGGAGTGGAGATATTTTTTATAATAATGGTGATGGGAGAAGAGGAAGAGGGGTAGCGATCTTAATCAAAAGAGGAGTGGGAGAAAAAATAAAAGTAGTGTATGATGATAAGGAGGGGAAATGTATAGCGGTGAAAATAGAAGGAGAGGAATGTCTGACTATATTTAATATACACGCACCAGTAATTGAAAAAGAAAAGGTTTTATTTTTTAGGAAAATTAAAGGAATTGTTGCTAGTTTGGGGAATTTTGTTATAATGGGTGATTTTAATACGATTTTTAGTAAAATGGATATTACTGAAGGAATGGTTTTTAAATCTGATAGTGGGAGAAAAGAATTAAAAGGTATGATGGAAGATAATGATTTGGTGGAAGTATGGCGAGAAAGAAATGAAGGGATAAGAGAATTTTCAAGACAACAGCTGGTGATGGATTTCATGTGTAGAAGTAGAATTGATTTTATTTTAAGTAAAAGGGATTTAGTTGAATTTATAGACGGTATATATTATAAAGAAACTTTTTTAAGTGACCATAAGATTTTATGGGCTGAAATTGATATGAGTGGAATAAAAAGGGGACCAGGGTTATGGATGCTAAATACTGAGATTTTAAAAACAGAAGAATTTTGTATGGAATTAGAAGAATTGATGAAAAGAGAGATGGAAGATCAATTATACAATGAAGATAAAAGGATATGGTGGGATAATATGAAATATGAAATAAGTAAATGCACTAAGGAACATAGTAGGTTGATACAAAAAGCCAAAAAAGGGGAAGAATATAGAATAAGAAGGGAACTAAAGGAAGAGCAAAGTAAGGATGGAAAAGATTCACAAAGAATTATACATTTGGAAGAAAAAATAAAAGAAATAGAGGAAAGGAAATGTAAAGGAGCAATGGTAAGAAGTAGAGCAAAGTATATAGTGGAAGGGGAAAAATGTACAAAATTCTTTTTTAACATGGAGAAAAATAGGCAACGATCAGGAATGATAAAAGAGTTAAGAAGTAAGGATGGAGAAAAAGTGACAGAAACACAAGATATATTAAAGGAAATAAAAGATTTTTACGAAGAATTATTTAGAAGTGAGCGACTGGATCTAGAACATAAACATTTTTTTGAAGAACGAATTAAAGCAAGAGTTGATGATGATGACAAAAAGCTAGCTGAGAAAGAAATTGGAAAAGAGGAAATAGAAGAGGCAATTATGCAGCTGAGTAATGGGAAGAGTCCAGGAAGAGATGGGATACCAAATGAATTTTATAAGGTTTTTAGCAAAGTATTGATACCGATTTTAAAAGAAGTTTATGAGGACATTTTTAAAAGAGATGAAATGAGTAATTTTATGGGGATAGGGTTGATTAAATTAATTTATAAAAAGAGAGGAGACATTAAAGATCTAAGAAATTATAGGCCAATAACAATGTTGAATAGTGATTTTAAAATTTTGGCAAAGATTTTAGCTAATAGATTAAAATTGATTTTACCAAACATAATTCAGACAAACCAAGCATATGCAATAAGGGGAAGAGATATAACGGATACTATTAGTAGTATAAGAGATGTGGTTAGTTTTATGATAGCAGAAAAGAAAAGAGGGTATGTGATTAGCTTGGATCTGGAGAAGGCGTTTGATAGAGTTGAGCATCAATTTTTATTTGGGGTCTTGAAACAGTATGGATTTGGGGAAAATTTTATTAAATGGATAAAGATTTTATACAAAGATGTAAGAAGTCAGATTAAATGTAATGGATTTGTGACGGACACTTTTAAATTATCACGATCGATAAGACAAGGGTGTCCACTATCCGCATTGTTGTATAGCTTAGTTGCAGAAGCATTGGGGTTGGCTTTAAAAGAGGAAAAGGGAATTAAGGGAATAGAAATAGAAGGAATGGAAGAATTACAGAAAGTTTATCAATATGCAGATGATACGACCTTAATAGTAAGAGATGTGGATGATGTAAGAAAATCAATGAATATAATTGAAAGGTATTGTAAGGGATCTGGAGCTAAAGTGAATATACAAAAAACGTTTTTTATGAGTGTAGGAGAGGTTGGAGAGAAAGTACAAAGTTTT